>NC_134568.1:22698128-22998128 GCF_050947875.1 Dermacentor variabilis | reverse complement strand
ATGCCTCATTTTCCCTAAATTATTTCTTGGCCAATCACTCATAGCTGCGACGGATACCGGTGGCGGCGGTCAACGTTGCCAACCAAAACAGCTATTGGAATGAGCCCATAACAGTTTACGCTGCAATGAATGCGGATCTTTACATGTAACCAGCCTCCTCTGTAAGGCAAAAAAAAAAGGCTAGCATATAATATTTATGACACCTATGATTGAAGACTGGAGTGCGTACATAATACGATAGGCACACTCTACGCAACGTGGTCATCGTAAAACTATGACACAATGACTTATTTTCCTTACTAAGCTTCCTTCCCGCCCCTACAGAGCTGATGACACGGCGGAACCAAAAATGTTTTGCACCAAATTATTAATGTGGACAGATCGCGAGCGCAAGCATAGTACCCGCACCTATACATGTTCATAATCGGGAAGATAGCAAAAAGAGGTCTTTTGGCATGTCGTGCAGCACTCCAATGACGTTCTTCTTTAGTGATAAGACGATACATTAAAGCAAATAATCAAGACACTGCGCTAAAAAGGCATGGAACAGCTCCACACTTCCGTCAGGGAGAAGATGCGCAGAAGTGAAACTGATTTTCTCGTTCTGTCTGTGCGATATGCATTTATTACGGGGAGTGGAACAATCACGCTCTGAACAAAGTCTCACAGGAGCTTGGCTACGAAAAAGAGATAAGAAATTGTCGTTAAAGGCGCTGGTATTGTAGTCTTCTGTACCAAAACGTTTGTCCTCTTCATGCTAGTGTAGTTTTTCAAGTGGTACAGACTTTGACATAAGGAGCAATCACTTTTGTACAGACACGTAAATTAAGCATGCATCCGGCTTATAGATTTTTCGCGTGTTTACATGTCGATTTTCTCTGCTTGTTTTTGTTTTCTTGTCATCTTGTTTTCTTGTCCTCTTTCCTTTTTCCTCCTCACCTTCCTATCTTCCATTTCTGTGTTGCTGTCACCTCCCTTCAGAAGAGTAGGCAGGCGTTGCGCCCCTTCCGGTGGCAGTTGCCAGCCTGCTCCTCGCTTTCCCTTTCCTGTTATCTGTGTATATGTGTACAAAACAAATAATAATAATAATCTTGTAGCACCTGTCGTGCTTTTCGCCCCCCCCCCCAAACCTGTTGATGAAGTAGAAAAAAATTGTTCACAGTAAAAACCGACTCGAGCTCTGTCACTAGGTTCAGTAAGTTGGAAGGGAAAAGACGACTGGAACAACAAGTAAGCACTCATAAGCGCGAGCCAAAAATGTTCGAGTGAGTTAACGCTGTAATACTCAAACACAGTTTTCCTTCTCAGGGAAAGCTGCAACTTGTTCTTTATTTTTGGCCATGGAGAGTAAAATGAAGTAAACAACGGAATTAGGTTTGAATTAAAACATTAGTATCGTAATTGTTTGTATTTGGTTTGTTTACCTATCCGCAAGTGAAATTCCACTCCAGCATATCAAAAACTCAACTTCATATATGTTCAGGTACTGTGCAAGTTTTATTTATTTATTTTTTTACGCAGAACAGGTGCGTGTACTGGCACTATGCCTTGTCGGCCAACATACAAGGGTCATATGTCAGTCTACCGGTAATTGCAATCAGCGCACATGTATGTACCTTCCGTATCGACAAACATATCCGCCGAGATACTGACCGACCCAGCAGCAGCATGAGTGTGGATCGCAGAATATCGCTCAAGTAACACTCCGTTTGATTAGTTTTGATCTATATAATTTTTTTTACCACGTCTCCGTATGTTCGGCGGATATCTTCATTTCCTTGATTTCTGTTGACTCGGCCATTCGTTATGTGCCACAGGGTGTGTGTGTGTCCACTCTTGGCCATTCCTCCAGAATGAATGTGGGGCCACTGTGACACAAGAGGTATGCAGAATCCATAAATGAAGCTAGATGTGTGTCGCAACTATCTATGCATACACCGGTCATCGCCATTCTTCCCTGGACAGGCGTCATAGATCGCCTTCGTCCTCATCGCACCGATGCGCAGACATCTGGCACTGGGCATCCACCTTATTTATAGTTTGAATTTCTGCACAGCTTGTGAAAGGTGCAGTGCATAAACATATAACTTGCATGGGAATAAAGACGCGACCTTTGGGGTGGTAAGCATAAACGTTGCGCGAGATATTACATTGCATGTACACCCGTGGGCAAAAGTATACGGACCGGGGATTACGTGTTAAAACTCATTTTCTCCTCTGTTTCTGAATGCAACTTGAAAGTGAAGACTGCAGTCCAAACTTGGCATTACAAATTTTCTAGTGCACTCGTCAGTTACCGTTTGTGCGTGTTAATTACGAAGAAACTTTTTTCGGTGACCCTGGGGTCCGTATACTTTTGCTCACGGGTGTACATATAGGGGAAAGAAAAAAAATGCACGCATCCCTGTCACTTGTAAAGCGTTTAATCAACCGCTTCGCTAAAACTCTGCTTCACATAGATTCCAAGCTGTGCATCGCATCTGCAAGATTTTTTCAAGGTTGCATTGGGTTGCGTTTTCTTGTGCAAGGTTTCATGAAGCCTCCGCAAAACGTTCAACTCAAATCGCAAAGGTCATCTCTCGTAAGAGAGTTTTCTCGCTGGGCGGCGTTCAGAAGCGCGCAGCGAGAGTTTTGGCTAAGACGAACCTAGCGGCGACCTCCAGTTTCTGATGGCACTTAGGTAAGAAAAGTGCTGTGAATACCGACACTGTTCTTCGACACCGAAGTTAACAGTCAAATATTCTGCTCAAGTGACAGATGGTTGAATTCGCAAGAGCTTCGTGAAGGGCCATCGGAGTCTAACGAAAGCAGCAGCCGTTATAAATTTATCGGTTCAATCTGGCAAGGGGACCCTGTGCGATTTAGCGTTGACAATGAGAGACCCCACGGCGTTTATTTTGCAAGCGAAAGTTCATTAGAAGAAACCGTACATAGATTTGCCGGAGTTAACTCTGACCTTTCTTCTTAATTTATTTAGTCCCTCATGACGCAGATTATTGGGAAGGTCAAGCCAATGACCTCTGCCGTCCCTTTCTTTACGCTTCGAGAGCGCACGAGACCGCTGGCACTCAAAGCGAGACCACTGACACGCATTATGCGCGAGCGATGACGCGTTCAGAATGACGGGTTCAGCGGGGGCAGAAGGCAGCGGAACATAGAGAAAAGATAAATATGCTCCGTCACCGCAAAAAAGTTCAACGTCCTATCCCACAGCGAAACTACATACAGCAGTCTCGAAATGAATGCAGTGGACTGACCTCCGATTGATACAGCGGCCGTCCAACTTCCTTTAAATTTCGTCCCGTGCTCTGTAACGTCCGTCCGAAGCTGAAAAGCCAGCATCCTTAGAGCCCCAGAACGGCATTTTCGATGAAACTAAGCAAGAGAAATCAACCCCGTGTCTCTCTATTTCTTTCTTCGATAGTCCTAGCGCTGTCGCAATGCATCCACAACAAGCGGGGGCGTTTATTTTACACATGCACTGAGCGCATTCGGAGATGGCAAGCCAACAAATATCACAGAAGCAGCGTCTTCTCATCTCCCCCTTCTTCCTCCCCCCACCTCACTGTCCATCCCTATCACAGGCTTCGCCAGCTTTACCGCAGCGAAAAAAAAAAGAAAGAAAAAAGGGGGACAAACTGGGTTACGAACGCGCTTGAAGGCAGATCAAAGAGCTCACAGGAAAAGCAGTTGAAAGGCCGTCGACCGCTGACGGCTTTGGCGATGGCGTCAACGAAGACATGACTCAGTGAGTATGTTGGGAAAACAAGCAAAACCACCGAGGCCCCAATAAACGCAGCCAAGCATCACGCGTCGCATGGTGCTGCGCGACCGGCCGAGCCGTACAGCCCGCGCGCGCACACGCACCTCGAGCGCAGCATTATACGCTCGTGGAAGCGGCGGCGACTCGGAGAAGCGCGCCGTTCACGCGATGCATCTGCTCTTCGGGGCCGCAAACACGCGGTTCCTTCGTCGGGTTCTTAACCTCGCCTTGCGCAATAAAGCCTTCGTAGCTCTTTTCTGTCTTTTTTTTTCTCTTCGCGTGTGCGTGTCCGTGCGTCTGTACTGGCATAAATTCACTTACTGGTGTGCGCGCGCGGACTGGGGGCGGGGCAGAGGGGGGTTCTAGCCGTTATTCAAGGCGGTGAGATGAGTTACATAAAGCTGTCAACGAGGCGCGTCGGCGGCAGCGCCGAAACCTAGAACGATGAGCGGAAGACTCGCTGCGCTGGCTGCAAGCGATGCAGTTTTCTTGCGGCGATGCCCTGCAGGCCGTACTAGTCGCGTTGACGCGCCGATCACGCAGCGCTGTACAAGCAGATCAACGCAGCCGCGGCGCCCACGTTGCCGCAGCCTGTTAAAGATGAGGGCTAGCCGCGGCGGGTTGGGCCGGAAGGAAAGCTCTCTCACACACATCCGCACCATCTCCTCTCCCATATTCAAATCGGTTGCGGCCTTCCTCGCATCGACCAGCTCGCCAGAAATCCGATACTCCTTCGCGGTGTACTGAAGTGCGCGTGGCAAGAAAAAAGAAGTTTATAATTAAATGCAGCTATCGCACGTCGCAACGTGATTCTTAGCTGTTTTCTGGCAACCTTCTGCTCGAAACTAGAGCTTTTCAGGGCCTCTCATTCCAAAACTTTACATTCGCTCGTCACGTATACGCGCAGTCTAACGAACATGCACATGTGTGCAGACTTATTTCAGGAAATTTGCACTTCCCCCGCGCGCTCAAGAGGCGTATTCGCAAAACAAGAGCAATTAAGCCAGCTGGTTTTTCTCGCAGATGAACTGCACCGGTTGAAATAGAAAGTTGCGCTGTGCAATTTTTTCCCCCTCGATCTAGAGAACGTGTGAATTTCATTAAAACTTCTTTCTGGGCGAGTTGGTGCATACTTGACTTAAAAATTGTAACAGCGCAAACACATGCGACCACAAAGTAACAAGGACGAGACAAGCGCTGACTCGTCAGCGCTTGTGTCTCGTCCTTGTTACTTTGTGGTCGCATGTGTTTGCGCTGTTACAATTTTTATGTCAAGAACGTGTGAAACTCGCCGGCATGCATCCCTCCAGGCGTGTCCGAACGGTGAGTAACCATCGCGGCCCACGGAATGCCTGTCTCAGATCCTATCTTTCAGCCAATCTGGCGATGCTGCAGCAAAGAATACTGCGCCTGGACAATAGTACTATGCCTGGTCTCCCGAGCTATTGTTATAGAGAGAATGGCTGACACCACACTCTACAGCTTATCCATAAGCCAGCCGGTTAGCTAAAACATCATCAAGAAAGTCACTGGTAAGAAGCGACTGGAAAGAGGACGAAGAAATTAAGTGTCGTGTACTATCGTGAGCAATATGAGTGGGGAGGGGCGAACGCGTAGCAAATAGCCTCGAAACCGAGTTATAGCGATACGCGTATGGCGCTGTCGAAAACAGAGGGGAAAGGGGGACGCGCTTCAGCTAACGGTTGGCACTCCCACCCCGCCTGCGTTTGTCGAAAACGGCATCTTACGGAATTCCACTGGCCTCCGATAGCCGATAAAACGCTCACGCGCACAGTAACTTACAGCCAGTCATTTTGTTTTTTCAGTCGCGCTTTTGTTTTTCTTTTTGAGAGCGCAGCTTTTATGCGCCCGTTCCTGCGTTTAGCTTAAGGTATTTTCAGCATACTTCCATAGGACCTGATGTATATATTATTGAGCGCATCGTGTCCCGCACTCCACACATACTGACAGATTTTCCAGGTAAGTATACTCTTAAACAAATGTGCACCCTTTAGGTCGTGTCTTGCCACAAAACTATAATCGTCATCTGTCTTCCTTGCCTTTCCTTTCATGAAAACATTGCGCTTGCTACTTTGCTGTCGAGAATGTTCTGTCGTGCTGATAAAGCGCATGCCGTTCGTGACTTTGAAGTACCAAACTCGCAGCATTAAACAAAGGAAATGCGGACAAGACAGATGGCGATTATTGTGTGGCAAGATGCGACCCAAAGGGTGTACATTTGTTTGAGAGTATAGCTTTCGAATGTTTACGCTACGAAACAGTGCTGCTATTGGCCAAGCTTCGGTGCACAAAGTTATCAGTAACCGCAATATCAAACAGCTTTATCAATGTGCGCTGGCGATGCGACGTTCCGCACTTTGTATAAAGAGACGCACGGTGGGAGTGCGAACAGTTACTAGAACAGCGGCCTCCTTACCACTTTGCTTCCGACGGCGGAAGCCACGTATCTCCCATAGCAGGGCTCGAGGCTATCCGACGCGCGCTCCTCTGTTCCCGCTCATATTGTACACGACAGTACGTCCATTTCTCCATCACTGCGCAGCGCCAGCTGCAGAAATGAAAAGGACTTGGACTACGTAGAGGCAACACCAATTAAAGCTTTTTTTTTTTCTTCTGCTTTGCGAAGCGAGATGGTACGCGCGCTTCTGCGAATGTTTGCTCCAACCGGTGCCCACACGAAACTGCCTAAGGCTTACTGTGCATAATATGTGCATACTGCGCGCAGACACCGTCGGTTTTCGGTGATCTTCAACGGGGAACTCGGCATTGACTTCCTCCACTGTTACGTGCCCCGAAGCCACCTAACCGAGCTGACTTTCTCGAAGAGATACCGTCAGACAGCCAGATTTCTACCGCGAATACGTACGGGACGCTCGACCAAGTAGCGTGCACCGCCATTCTGCTCGCGAGCCCGCTGTCACACGATCACGCCACAAATAAATAAATGCGCACGGCGGTACCCGGTGAAACGGTGCACGCGGTAACAATGCGGTCCTTTCGGTAACGGACACGCAACGTCGGCCGACTGCGACCATGCGAGAGAACGAGCTAGCCCTTGTGCATGACATATGAGAGGCGACGACGGAGAACTGCGCCTGCGGCGAGCGCAATCGGCGAATCTGGGTAGGACACACGCGGGACACGAAGATGAACGCATGCCTCCGCCCAATCGGGCGTCTCGCGTTCATGCCGCAGCAAAGGGTTTCGTCAGCGCGAGCGTGCGATCGCATCCAATTACTTCGCAGGGAGCGTGATAGGGTTCAGCCCGTAAAATTGGAAAATTCCACGCACGCGACCGGCCAGAGCTAATCCTCGCTGAAATGCAAAGAGGGTTTGCCGGTGTTCTGGGGCGAAGCGGGGCAAAGCGGGGCGGAGGGGGGGATGCATGGCTATACATACGCCGAACCAACGACATACACTACATATATGCGTATATCCGCGACCGTGTTCAGCCGACCTTAAAATAACGCGTGCCAGACTACCGGCACCAACCAATGAGACTCGCCATGAGGATGAGACCGTCGGATGGTCAAGCCAGGATCGCGAGCGCGCCCACAGGCCGTGTGTGCCAGATGCCGAAATCCGTGCATGTGCCGCTTGTTGTGCGGCTGCAATCTGTCCCCTTGGCGCCATGGAGCTCGCACGCTCATTTTGCCACCACGACGCCGATAGCAGTGTGCATACAATTAGCCAACTATATAAAGAAACTCGCTGCGTCGCGATTGCGTACTTAGCACTGTGTATATTAGGAGAAGCGCGGACAATTCAATACAAACGAGGTCTGTAGTCGATGTCCCGACGCAACGGTCGTGAGTCGGACTCGGGGAAGGAGATTCGGCCGTTAGAGTGCTGTATACAGTACGCGTAAAGTGACTGAGAAAATGCAGAGAGAGACCACGTTTTCTGTATCCGCTATTTAAACGGAATGATCATCCTAGCTTGCTCCTTTCGAGCTGGAGTTTCAATTCAGCTGGTTTGGTACTTGGATCCGCATAAAATTGGACGCTGAATAGATAGACAATGAATACAACAGTGAAGACCAATTGTGCAAAACGAAAACGGGCTCGTGTAGAATGTACGATGACAGTTATGAACTGAGGTAAGACACGCATAGAAACCAGTGTGATATGCACGCTGATATGCTTGGAGATAAAGACGAAATAGTTTCTTTACTGACGTCTGCTTAAATGATCGCAACCCCGAAGACCTTTCAGCGAGGGTAATGGTGTTTGACCATATAGGCAAGGAGAAATAAGAAATTATGTTACTGGCGTTTTTTGTCACCATGAAAGAAAATAAAATAAGAATATAGTAACCTATTTTGCACAGACAAATAGTATGGAACCTACGAGCTGGTCCCTTAAAACAGGACTTTCGCCACTAGTGATATGACATTCGTGCTGACTTCTGGCCCGCTGAACAGCTTACGTCGCAGTCAAGTGCACGCGTCACACGGCTTCAGCAATGTGTCTTCCTGGTTCCAAGATAATTCGGTATATAGTCGTTTTCCCTTGCCAGAATCACGCGAACTATGTTTAACGTGCCTATTAGATTGGGCACGTGCCCAATCTAATAGGCACGTTAAACATTGTGCTATATAGTGTAACATAGTGCAATATGCTGACCGCGAGTACTCGCGGTCAGTTTATTTTTCTGGCGCGTACCTGGGAAAGCACAAACAACGCGCCGATGAGAAATGGCGTCGCTAGGTGCACCGTTTTTCGTCCCAAAATTTGCAATTTGGCTATTATTAGGTAGTGACTTATTGTGAAGGAGGGCTCGGAGGAGTTCCTCTTGGCGCACGAAAAACATTCGCACACCGGCGAATTTTTCCTGCTGTTTCCCCGTTCCGCCGCAGTCAGCATTCGAACCCACGACTTGTGTTCGGCAGCACAACGGCGTGGCGCCGTAGTGGCTGTCTGTCAGTACACCTTACGCTTGTTACTCCTTCCCAGGGCAGCGCGAAAAAGTGGAAAGCGGCTCAATCGAAGCGGCACCAGTGCCCCTTAACTCGAGAAAGATGGGCTACTTTCCACCACATTATGCCGTACCGCGTGAGGTAAAAAAAGAGAATGGTGGGAGAGGGAGGGGGGAGGCGTAGAATAAGAAAAATAAGAAAACATTGTACAAGAGAAAATTGGAGCTTCACCAGGTGTCCTCGTGAACTTTACACCCCTTTGCTGCGATCTCCCTTTTCACTGAAGTACCTCAAAGCTTCGCCGATATCTTATAAAGGGGGATGGTTTATAGTTTTGTTTTCGTTATTATTATAATTTTCTTCATGCCTCATTTCATTAGTGCATGTCAGCTTTGCCTTTAGCAATTACACACACACACACACACACACACACACACACACACACACACACACACACACACACACACACACACACACACACACACACACACACACACACACACACACACACACACACACACACACACACACACACACACACACACTGGCGGTTACTCTGTCAGCAGCTGGAACGCGCATAATTACTAGGGAACAATCGGGCTATTTATTTTTTTTCTTGGAAAGTGTGCAAGAACTCGGGCGCGCGAGTGTATGCGCCGAATCGCGCGCCGTCGCGCGCTGAAAGTTCACGCCGAGGGCGGTGTGAGTGAAATTATCTTGATACTATGGCGTCTCCGCTATATGCGCGTTCTCTGTAACATCATTATGGACGTCGTTGGGAAACTTTGCACTTTGCATACGCTCTGCAAAACCGGTATATAACAGAACAAGCGCCGAGCCTGTCAGCCGCAGTTACAGTTTACAGAGTAATCAAGCTTTCTTTTCAGAGGGCCGCGGCCATCGAGATAAAAACTCTCCCGAACAAAAGGTTGCGCCATAGTGCTTTTCCTTTCATTTTCCTTTCTCTTTTTCAATCGACACCAGAGTTGCTGAGACTAGCAGAAATTATTGCTTTCTTTGCGGATACGCGATAGTTATGGTGGCTAGTATATAGTTATGTGCTGGAACAGTAACGTTAGCAGATAGCGGCGCAGCAAAGCTAGCGCTTCGTTCGGCGCGGGTGCTATCTTCATTGCACTAACCGCTTCAGGCTGGATAACCCACAATGCGATTACTGTTTGTGGGGGTTGTCATGAATACAGACGGACTCGCATCGAAATGACACCACCAGTAAGCCGCCGCATAAACGGTTCAGAAACGGAGCACTTATAACAACGTCGTGAACATGTGGGCTTTTGTACTCGATGTCTCGCTGGCAAGACGCTTTGCCCGGTTATCGGGTTCCGGATAGAAGTGGTGCTTTCAGCTTTCAGTAGCGTATCAGAATAATGCGCAGCGTTTGGTACGTGCCAAAAACGTTCGGGCTTACTTCTACGGCCCTATATGTCATTGGTCAAAACATTCCGAGTTCACTTTGACCGGTCGACATCACAGCCTTTCGTGCAACGCTAAACTGGCGGCGCTTCTTCAGTAGTGTATTGAGCTTCTAACTTTACAGACGTTTTGCAGCAGCTTCAGTTATTTAACGAATAAGTCAACAGTTTTACAAACATTAAGATCGGCACTTCGTTGCTACAGAGCCAGACCCACTATGATTTGAATTGGTTGAATATTCAGTTACTAATAATGGCGTGTACCAACCTCTATTTCATTATTCTGTGTGATGGCGAGGATAAGAACCTAATGTTATTACTTACAACTTGTCTGAATATCCTATCCTGAACTAACAGCCCTGATCTGGTTTCCTGAATACGTGATTGCAGACATTGGCTGATCAATAAATGGTTATATACAGTGTTTAATAAAGGGAAAATGAGAAATCCACCCAAACGTAGCTAAGTGCTACAAAGGAAACCCATACCGGTTCCTCGAAAGAAAACTTCGCGGTTGAGGAAAAATTCGTCCTGGTCCGGGACTCGAACCCGGGATCACCGCCTTTCCGGGACAGCTGCTCTACCATCTGAGCTGACCAGGCGGCTAGCAGATGGCAGGCGAAGTGGAATTTATCAACAACTGAGAAGTAAAGGCAAGAGTTTGACATAATAGTTCTGCGGAAACCCGCAAGTTGGAGAGGAGTAACCCTTAGCTACACAGTAGCAGTAGTAGCAGTAGTACACAGCAGTAACACTTAGCTACGTTTGGGTGGATGTATCATTTTCCCTTTATTAATTACCCCTCTCCACCTTGCGGGTTTCCGCAGAACTATTATGTCAAACTCTTGCCTTTGCTTCGGAGTTGTTGATAAATTCGACTTCGCCTGCCATCTGCTAGCCGCCTGCTTAGCTCAGATGGTAGAGCGGGTGCCCCGGAAAGGCGGCGGTCCCGGGTTCGAGTCGGACCAGGACGAATTTTTCCTCAACCACGAAGCTTTTCTTTCGAGGAATCCGTATGGGTTTCCTTCGTAGCACTTAGCTACGTTGGGGATGTGTCATTTTCCCTTTATTAATTACTGCTCGCCACCTTGCGGGTTTCCGCAGAACTATTATGTTATATAGTGTGGTTATAGATCCACTTCTCTCTCTCTCTCTCTCTCTCTCTCTATTTCTCTCTCGCGAGCGCGCGCGCAATGCATCATTGGTGCATACTAGCTAATGTTGCGTATATAGAAAGAACTCCCGCACAAAGGAGGACGGTCAGCACGCCCATCATACTTCTTGGCCGGGCAGAGCGGTGAATTAACAATCAATAGTGTGCCCGTAAACTTAGATAAAATGAAGAAATAAACATCGCCAGGAAGTTAGCTCAGATAGAGACAACAAAATCCAGAACGACTGTCAAACCATCAGCCACGTGAGCGGTACTTTATTCAGCCATGCTACGACAGTCACCTACCTTGCCTCAGTGTGGTGGGGGCGTACATGCTAGGCATACACGCGTCCATACGTGCCCAACAATGCAAGGGCGGGCTAAAAATGACAGTAACAATCTACCTACAACAAAGCGGAGGGTAAGCGAGCAACAAAGAAAAGAATATAAACGAGAAAGGCCCGCTTCGCGAGTATTCCGCGGCTAACATCCACGGCCAGTCGCAGCGGCCGGTAGAATGTACGAGCATGTACACGTACACCGTGGCTGGGCATGATGCTGCCACACATTTTTCCCCTTGCACTAATGTCTTCCCGCCTAGTCGTAGCGATTCCTTCGTGTATTGCTACGTCGCTGCACTGTTGCCGCAGCCTGAGATTGCGCTGGGAGCCTCGCAGCGCCTGCGCTGCCCGAAGCTATATGCTCCGTGCAAAAGAAAACATAGCGACGACGACGACGCCGATCGACACACACAGCGCCACTTCTTCGGGCAACTCTCAGAATCAATCATTTGGCACAACGCCGCGTGAAGCGGCGGCGCCGCCCCGCCCTCAGTTCCTACTCGGGTAGGAGGCGGGAGGTCAACAACCCACGTTTCTTGCGGTCCCTCCTTTTCGTATTCTCCCGTTGCACTTAGTTTGCCATACTGCAAGATGTGACCGCACCCCGCACTCTCTCGGACAAGACAGTGGTGAAAGACCACTTTCTTTTTTTCGGACAGAAGAGACGTCGACCGCACGCCGGGAGGCCAACGCCGTGTCGCTCATTAATACAGTCCGCCAAACGCTCCACTGTCTCTGTCGCTGTCTCGACGAAATCCTGCAGAGGGCGACGATTTCACAGTGTACGTTAATTGTGAACGGTTGAATGGTACGTTAATCAGACTGCAATACGGACAAAAAGTTTTTGATCCATGACGATAATCTCGTTTTGCAAGAGCACGATGGACTGTTGAGCAACGACCTTCGATGTCGCCATTAGGCCATAAACACTTGGGCTATACTAAACTCCACCTGACGTGCCATAATGCTCGTCCTTAACTCACTCTATAGCTGACTTCAGCACAAATTGCACTTCAACGAGAGTAAAGACTAACTTCCAACTTGGTAGTATTGCTTTTCTTGAAAGCAAGCGTTATCTTAAGCTTTTCACACAGCTGATATTTAAAAAAAATTGTGTCGTTAGAGAACCGAAAGCAACAAGAAATGCGAATCCAAGCAGCATGTGCTCGCTTGACGGCTCGGGTGACATTGTTTCTTGTAGTCAAAATCAGCATCGTATTTACTATACGGTAAACATGAATACAGAAGGAAGTGAATGCTCTTTTGCATCCCCATCTTCAGGATACTGAATGTACACTTGAAGCTGAGCGTGCGAGATTTCTTCCCATCGGCATATTTACATGGATATCAAATGTAGCGACTGGCTCCACACTGATTAGTTGATGCATACCTTCGAGTACAGAAAATTCTACGTATATCTTCAATAACAGAAGCTCATAATAAAATACAATACAATACAATCTTTATTTTGCATAAGGAAAACAAAGTACGTATAGCAGGCCTACCAAAGCCTCAGAGGGCTTGACTGGCAGTGCCTGACAGTCAGGTCACAAGAAATTGTTTGTAGAGTCATATCGCAAAAGGAGGGCGGAGAAATTGTAGACCAATTTCGATTGTCCAAATAGATTTCATAGATTGTCCGTCAGTGAGAAGAAAAAAAGCGATGCATGGAATCACGTTATTTCAAGCAGGGCATGCACAAATTTTTGCAATAAACGCCACGTCCGTTTCGCGAAGTTGGCACTAGGCTACGCTGGTGATCGCGCAGCCCACTTTCACCTTTTCCCTATACGTGTTTGCACCTATTATATCGATCCTGCTATCATGCATGCATGTGCCTGAATATGTCTGGCCATATTGCAATCTCATATCTTTGTAGTTAAGTGTATAGTGTTTAACATCACCTGCTCTCACATCGCCTACTATACATACACATGCTCTCGTAAATCTCGGATTACATTGAGACCTCTGTTAACTCTTCTCTATGTGTCGCTCGCACGGGGCACTTTCTATCACGGTCGATTCTGATTGTGATCGAATTTCTCGATGGTAATCGGCTCCCTTTCGCAGCTTGTGCAAATCAGTTAATCGGGATAGAGCAATTCGATAACGAAATGACTTTATCGAGATTAAAAGCGTCCATGTTACTGGGGCAGTAGTTCCATTCGGCCTTGATTTCCTGATTGTGTGCCGTTTCTTCATATAAACTTACTTCTTTCTACTGCTGCTACGTAACAAGGAGTAGAACCCACCATTACAAACCGGCTTAATCTTAGTTTCGTGTGAACAAAAATGTTTTGTTTGCGCTTGACAAAGCAACGGGTAACTAAACCTGCTACTGCCGGCATGGATGCTCATATACCATAGAAACAGCGGGGCGCGCAATATTAGTCCTTTTCAACGTTCTCAATAGCAAGACATTATTTTTTTTATCACCCCAATGTCGCAGTGCACCGTCATTAAAGAGAGAGAACGACACCCTCGCTTCATTGTTAGCCAATCATCTAACAAACGGCTTTCGTTTCTGGCATCCGCATGTCCATCTTGCGAACTAACCGGTTAGTGCTAGCCGTCCGTTCCATTGGATGTCTGTCGTCCTTTTTGTCTCGTCTCCTAATAGACCCCGAATACCTGGGACCCCCAATAGCTGGATGGACGGATGGATGGATGTTATGAGCGTCCCCTTTAGAACTGGGCGGTGGGTTGCGCCACCAAGCTCTTGCTATTATACTGTTTTGATGTCCTACCTAGGTTTAAAAAGAAAAAAGAAACAATATGAACTCCCACAAACAACCAAATTTTCTGACCCCCTATTGTGAACTTTGCTTCTGTACGTCTCCGTTTCTTGTTTCCTTATTTTTCTTCCACCAATCTTTCAATCGCCTCTTACTAATCTCTATTGCGGGCATGTTTACTTTTACAATGCTCTGGCTGGACCCAAAGGCTTCAAGGAGGCCAGCGGTGCCTAAATCGACCGCTGGGCCGATGTCTTCACATTCTAATAAAACATGCTCCATCGTTTCCCCAGCTTTACCGAAGCAAGCACATGCTTCTTCCTTGTTATGCAGGGTCTGTCCAGAATGTAATGCTCGTGAATTTATTGCGATGCATCTGTACGTGGGAGCGCGGTCTAACCGGTTGAAACTGGTAGTGGGGGAACCCAGCTAGGCAGCGCTCCGTCACTCAGTGTGCTCCGAGCATCGGAGAGTGTAGGATGGGCCTGTCCATGAGCGTTGTTTTTTTTTTTATTATTGTGCAAGTGAAAATGCAGCACTCATCAGAACAAACATTTGCGATCAAGTTTTGCATGAAACATGGCAAGAACACTGAGAAAACTGTTACTATGCTCAAGAATGCTTACAATGAACATGCCCTGTCAGTACGGCAAGTGTTTCGGTGGCACAAGGCCTTTTAGGAAGGCCGGGACGAGGTCGACGGCGAGTACCGCACCGGATGGCCATCCATGATCACCATGGTTGACAATGTGACGCGAGTGAGGGAACTGTGGAACTCAGACTGAAGATTAAGTGTTCATTTAATGGCCGACATGTTAAACATTCCGAAAACTCAAGTTCATAAAATCGTTACAAACAATATCGGCATGCGGAAGGTGTGCGCAAAAATGCTTCCAAAAGCGCTCACTGACGATCAAAAGTCACGCCGCGTTGAAACGTGCCAAGAAAAACCTCGACATATGCAAACGTGATCGAAAATTTTTGGACAACATCATTACAGGTGACGAGACTTGGGTATTTGAATATCACCCGAAGACCAAACGGAAATCATCGGAGTGGCACACGCACTCGTGCCCTCGCCAGAAGAAAGCCAGGATGAGCAAATCGAAGATCAAGATCACGCCCATCGTTTTTTTTTTTTTTTACATCCGTGGACTTGTTCATCACGAGTTTGTAGAACCTGGAACCACTGTGAACTCCAAATTTTATGTGGAAATCATCAAAAGACAAACGCAGGGTTCAATGCATCCGGCCGGACATCGCAGACAACTGGAAGTTGCACCACGATAATGCGCCGGCCCAGTGCCTTCATCGTCACCAACTACCTGGTTAAAGCAGGGGTGCTAACGATCCCCCAGCCTCCGTACAGCCCGGACTTGGCTGCCCCCGACGTTCTTCTGTTTCCACGCCTCAAAACACCCCGTGAAAGGCAAGCATTTTGTGACAGTGGACGGGATCAAAGCAGCTTGCACCGCAGCATTAAAGGCCATTCCTGAGGAGGACTACCGCGACGCATTCCAGAGTTGGAAATGTCGCTGGTGCCGGTTTATCGGCTCAAAAGAAGAGTATTTTGAAGATTTTTGAACACTTGTAATGATAAATTCAATGAATTATGTATGATGGCCTTACTGACGTTACTTTCAGGATAGACCCTGTATCTCGCTTTATAGGCGGGTGCTCTAAGGCTTCCCGAGACCCATAGAAAGGGACCGGCTGGGTGCACGCACCTAGCGGCGCGTCGGCGCCCGAGCGGCCGGAGCACTCGCCCACTACAGAGACTCGCAGGGCTCGAACCCGCGGTGGTCGCAGGGTGCGCGCGAACGGAGCGTGCGCGCCATGAGCGCTGCGTGTAAAACCACATGCCCTAAACAATAGGGTGGTGTCAATGGTTCCACGCCATAATTTGCTCTCTCTCTCTCTCTCTATATATATATATATATATATATATATATATATATATATATATATATATATATATATATATATATATTCCTTATCGTTTTGTCTGTTCTGGTTAAACCTGTCGCCCATAGGAGAAACGCTTGATGCAACCTCACGAAAAAGAATTTGTTTTCACCTTCCCTTCCAGCAAAGCATGCGTGGTTTCTCAAGCATAAGTAATCTCCCACAGCAATAAACCTTCCCGTTGTAGTTGAGGGCCCGGGTGTATGTGTGTGTGCGTCTTATTGTTCGTCTACGTCTCATCAAGTGCGTTGCTGTTCATTCAAGAATGTCCAACCAACTAGCCCGCCGATGCCTTCTCAGCGGAACTTAATGAACCTCTTTGACGCCAACTTTGGTCACTGGGTATGTGTCACTCATACATGGCAATATATATATATATATATATATATATATATATATATATATATATATATATATATATATATATATATATATATACACACACACACACACACACACACACACACACACACACACACACACACACACACACACACACACACACACACACACACACACACACACACACACACACACACACACACACACACACACACACACACACACACACACGCTGAATGACCCAGAGTGTCCTGAGGGAAGCGCGACAGAGGGGCCCGGCTGCATACAGGCATCATACATGACGCGTCTCTGCGGTTGTAATACGTTGCGTCGCTACTCTGCTACGTTAATAAGCGCGCATAAACGTCGACACTCATCGCGAGATGGGTTATGCCGCAATTTTTTTTTCTCACAGAATTTCATTGTAATGATCCATTTGGCCGAGTTCTCGGCGACTTTCTGTTGTCACATTTCTCTAGATTTCCTCTAGTCACATGAAACATTTGCTCCCTTGTTTTTCTTTGTTTTCACATTTCGCTGCTACCCCGTCACTGATTCCGATCGTGCTGTGCCGATCACTCAAGTAAAGTCTACTTCGCGGAAGCAGAAATATACGGACTTTTTATTCTCGTTTTATATGCTTCGAAGAGCATGCGTTGAACTGCGAAGGGCCACAACGCGCTCCTGCACTCCGGTTACAAACGCAAGATAAATGAAGTTTCACGAAACGGTCAATTTGTCTTCCACATGAGAGCAGCACAACGCTACGCAAACGCATTTCACAGAAAAGAAGCCCCGCAGTTGAGGAGAAAGAAATCGACCTGGTCCGTGGATAAAGTTGGGTGCTTTCGCGAAGGGGTGATCGACGACACAAGCCGGTTGTCTCGTCCGACACCTCTTTGGTAACAGAAGGCTCGGGTGATTGGAGCTCTGATGTTATGCGGGAAGGACGAGAGCCCATATAGAAGAATGATTTGCAAAAAAAAAAAAAAATAATGAAAGAAAAACGCTCACAGCACCACTCGCGTCTTTGGCTGAAGCCTATAGGAACCTCGGTGGTCTCGCGTGACGTCATTGATCAAGCGCGCAGGCTTTTTATTGTCTAGTAAACGTAGCATCTCCATTAGGCTGTAAAAGGACGCGGATGCCCCACTCAGTCCACTCTCCAACTCAGCCACGATTGCTCTATGCCCTCAAGTGCGCGCATTTTCGCCCTGTGTTCATCAGTCGGAATACTTTAGCTCGATCCCTACCATTTCTGACACCACGCTTCTGTCGATTGCTTTATGTCAGACAGCCTCAGGAGACTGAAGAGCGTTGCAAAGAACTTTGTTAATTACCTCGCAGTAATGTGCGATTCTGCACCGCGCTTCACAATAACTAATTGTATACGCATGAGGCTGAATGAGATTGCGCGGTTCCGAGCCCGCCGATTTAATACGTCACGTTGGCTGCGCACGTGAATCCTATGTGCACGAAAGCGGCGTTCCAACTAAACGGCGTATGCGTCC
Organism: Dermacentor variabilis; assembly: GCF_050947875.1. NCBI lineage: Eukaryota > Metazoa > Arthropoda > Arachnida > Ixodida > Ixodidae > Dermacentor > Dermacentor variabilis. The sequence goes on along the minus strand of NC_134568.1, from coordinate 22,979,946 downwards.
GCCTTCGCTGTTAAACACTGAAGCACGCGTCACTCCCGCCACGTTTGACGGCCGCGCGTAGGCGTGGCCGACTGTTCTCGTCTCCGAAGGCACACGCGGCTCTTTCGGGACAGCCAACCCACGCTTCCTTCCCCGTTCTCGAGGCGAAATAAGGGGGCGCTTCGGCCCAAGTTATTACGAGCGTCCCTCAGCGGCACTCGTTGCACACTGATCTCGTCGTACACAGTACAGCAAAGGGGGTGCCGAAAGGCGACCCACACCGACGAAGCTAGCAAGGATCGGAGGTGGTATGTATGTAGCACAAGGTTGTGTGCATACTTGACGCACGCGGAGCGGCCTATAAGCCACCGAACGAAGGAAACGCGCCACCAGATCTCACTGGTGCCAGGAGAGGAAGGGTGCCCCGTGTATATGGCGGCTATACATCTCGGAAGCACGGCGGACAGGCTGCGAGGCAGGCGAGGATGGAGGAGCGCAGAGCGGAGAAGAGGACGGGGCCTGCGCGGCACATATATCAAAAACCGCGGGAGATAAGTCAGCTGCGAGCCGTTCGGAAACACGGAAGCGTGCGCCGATTCCCCGCTCTGCTTGCGTATAAATAACGCTCCTCTTGACCTTCGCACGTCTGGCCCATTCCTCGGTTATTCCCGTTCTCGTATTTCTCTTAATTTTTTTTTTCCTCCTCTTTTTTTCGCCGTCTGTTTGCGTCCGACGGTCCCCGCAAGATTTATGCGCAGACGGGCGTGCTTTCTCCCGCGCTGCCCTTGAAATGGCGCGCACACGAGGGAAACGGGACGGGACTAAAATTAGGTTCATCATTGCGTGTCTGTTAAGAATGCCGGGGAGCGTGGCTGTGTTTAAGAATGCAGTCACACTCAATATAGGGATTCGATTTCCTCTACAGAAGTATGCCCGTCCAACATTGCTTTCCGCCCCCCTCCCCCCTGTAAGAAGTACAGGACTTCTAGCGGTTCCTTTCACGCTAGGAGGGAACGCAAGGGGCATAGTGGATGGCTACGCATTCCTTAACGTAACGTAATTGACGGTAACGTCTCTCGTCGGAAGCCATTCTCCTATGGCTGCCTTCCGAGGCAACCTATGACGCAGGAAGGCACGCGGCAATTAACTAGTAAGTGACTCGTTAATCAAGTTACTATCGGGCGCCGGAACACGGGACTGCACGATTCCGCTATGTCCCCCCACCACCGGAAGCTCGCCACGGGGCACTGATTTCAGCCAACTGCTGCTTTAGCGTCATGACGCGGCGCTCGGACATCCGCCTCGCCCCAGTGTCGCGACTCCACGCAGCGCGCCCGCTTGAGAAGGACTGTAAAGGTCCGCGAAGGCGTTTCTGCCGCGACTCAGACCGTTCCTGAAAATGTCCAGAATGCTCTCCACGGAATGAAGACAGTTAACAATCAGTCCGCTTTGAAAACTAACTTCCTAAGGTCCGAAGACTGCCGAATGTCATAATCGCGTTTCTAATCTGTTCTTGTTATACCGACTGGTATGGTATACGAACGCTAAAAAAAAAAAAACGTTTTTTTTTTAAAGATATATACCACAGTTTGATGCGGAAGGTAATATCTCGATGTACGTGGCGAGAGCAAGCGTCTTCTCAAGTTTCTTCGTTTTCTTTCTTGCTTTCTTTGTTTTATTGGTTTATGGAGAAATGAGGGTGTAACATGTGATATTGCTGGCGTGTTCATGCTACATTGTGGATCTTCTCGACGATCCGCAGTGCTTGAAACACACTTCGCAGGTGCTTCACGTCGTCTGCGACGACGTATCCACATCAGCATCACATCAACGGCGAGAATACGCACTCTTCTATATAGAACTCCTCGTGTATGCGTCTCTACATCCGGGCTTAATATTTTACGGAATCGCTTCCGAGTAAGTTTTCACAAGTATTGAATGTAATGCGCCTTATTATGCGCCAGAGGTCGCGCGCAACGATGTAGAGCTCACGAGGTGCTATACAAAGAAGGCGGCACGAACGTGCGACTATTAAAGAACATATTGAAAGGATGCGGCAGCTGGAAAAAAATATACATAACGTATGACGGCGCTTGTCGAATACGTAACGCCTACGCCTCAGTGCGTGCGTAATAAGATTTCTTAAGATGCCCAGCCAGCCAAATCTATTTACAAACTATACGCATGTACCTCGTCGACGTTCGGAACCGTAATGCTGAGATGAAAGGATTCGCACGGACTCTCCACGGGTGTGATGATAAATTCTAGGCACGGTTTGAACGGCGCACTGGCTGCTTGTGTATACGACTTCAAACACACGGTGCGCGCACATTCACTCTTGCCGAGTGCTCTGTCGCACAGCGGCTGCCCGCAGCCCCGCGCGTTTTGGCGCGGAACATTACGCTTAAGCTCACTCTGAGGGAACCGCTGTACCACAGGCGATTCTCGTATGCAAAGCCCACCGCTCTGAAGGTCGTTTTGAAATCGCTTTTTCTCGGGTAAACAGCCCCCTCGAACACAGGGGGAGGAAAGGATGGAGGGAGACCTTCCCAAAGGGGGAAGAGGCGCAGCATAACACGAGCGCCCGCAATGGAAATAAAGCGACGGACTAAAATGGGGCGCACTTTTGCGGACTTGCTCCAAGCAGAGGCGAATGGAGCCAGACTCTCCAGCACGCAACGCAATAAAGGCAATTTTGTGTGTGCTAGCGAGTGCGTATGCGAAAGTAATTTTCTTGTGGATAGTCATTGCCACGTCATATATAGATACAGCGGTGTGCTGTCTTAGATGCAAAGCTGCGTTATGACTCCAAATGCCGGCACAAAGGCACGCTCTCAGCCTGTAGGAGGACGAGGCACACTTAGCCCCTGTTGGCAGGCGCTTGAATTTCCTTTCTTTTTTTTCCCGGACCATTTCGTGTTTGACTATACGTTATGCAGCGCGCACGAAGGCGCGCCTGCCTGCCATGAGTTTGACTGGCCAGTTAGAAAACACACCTTCTTGCATTTTGGGCAGACTCATACTGAACAGAGGAGTCAACTTCGCCTTCGTGAGGAACGTGCACTAGACACACGTTGGGATCAAACGTGGAAAGAAAGAAAGAAGGAAAGGAAGAAAGAGAAAGAAAGGAAAATAAAAATGGTCCACTGACATCCCGCTGCGCCGGCGGCAGCGTCGGTGGCATCGCCGGTGGCATCGCCGGCAATAGTGCACAGAATATCGGTGCCACTGAAAAATGATAACGCACGCGGTAGCACTGGCAAAAAGCTCTTGCTTCTATAACGTCGTACAGCATGCATGTCTGATGCGGGTGCTTAAGAAACTTGCCACAGAAAAAAAAAGAAATCAGCTAAAACAGAATTGAATTTCGCGTGGCGGTTGTCGCACGGAGATCGGTTTTACCTTCCCAGCAAGATACAAAACAGCTACGATCCCGACGCGAGAAAGCATTTGCCTCGCACTCTTTTTCTGCTTTATCTGTCGCTCGACTCGATTTTCCCGTTGCGTGCGCGGCTCGACTGTCGCATCTCCTTTCATCCTGCGTTCTCTGGCGCGTCGCGCCACGTCGTCAGCAGCGTGCATGCCTCACACCCCCGCCCCCTTCAGAGGCGCGAGGCGACGCAAGGTTTCACCGGGGCTCAACGTTAAGAGCCCGGCGCTGTCCCCTGCAGAAGCAGGAGGAATCGATTCAGCGGCCAAGAAACGCACCTTTACGCCCGCCATCTCGCCCGCACATAAAGGATTCGAAGCGCGAAGAAAGTCTGATGCGTCGCCGACGTCCTCGAAAACATCGGGCAGCCGCAGCCGCCAGAGCCACAAAGAACTGTGCATACCCGAAGCCCAGCGAGCACGCACAAGAGCCGGAGTGCCTTTTGTCGAGGAAAGAGACGTCGCCAAACAAGACGACGTTTGCTTTTACGAATATGCGTAAGCTTCGAAACGAAAATATTCAAAAAATAAATGCTGCATCCTCTCCCTTTGCTACACATCCACTCCCTTGCTTATACTGTACAGAAAGCTCGCAAGCGATGAGCGGAACTTTCTAGCGCCAGGGCCATACCTGCAGCAGAGAAGCTGCAAAAGGCCTTGGCACGAGGATCCCACGCTTACTTTAGTCGACTTTCTTTCACTCTAGGCGATCAGCGCCGGACATGCATCGGCGTGATTTGCTCATCGGACAGGGCTATTATACCGAGTGTTTCAGCAAACATTTTGAAAAAAATTTTTTTTTTAGATTGTCTGTGGCAGATAGCACAAGTCTAGTCAGGCCTACTAGAAGGGGTGGACATCGCTTGCGCAAATAATTTAAGAGCACAATCGCCTTATTAAGAAAAATTCACTTATTAGCATTAAAAATAATTAACATTATGGCACGTATCGCAATTCACCAATTGTAGCCGGGGGATTCGCAAGGCGGATCCACTTGGTGCGAATTCTCAAGATGACACCACTTTTGGGATATGAATTCCAGAACTTTGCGGAAAAAAATTCATCGACGTTCTAGTTACTTTTGTGTTTCAATGCGTGAAACGACGCTTTGTTAAGAAATTATGCGGAAAGGCAGTGCATTTTTACCGCAAGTTTCACGGCGCATGTCTCGTAAATGCATGGTTTCGTCCACACAATTATTTTCAAGTGAATATGCCTTGCAGTCTCACCGGATAGAATTGACAAATTGTAATACGTGCCATAAGGTAATTAGATAAATAACTTCATTAGTAAGGTTTTTGTTAGTCACTTATAGATTTCAATTTGCTTTTCTTTCTGTGCAACTAATGTCAGCCCGTTCAAGTAGACCGGCTCATGGACTAGAATAGTGCTATGCGCTACAGGCAATTAAAAAAAATTTTTTTTTGAAGTGTTCGCTGAAACACCTTGTTACAAGAGTACATCAGGCCATGTAATACGAACGCTCAATTAAGATCACGGCGTGCACTGGCGATATCCAGCGAAGTGTCGAGCACAAATTCTACAGCCGTAATAGTCACACAAAAGAAATGAAAAAAAAAAGAAGAAAGGAAGCGAAGCCGATGTGCAAGTTTACTTGACAGAACCCACAAAACAGATGATGAGAAGTCATCTTCTGGAGAAGCCGTATAACCTGTGCGCTCCAAGTGATCTCAGCTGATTCAAGGTACATCCGTGCCTTGCCATGCCTTCCTTCGCCCGAATTAATGAAGAAAATTGCTTCTGTTTTCGATCACCCGGTCAAGCTGCAGATAGATTAATTTTGAAGGAGTTTCGAAAACACTCAACAACAAAAAAAAACAGAGGAAAGGTTGAAGTGACATTAACAGACTTGAGGAATTCCTCCACTCGTGTACTCCGCTTTTTTTTTTTTTTTTTTTTGCAATAGCAGCAGCCAATTGCAGCGGTCGACACCGCCATCTACTAGAGAGCAACTTCTTCGAAATGTGCAGAAAGCTGCCTTTGCCTGCTGCACCAGCGCTCGCTGCGGACTTGTGTACCACTCCCAGAGGCTGCGGGGTACACAGTGCGTCATACAAACGCCGAAGCTGCGTAATAACACAGCGCTTAGCCTCCTCATACATAGGCACAATTTCTTCTTCAAGTCGGTTAGTATTATACCGACTGATACGTTATGAACGTGACAAAAGATATCTATACATTTCTGGTTTGTTTGAATACCCGATTAGATGATCAAGGCAGCATCTCGATGTAAATGCAGAAAGTAACAGTCAACCTGATTAAAACCAATTCGTCGTAAAAAAAATTATTTTTGTTGGCCTAACCTCAGAACCAGAGTTGCAACAGCGCGTGGTTTGGTGGCACATTCATGTTGCATGCGGGACGTTCCTGTGAAGTCGAGATATTCGAAAGGCACTTCACGGGTGCTTTTCATCACTTGTGACAAAGCAGTCTAGACTACATTGGTGGGGAATTTCCGCAATATCTGACGACATTGATGCGCTTAAACCCCTTCCATAGTGTTTCGCATACGTCTTACTATATATCCTTGATAAATATTTGACGTAATCACCGATGAGTACCCACCGAAGCTAGGTACCCAACTGGGCACCAAGCGACTGAGGAGGTTAGGGCGACCACCTCCCAACAGCACGCTAACACAAAAACGTGAGTTATATGTCGATCCAGTGTCGCCGCTGACGAAAAAAAAAAAACAGTTTTCTTTGAGGATGAGAATGAAGAGGTGGCCTGATGACGACGACCTAATCGATGGGACTGACGCAGTAAACTCAGTTTCCAACTTATAACTGCTTTACGAGTAAAACAAACCTGAGCTGCTCGGCGGCCGCGGAAGTTAAGAAGAACATGAGCAAAGGGGGGACGTCCCTGCGGCTCTTGCAGATGCACTTGGCACCGAAAACGTCCGGCGCGCAAGGACCTGGCGGTTTAAAACAGTCCTCAAGATGACTGCTAGCGCCCCATTGTGAATGCAGTAGAGGCTCTTCAACCCCCTTCCGCGTTTTGTACTTTTGCAAGGCTCTCCACGCATGTCTCGGCGTACTCGTTGGATGGCCGCGGCGCAGCTGTGTGGTGGTTCCTTCCGTTTGCTCCATGCGAGCTTCTACGCAGCGGCCAGGTCGTTTCGAGCGAAAGGCCCAACACAGGCTTCTCGAGGATTCGTTGGTTGATTATAGACGGCTCGTTGTACCCGGAAGCTTCTTCTTATAGCTAAGGACAGAAAGGTAAAATCCAGTGGTTTCAGAAAAAAAATTAGGAGGGGAAGGGGACACTGAAAGAAAGGAGTCATAAATTCGATGAAGTTTCTGTGGTCGTGCCATGTCATTCAAATTCAAAACGAAGATAGGCGCACACAGCAACAAACCTGCCAGAGGAAGGGGATACTGAAAGAAGGGGGTTATACATTCGATGAAGTTGTTGTGGTTGTGCCATTTCATTCAAATTCAAACGAGGACAGACGTACACAGCAACAAACCTGCCAAGAGACGAGGCACAGTTCCGTTTACTGGAGTTTCGTGTACCAGAGGCGCAGTTATAGTTCGTGTGCGCGGAGCGTCTTGTACAAAGCGCCACTCATTTGCAACCGCAAGTCCACCGAACACGTCGGTGACGTGGTGAAAGCGCACTTTCACACTACAAGCTGATTCGTTTTCTCCCAAATAAAGTAACTCCATGCAGATTTTCCGGCATGCTGCTATATTTCACAGACGTTTTCTACAGCTTGAAAAGTATAAGGGCACCGTGACATGCGCGTCAACGTGGGCGCCTTGCGAGAGCGCGGCAGAGAAAACAAACACCCAGCAAACGTGAACTATTTCGTCCTGTTCTTTTTATGGTTGAACCGGGAGTTCTTCCATGAGTCGTAAGGCTTTGGGCAACAATAAATGGCGATAGCTGCACACGGAGACCGAAGAAATGCTACCCTCTACCCCATTTCCCAGCGGAATCAGAAGTCGGCCACCTACGTTGTACTCTATTCCGACCGTCCCGCATAACGGATTGCCGCAGCTGCTTTGCTACAGCGCCCGTAGCTGCAAAACGCTTTCGAAAGAGCCGGAGAAAGACGGTGGTAACTCGCGCCAGTCGGCGAGCTATATAGCCCACTGGGCCGAGATTCGGGGAAAACGAAATGGTCACACATAGCGGAGCCGCCGGCGCCAGCAACGGCGCCAGCAACGGCACTTTTCTCGCGTGCGCTTCGCAACCGACTCCCGCTATAGAACGTATAAGGCCAATTTGCGGAGGGGCGCGCGCTCTGCAATCTGATCGACCGCGAAGGTGCCAGTCCAAGGCGGGAACTGCAGGGGTGGGGGGCTGCCTCCAGGGTAATTCCGGCGAAAGAAGAAAGACGGGAGCGAGAAGAAAGTGAATGAATTCCCCCGTGTACCTCATCGCAACCCGCACAGCCCTCACCTTGGTTCTGTCCACGCTGGGCCGCCCAACGCCGCGCACAGAGAAAGTAAAGACACCGGGCACATTCAAGTATTGGCGCTGCAGCGAGGCAGGACTTGGCGGCACTTGCAGTCCCTGCGCGCGTCAATAGTCCGTGGGCAGAGTGCGACACAAAGCTGTGGGGAACACTAGGCGGGTCGCGCACATTCGACTGGTCGCGCTCTCCCGCTGGGCACAGGCGCCGTGAGCAATCGCAAAGGGCAATCTCGGTGCGCTAAAAAGAAAGAACGAAAGACGCGCGGGGACCAAGCACGTCAGAAACGGATTGCTCTGTCCGGCCTGTGCTGCTCGTTACTTATTGACATTCACTTGACATGACGTTTGTGCCATGGACAGGTCTGCAATGTTCTCTTCGGTGCAGTGGGATTCTGCGGAACGGCTTTGGGGAATCTCGCGAGGAGCCTGTGGGAGCGAGTCGCTGTGTCCTTTTCCTCGCTTATTTCTTTTTATTTATTGAAGGGGGGACAAGTTGGCTTACCTACACAACTTTGTCCAACACCGACGGCTAACAGAATGGTTGAAAGGCTGCAGCACTTAAAGAGGATGCCGCGAAAGAGCCGTTGCGCAGACGATTTAATGATGCGGCAGGAGAAACAGAAATAAACGAGAGACTATGCGGCCACCCCTGTTCCTCCCACCGACGTGTTCCCGACGAAAGGCTTTTTCACGGTAGGATATGTGCCATGAATAAGATATTAGGTGCTCCAAAGGCGCCTCTACAGGACGTAAATATTTATCGGCGCTTCGCTGCTCGGGTGTCGCGACTGTCACGACAGCTTCTCGGACGTGTGAATGCACGACGAAGCGACGACGTGCCCGTAGTTCAACGCGGGCAGCGATAAACCACCAACTGTTGTCGCGCGCATTCTCGTCGCGAACAGGGTCGATTGGTCGGCTCCCGCACGCCAACTCCCGAACAAACGCTGTTGACGAGTTGCGTAGCTTCGACATTTGCCAAAGATTACTGAAACAAGCCACTCGAGAAATTGACACGAGTGAAAATAATTCAAATTACGGCAGTTTACTGCGCACAAGACAGGCTGAAACGCTCGTGTCACCCTTTTCCTGTGGTGCAGCGTTTCCGAAACATTCGTAGATTCTGATGCGCGGGGATACGTGGATAAATTATTTCTGTGCCCTTCAACGGCACAGTGGTTATTGGGTGAGGCTATACTTTCGTGTAGGCGGCACCCAAGATGGGCAGTTTGGAAGCTGAACGTTCGCTTCTGCGAGATACTTTATTATCAGTAGAGACACGTCTTCGAAGGGTTCGTGACCTGTAACATGCACTATGATTAGTGCTCATTGTGGTTGTTCAGTCTTTGCAATTAGTATTTGCTCACCTGTTTGCGTTATTTCAACTATGCGTCAGTGTCTGTACTCGAAAACGCATTCTTTTTTGCTGTTGCGACAAAATACGTAAATGGAGTAGACGGAACCATGCTACTTCAAGCCTCTGCTTAGTGACGCAGTTTAAACTTACTCCTTGACGGTTTTTTGCGTAATTCTCATGGATAAATTGTTCAGTGCATTAGAAGGTGGAGTTAAACATGCAGCCACTACGGTAACGCGCAACCCATGCTAAAATTTCTGAGGTATGTCGACACTTTACCGAAAACGGCGGAAAGAATGCCGTCTAAGTAAATTATACGCACTTTAATCGTTTGCGGATTTTTTAAAAAAAGTAGGCATATGCGATGTGTTCGATTATGCGCCACAGCCTGTGTCTTCTCTGCAGCAATGTTCAAGTAGAAAACTTTGATCGGCAGAACGACTTTTTAGCTTCTCCAAAGAGGTCTATATCTTTTCTCGCTCCATGACCAATTTACTAACCTATTGGCTGGTAGATTTACTGATTGCTTGTGGGAGTCAAAAGTCTATCCCGAACCTACAACTTGGCTACACGGGAAGCCCTGGCGCCAGGTTGCGGAACAACTGCAAATACCTGGACTCGTTTGAAAAGGTGCCCATAATTTTTGTACAGGAACGGTTTTGCATCACACGCATACATAGATCCAGAATTCGTAGCCAGACATATGCAGCGTTTTCTTTTTGTTTGTTTGCTTTTAGTCTACCATTTCTTTTTTTAATAAAAACGCGGCGAAAGTAACGAAGTGGCGTACTTTCATAGGAGTTTCTAGGTGAGGCGCGGGTTAACTTTGGCACGAAAAGCCCATCTTTTTTTTTTTTTTCATTAGCACCTTGGAGGCAGCTGTTAATACGTCTAGTTTGTATGTAGGCAGTCACATTTTATTACACACCGACTCATCTTTTTCAATCTTGAAAATTACGCCTATGCTCAAGATATTCATAATCAAATTTTAATTGTCAATTCAGTCAATCTCGAGACCGAGCGCATCGAGAAAAAGCAGCCCCACTGACACATCAGACGGAAACGCTCCGTGAGAAAAAAAACGCTAGACGAAATTGGAAACTGAACACCACGGTCAGGTCGCAGCAGGTACTGATACGCTTCGCCTAACAAGCATCTGCCGTGACGTTCGCATCAGCATCTCCCGCTACATGCCATCATTCAAACTTCACCACGAGGCGTTTCCGCCTGACCTAATAAGGGCAGTGCGTCTTCTGCGCTCCCGGGGAGCTCGGCTTCCATATCAGAGAGTTATAGCTCTGCGGGTTTACGGGCCATCGGGCCCAGCGGGCGTGCGTATACAGCAGCGGAGCGGTACGGGAAAGCTGGAGTTTCAGCTCAGCGATCCCTCGCGCGGTGGACCAGAGAGCAGAGTAAAAGTTTAGAGCATAGTATAGCGTTCCCGTATATGCTCCCGCAGGGAGCAGAGTTGCGCATAACTTTTCCGGCGCCGCTCGCACTGCTATTCGCCGAACGCTATCACGTCAAGTGTTCAAGACGTCAAGTGTTCAACTGCGCCGCTGCAAAGCCAACTTTACAGGCGTGACGCCGACTCGTTTCAGTCAGTGCCATCGACAGTGCAATCAGCGAACCGTCGAGAGTGCGTTGCATCCATCCGCTCCGGCTTGCAGGTAGGCTATTCGACGATGTTAAGGCAAGGACCTTGATGAAATGATACGAACACGTGATATTGACACTTGTATTCCAGTATGACGGGGTGTAACAAACTTAACTGCACAAACCGCTCGGAAGGTGGCGCAGCTTCTTAAGCGGCGCAGCGCGGACGGACATACGTGCGCTGGCGGCTGGTATGGCTATTGCGTATCAGCCGAGACCGGCCGGCTGCGAAGTTACCAGGATATGCGAGATGCGATCTCCTTGTTTATAGAGCTGAGCTTGCCTTGTTTACACTAAGGCAGCATTTATGTCGAGTACACGCTGAAATGAGTACGCCCATGGCATGAGAGGTTGTTCACTTTTGCAATTTTTGGTGTTCATGCGCAGCTCAACACAGACGCAGGACAAAGAATGAACGACACGTCTGTGTGGCGCTGCACATATACGCCAAGAATGTTCACTTACCAACTAGCCCGATTCGCTGTGTTGCTTGTACGATTCTTCTGACTATGCGGCTCTAGAACAGTGCTTTCGAAACAGCAAATACTAGCAGATACAATTTCCCCGCTGCACCGTGGTTTTTCGCTCCTTTGTGTCTTTTTTTATAATTTTTGTCGGCGTTGATTTTTTATGTAACGTTGATTGATGCGCTAGTGTTCATTGTCTTGTATTAAGCGAAAAACTCGCGCGCTCCCGCTTATGAGACAGCGGTGATCGCTTCAGCGTTTGCCTCCCGCAATATCTTGCTTGTTCGATCGTCTACATGAGCAATGTGAAACTCTGCTTGCATGTTTAATAAGCGCTGTGGTGTAGTAAATTGATCCGAGCAGTATGTAGAGATCAAGAAAAATGTGTTGTCATATTACAATCAGCAATGTGTGAATAATGACTGCAAGTTTGCCCATCTTGACGTGATTAGTGCAATAAAATAACCTCTTGTTATTCTTAATAGCTTGTTGCCTTTCCAGATGCTTCGAATTCTGTCCCCCAAGGCTCCAAGAACCAGCACTCTTGTCCTGCTGCCAGCAGCCATTGGTCATCCATTCCCCGCGTACGAAATGAGTTTGATCTCGCTCGGGCATCTTGAATCTTCTTGCACTTGAACATCTGCTGCTACGAAGCAGCTGGTTAGTCTGCGATATGAATGAATCGTAAAAAATAAGCTTTGCATAAAGTGTGCGCAAATCTATGTGCTGGCACTGCATGTATCGAAAACGTGGAGCTGCTGTGAACGACGGTTAGCGATAAATGTCGCTCTGTTAACGGTGCCCGACTTGACTTCAGGCACGATAATTCTCTTGGCAACGTTCATTAATCGGCTCGTTTCGGCAGCCAAAATGAGCGCACATAATTGTCCACCTTATGTGTGTGAAGTTTTCTTTAAACACCATTTAAAACATTTTTTGCCTTCCGGTCCCCGCGAGAGAACTTCATATGCATGCTGAAAAAAAAACATTGCACCGCTTTTTGTTGCAATTGAAGTACAGCGCGTCCGCACGCAAACTTTTGAGCTGTTCGAGCCACGAGCGTAGTCAGGATTTTATTTTGGGGATCGAGGGGCGTCCTACCTCCTATATATACGTTCGTGTGTATGTTGTGAGTTTGTATATGTGTGTGCACATACAAACGAAATTTCGGGGCTTGAAACCCTACCCCATTCCGGCTACACCAGTGGTTCGAGCGTAGCCTACATTAAAAAAAATGTTACCTTCTTGAGCGCTTGCAAACAATTGGCGCATGTAGCTCGCGACCAGCAGACAAAAAAAAAAAGAAAATGGAACACCGTGTGGCATTCGCCTCCTGCGCGCGCGAGGAGTGGCTTCGCTGCATAGGTGGAACATACTGGCGGACCTATGAGCAACTCTGCATATACAGGAACACTAGAGCAGAGCACTTTGCTGCATCACCTATCGATCAAGGTTGGACTTACTGTGAAAATATCAGTACGCTAGCTTCAGGTTCACGGTCATCCACTTGAAATCATCGCCAAACGGCCTCGTTGTTGAAACTTCTTGCAAGACATAGAGGCCCGCTTCAGTGGTCAAACACCACTGAGGCTTTTTCGCCTGAAGGCGAACCAGCGCCGCGTTTGAGACAACGTCGACGACGAGCCGCTGGTCCTGCGGGGTGGTCGCCATGTTTGTTTCCCAAAAACACTGGTCGTCTCGAGGAGCTTTAGTATATGACCCCCTTGGGTCCACTGCGCGCGCTCAGCTGGGGAGAGGAAAGACCCGCTCTGCAATCACGCTAGCCGGCCCAGTGTACCGCACATGCGCAGTAGCGTCTTCGCTCGGCCGCTGGCCCGTAAACCCGCTGAGTTATAACTCTATTGTTTCGATTGAGAGTCAAAATTCAGATTAACATCTCGAATTAGGCGAAATGTTCAAGATTAAAGAAAAAGCAGAGGGGGGGGGGGGGGGAGCGATGCATTAAAGTGTGACCGCCTGCAAATATGACATGTAAGCAACTGACCTCGACGTTGTCAAGAAGAAGTTAAAAGCTTCCTAATGGGTCTTGCAAAACACGTTACTGGCGGCACTGTATGTACGCCTCGCCTTACAACACGTCTGCAAAAGCGCTACGTTCGCGATAGATAGATAAACTTTTAATAAAGAATAATCAGAATAATCGCCAATGGCCGGGGCCCCTAGTCCAGGGCTCCGCTGGCTCTTGCCATCTTCTCGGCTCTCTTTATCAGCTTGAGCTGGTCGTCGAGGGCGGAACTGGACGGCAGTGCCTCCCATCGCTCCCTCGTGGTGCTCGTGTCGGGGTGTTCTATGTTGTGTAGCGTGCACTCCCACGTAATGTGGTATAGGGTTGGTGCGGCCCCGCACCACGGGCATTCGTCTCCTTTAGGCTGTGGTGTGTGGCTATACCCTCCTATACAGCCCTTCTATAAAATAACGAAAAAATAAAACGTACGTTAAAAAAATAAAAATGAGATTGGTTCATTTTGATGTACCTTCAGTGGCGAGTCGTGAACCATTGGCGAAATGATTGATTGATTGATTTGTGGAGTTCAGCGCCGCAATGCAACACTCGGGCTATGAGGGATGCCGTAATGGAGGGCTCCGACATTTTTTTTTCTTTTTTTGGAGCTCCTGGGGTTCTTTAACGTGCACCCAAGTTTAGGTACACGATCGTTTCTGCGTGCGTTCCGCCCCCATCGGCATGCGGGTGCCGCGACAGGAAATCGAACCGGTGACCTCGTCCTCAGCCACCGAGGAGGACCGTGGTGAAGTAATGCTGTATTTCGTCACTAATCTGAGCGGGAAAAACTGCCATAGAAAGTGTCGCTGAAATGGACAAGCGGGTTTAAGAGGATAAAGCCGATAACGTACGAACAGATAAAAACACCCACAAAAAGCAGACCACAACACACATGTATTCTAACACTCAGAACACACAACAAACAGCACGAAGCACCGAGAACGCACGCTATATATCACGCGCTCTCACTCAGACACACGAGCATGATCTAACAGACGCGCCCACACAGAAACAGGGGAAAAGACGCATACGCGTGCGCCTGCGCGCAGACGAGTGACGTCTGCAGAGCCGAGAAGGTGCACAGATGTCGCTACCGGGTCTAGGACTTGCAAGTTTTTGTCTTTGTAAACGTGCCTACCTTCCTGTGAGTGTGAGTCCTGTGAGATCGTTGCAGACGGTTTCCTGTGCCTACTTTTTTTCATGGTATGTGGTCTTGCAGGGTAACGACGAGGCACGCCTTCTCACGCGCGCCCGCACTTTGCATCGCGTTCCTTCCAACCCGAGCTTGTCTTTTTCTTTTTTTTTTTCGTTTATACGCCCTTCATTCCAAAAGCACTCTTCCTCGCTGTTCGTTTGTGTTGTTGTTACGTTCTGGTGAACTCGAGTATTATGCACGTAACTGAGTTTGTAGATAGTTGCTGGAAGAGGTAGAGAGAGAGAGAGAGAGAGAGAGAGAGAGAGAGAAAGAACACGGAACTGTAGGAGTGGAATCTATAGCTAGCAGTTCCCGCGACATTGTTTTGTTAACGGTGGAACATTTTCTTTTTTAACGCTATAAATGTACTCAATGTAACTCAACGTTGTACATCGCTTTTTTTTTTCACCCCTTTTCTAGCTGGTTCCAGCGTAGTTGGCCATGACAGGTTCTTACCGAAACTTCCGGGCGCTTTCTCCCTCTAGAAAACCTGCGAGTACACCTTGACTCTGCGATGGGGCGCATGAGACGGTTTTATGGCTCGCAGCGTTTCGCGTTGTAGTCTCCCTAGCTCTGCAGTCAGGTGAGTGCACGCGCCGCCTACAGCGCATACATAGTGCTCCTTACAAGGCCCTAAAAGCAGCCGTCGAGGAGGAGAGCGCGGGGAATCTTCCAGAGTGCACGCGTATGTGCGCAGCTCAAGCCTGTAACGCAGTCGCGCAAAAAAAAAAAAATCATCCAGGCTTAACGATGCCGACAAGACGTGCGCGCCAGATCCTTCAATTGATACCTCATCACAGAGTGTATAGCATAGGTTTCAGTGTTTCACGGCCGTGAAAGGAGATTCGCAGGTGAAGGAGAGTCGGAGACAGGGCAGGAAGGTAGGAGGGGTTGGTGAAGGTTTTCGAGCGTATATTGTAACCCTATAATCATTTTCATTTGAAGACAAAAGAAAACGTTCGTATACGCCTCGATCGAGCAAGAAAGAACGAAGTGTCGGAGCAAGTGCTTTAGATACTACAGGAAGACGGCACTCGACCAACAAACTGCCATCATGAATAATGCAGATGAACGAAGTAAAAATAAAGCGACCGTTCCCGTGGAAACGAGGCGAACGTGAATTCTGAGCAAGTCAACCACCGCTTGCACGCAACAACACCCACCACTCTCTTTGCCTTACGTTAACAAAGTTTGCAAGCGGACGTGGTGTATGCGCAAAGCAAAACGAACACGGGAGGATATGCCTCAAATTGAATTAGCGTTTAAGCCGAAAGCTTCAGTTGCTTTCAGGGAGATTAGCCGATGCGAATTAGGCAGGGAGAAGCGATGTCGAAACGAGAGACCGCGTCGCGCTAATTCGGGGAGCGTACGCACAAGACGTTTCGTAACAAAAGCGAGTTAATGCCAGCTGGGGACCGTAACCGAGTTTTCTCATTAAATATACAACGCCTAGCCGGATGCATGCGTGCAAAGCTCGCAGGAAATTCTGGCAGATAAAAAAAAGAAAACAATTTGACAGTGGGGTTTTCTTTTCTACCAGACGTTCCTTGGGCAGAACGCAGTCGACTCTCGTTAATTCAAGCTCCCACGGACGACGCACGTCTTTCTACATTCGTCTGATGTTTTTCCGAATCTTGAATTCTGAGAAACGTGTGTACGCGTCGTCCGGAGGAAAAACACGGTGCCGTACACGAACATATATAAACAAAACAAAGGCACAATTTCCAGCTGAGGATATCAGTCAATAAATTAAATCGGGCGCCTACACACACAGCTTGCGAAAACTGCAAGTCCAGCTTGTTATCCATTTGCCCGTGTCAGCTGCACTGTTCCGAATGAGTCGCGTACTTCAAAAAATAAAATATCTGAGTTTTATGTGTCAAAACCACGATATCATTTTAACACACACCATAGCGGGGGACTCTGGCTTAATTTTGACCAACATGCTACCAATGCACGGCGCACGGGCGTTGTCTATTTTGCCCGCATCTAAATGCAGCCACCGCGGCCGGGATTCTATCCCGCGACCTCGGCTTTAGCAGCGCAACGCCACTATGCCACCATGACCGGTATATATTCACGCATTGATCATCACTCGGCGTACGCCGAGGATTTAAAGGAAATTGTATAGCCACGAACCATATCTTCAATACGGAGCACTTCATGAGCGTCCTTTCTTAGTCGCTAATAACCTTATAGAAGCCGCATTACTGTGTTTTATTTTGGGACTGCTCTACGAAAGGTTTGAACAGACTGGAAGCACCGATTTAAATAAACTTCGCTAAAAGCGATCGGTGCTGGCAATTGTCCGAGTTTAAAGAATTCTCGTCGACCAAGTGTTAGCACGGGCTTTACGTGCCCGGCGAGGTGGGCAGAGAGATGAGCTCGCATTTGTTTGAACGGAAATATTCTAGATCAATACACAGAAAAACGAAGGTACCACAGGCGTTGAATCTGTCCTTCTGAGAATCCGCTCAATTAGCTGAATTATTCCGCTCAAAATGAGCGCAGCAAAATCAGAAGCACCGGGAGCTTCTTACTTTTGTCCTTCTGAGAATCCGCTCAATTAGCTGAATTATTCCGCTCAAAATGAGCGCAGCAAAATCAGAAGCACCGGGAGCTTTTTACTTGGGAACATCCAGGAAGCGAAGCACTACCCCTCGTATAAATACCCGTGCGTAGATTCTGCACTAAGAGACCACGGCAAACCCGCCGTGGTTGCTTAGTGGCTATGGTGTTGGGCTGCTAAGCATGAGGTCGCGGGATCAAATCCCGGCCACGGCGGCCGCATTTCGATGGGGGCGAAATGCAAAAACACCTGTGTACTTAGATTTGCGTGCACGTTAAAGATACCCAAATGGACTAAATTTTCAGAGTCCCCACTACGGCGTGCCCCATAATGAGAAAGTGGTTTTGGCACGTAAAACGCCATAATTTAATTTTTTGAGAACACGGCAACTAAGATTGAAAATAAAGAAATTCTAGAAGCCAAGAACAAAAAACAAACGCGCCTGCCCAGAACAAGCATAAACTTGTACAGAAATGTTATGTTCAATTAATGCATACGCAATATCTGGTTACCCGAAATGAAAGGTAAGATGATTAAAAAACAAAATATAACCGAGATCTGCCCGTAATGAATTAACCGCGAAGTGAGAGCTACACTACGAGCCGTCTATCGCATAGCCGTCGTTGTCAGTTCATCATATTTAGTTCAACTAACTGCTGAATTTGTCGATTGAATTTGTCGACCGTGCCTCAATTGTAAATCCAAAAGGAGTGTTCAGAAAGCATCGAAACGCTCTTGCCTATTTGTCACGTGCATCTTGGATTTGGCGTTATTAATATCGGTCGTTTGTTTTGACGCTGCTCTAGACCTAGAGGAACTCCATCAACGAGGGAAAGTATGTCGATGTTCATTTAACAGGTGGTGCTCCATGACTGTACAGTGTAAAACCCTCAACGTTTAAAAGTAGCGCCAACCACCTTTTTTTAATATTTGGGGTTTTACGTGCCAAAACCACTTTCTGATTATGAGGCACGCCGTAGTGGAGGACTCCGGAAATTTTGACCCCCTGGGGTTCTTTAACGTGCACCTACATCTAAGCACACGGGTGTTTTCGCATTTCGCCCCCATCGAAATGCGGCCGCCGTGGCCGGGATTCGATCCCGCGACCTCGTGCTCAGCAGCCCAACACCATAGCCACTGAGCAACCACGGCGGGTGCCAACCACTTGCCTCCTGCTCCGTTCCACTCTCGTGCTCGGTGTGGCCTCGATGGTGGCGCCGCCTATGTCGTATCAGCCGTAGCAGCCGGTTGACGCGCTGCCGGAGGACATGAGCGGAAAACTTCCATCGCGCCCTGCGGAGCAGTTTTTGAGGCGAGATTTTGCTTCGTCAGTCGGTAACTGACCTTAGTGTCATCTTGGAAGTGCGCAAATAAATAGAGAAAATTACCATTATTTAAGGCATAAAGCTTCCGCACCTTGAGAGTTCGTATTGCTGAAGCACGACGCGCGCTCGTAGTATGCCCAAACACGCGGGTAATTACCAGAGTTTCAACAACTTTTGACTGCGCGAAAGTATGTGAACGGGGTTTCGTAGGTTATTTTACGTGCGTGCCGAATACTTTGGTTCGGCCGGCTCGTGAAAGATTCCAGTTGTCTTAAGCCAGCAATGCATGACAACTGGGCCGCTTCTGCTATACGCCGTTTAAAGATGCGTGTAGCTGAGGCACGGGTTCTGTTTTCACATGTAGGCAGCGTTGATAATGTGAACAACTTATCGGTAGTTGTGGCAGCACATGAAATCTATTTTATTTATTACAGTGTAAGACGTTTGAATTTGATAGCAAGAACGAACTTGGTGGCAAGACTGGACAGAGGTTCCGAAAATATATATCCCCCCCCTCCCTCCATTAGCACAAGTAACGCTTTTGTTGAAGTGATACTTTCATATCTGCGTACTGCGTGCGCATCTGTATTATTTTACGTTGCAAGGTGACACAGCGAAGCAGTGTCCCTATAACTCGAACACTATTTTGGAACCACATATCCGAGACAGGGAGAACAAGAGGGTCGTACTACCAAATAACCCTCACATAGATTTAATCAGGGTACTCAAGGACGGCAACTCTGCCCGCACTCCGTAAACAAAGACACCGAAATTATTTGTCGCAAAAGATGAGAGGCAACGTACAATGTATATGATGCATGCGATACCCATTTACTTACTCGAACGCATAAAAATATTAATGTTAAGCGGTGAAAGTGTTCATCCTTATCAGGGGGCTGTGGTCATTTGCGGCCTTTCTCTGCTATGATAATCCTGCACACAAAACCTGCAAGTAGCCGCTGATACTGCCTCCGATTCCGAGGACGCGTCTGGCAACAGTCGGGATAGAGGTGAAATGCAAGAGGCCCGTGTACTGTACGATCGAATAGCCCGTTAAACTTCCCCAGTTGAACGAAATTAGGTTATCCGGAGCCATACACTACGGCCTCCCTCTCACAGCCTTAGTCGCTTCGGGACGTTAAAAATGTTGGACAGCAGAAACCAAATCAATACATGCGGGCGTACGTTGAAGCTAAACGACCGCATTCGTAGGCATTAGTGAGCCTTGCAAAAGCACCGAGAACGTGCTCACTGCAAACGAAAGTAAACACACCTGGGAGTTTTTAACCGGTGATGTGTTCTAAAACCTCCCCATCCTCGAATATTTACTCCGATGTATGGGCGCAATACAGCGCCATTCCCTCGTTTCACTCCGTTGGCTAGCTGCGGGAGGATTATAGGCGACATGACGCGATTTACTACGCTTCAATATCTCGTTTTCCTGTGAAAATTCCGACAGGGAGTTTTAGAAAACTCCCTTCCGCCAAAATAGGTTGGTCACGTGGCGCTTCTCATGATGCTGTGCGCCTCGCCAGCGACCGGGCGCGTTCTGCGGAGTCGGCAGTGCTCATGGTTGACGGTTTGTTTCCATCTGTGAAGTGTCGTTCTGTGACAGCTTTCCGTCAATATGTTTCCCGTATTTCCTTCCAGAAAATTTTATAGGCGTGCTTGAAGCTCATTGTATCTCAGTTTCAAGTACGTTAGCTCTGATCACTTTGCTGACAACGATGAATGCAAGGGCAACGTTTCCAATTGCGGAAAAGGGCATAGGTACACCTCGAAGCTGCTCACTGAATCGTGATGTCGGCTCAGGTTCTGACTGTTTTCGTGCTGCGTGACCGTGGCTTGTGTTCTTCAGTACGTGAAATGCGACTTGTATGTCCTTGTGAGCACATGCTGACAATTGCCGGCGCAATGTTTGAGAGGACCATGTAGCAATGGCAACAGCAGCCACTGTTCAAGCGACGACGTTCATGCTAGTCGCACATCAATGACATGCTCCAAGTTCGTTGCGGTGATGTGTGGCCAGTGAGAAAAACCGGAGTGCAAGCAGCTGTTTAGGTATCTGTGTACGGATATCCTCACCTAAGAAAGCGATAGGACATAAGTATGCGTACTGTAAATAAAGCTTCTTACTGAGAGATGTGAATCGAATTGTTATCGCGCATTTCGGTTTTGGTCACGTCGTTGCTTCCGATATTGCATTACCATGATACTCTATCCCA
This sequence comes from Dermacentor variabilis, assembly GCF_050947875.1. Taxonomy (NCBI): domain Eukaryota; kingdom Metazoa; phylum Arthropoda; class Arachnida; order Ixodida; family Ixodidae; genus Dermacentor; species Dermacentor variabilis. The sequence continues at coordinate 22,959,275 of NC_134568.1, read as the reverse complement.
GACACTGATCTAGAATCATGCCTGCTGGCTCTGAGTTTGAGGATTCGCTGTACAGATCAGCGATGTAGATCCTTTTCACAACCGAGAGAAATTGCTTGGACGCTGGGCAAGTAGTGCGGTCTAGAAAATGCATGAGTGCGCGCTTTTCGCTGTTACGTCGGCTGCTGCGGGTCATTCTCACACGTAATAATTTATTGCTACGCTACCACTATTTAGCAAAAATTTAATTTTGTTATGAAGCACATGCACTTCTTCTTGCTTACTGTAACTAAGTCCGATCATACGGAGCGTGATAAACTCCCAACCGGGGGTCGCTAGAGGACAAGCATTATACTCCCACCTGGGAGTTATTTCCGTTTACAGTGTAACGTCTGGTGCTGCTGAAAACATGCGATGAATAAAATCGCTTTTATGTCACAACGCCAGCCACAGATACGAGCACTTTCGCCGCAAAACAAAACTCCTATGAAACAAAGCGAGCACATTAAAATAATCAACTGAAACGCGCTAGAAACCGCGCACAGCATGGACACATACGCAAGCACTTTTTTTGAAGAGGCAGGAGTAAACTATGTTCGAAAGAAGAGGTCATGAAGAACCGCGGCACTTTACAAAGCTGTGCGTTTTTTACAGCCTCCTTGAAGTCAGCCCGCCCGACACTATCCACACTTTAATTGTGCGTTTCGCTCGCCTAAGGGTAAACAACAAAGCATTTTGCCCTCGCCTTGTCGGTTGCAGCAACCGAAGGCGCAGCAGCACGGCATCACAATTAAGTTCTCGTCCCTAGCACATTTTATCAGGGGAAGTGTTCTGTTAGAGTCCACCTAGTGGACATGTCCATTGCGTATGCTGCTGAAGTGCTGCTTGGCTGCGGCGCCCCTTCGCGGCTGCCGCAGCCCAGCCCAGGCAATCAGAACTTCAACAGCTAGCAGACGAAATGGACATGCCCACTAGGTGGACTCATGCAGAGTGTACGTCCCCTGGTCCGCTAACGCACTCGATCAATCCGCTTGCGCGCGTACAGCCCTTTCGTAGCACTGGTCCGAGAATGGCGATCGGAGCGCGCTGGAAAGAAAAAAAAATACACAAAAGCGCAACGCGTGCTTCCACGTGACACGGATTGGCCAATGAAGGAGCGGAGGAGGCTGAGGCGACAGGGCGTCGAGGAGCAAACGCCGGGTAGAGTGGGGTGGCGGAAGGATCTAAGAATGGCGCTACTTATGGAAGATGTAGGGGTTTTAGTACAGCGTTAATTAACGCTAAATGCTGTTGTGCCATCTGTTAGGTGGAAGTCGACATAATTTCTCTCTTCCATGGCCTCTGAAATTCGCGATGACAGCGCGTGCCGGTCCTCTATAGGTCCATCTAGGCCTACCAGCATCAAAACAAAACAGACGACAAAAAAAGCGCTTATATTTCGCCCGCGGTGTGTGACGAAGCGATGACTGATTTTGCCATTTATTTATTGCTGTCACGACGGAAACCAAGTATAACGGGCGAATTAGGTTCGAAGCGGGAAGCCTTGGTGCTGCCATGTATAGTTGTGTAAACACGGTACACGGCGGAGGGTTCCAGTAACCTTATACGGGAGCTCGCTTAACTCCGCACGTGCGCAGTCGCGGCAGCCTGTGTGCGACAACCCTCGCAGCATACGGTAACGCTATACAAAGACTGCCTAATGCGGCAATTCTGGAGAAACGTAGCGTCATCTTCCGTAGAGGGACGGCGCTGTGCTCCATTCGGTGCATTGGATAAAGGGTTTCGAGTTAAGGACCGTTTGAGAATACCGGGGTTAGTGCACCGAAACTTACACACAAAAGGACCCTCATAACTGCTATACTGCTGTTAGATTCGAAGGAATTTTGGCGTCGCTAAAAAAAAAAATACATCTTGTAGGAAGTGTCAACACATTGTACAACTCGGCACGATATGTGGTGCACGCCTGCGAAGTGGATTCTGTTGTGTTGGAGAAATAGCCTTTCCGCATTTAAGGCTTTCTCGCACTACTTTCTCGCAAAAGGCAGCGCCATTCAAGATGATGCGCTTGTAAAGGTAGTTGAAGAAAGAAAACAGTTCCCTGTCTCTGCCACTTCCGTATAAGTATGATGCAGCGCGTGACAAAAGAGCGGCCGCAGAAACCAGGCTCTCTTACACTCCATTCGCGTATGATCAGATAACAAACTGGTTCATTTCGGAGTTCTTAAAAAGCCTCACACCTTCCAGTGCACAGCCAGTGCAATGGAGTGGCACGCGAAAGCACCAACAGATGCATTAAGGCGGCGTACCAAGCAGCTTGGGTTAAGCCCAGGATATACTTTCGTTTTATGCTTTTCGGGTCAACGTTACAGGCATGAACGGCGTGTATGAACCCGCCTGCTTTCCTTTTTTTTTTCGCATCACAAGTAATAGCGGCGTGCCTACGGTCCACAATTAGAGGCCAGAGTGCACCAGCGAATTCCGGCGCTCTAGGGATGGTCGAATTGGATCCAGGCACGGGTAACTGAAGGTAAAGGGGTATAGGGGAAGGGGAGGGGGAGTATAGAAATAATAAGCCTCCAAAGGGACCGCTGACAGCTCGCGCTTCCCCATATGCATAGCGAAACAGTTGATTTACAGAGAACAAAATTCAAAAAAAAAAGTAAAAGAAAGGGTTGTACATGGCCAAAGAGGGAACATTATAGGAGCTGTCGAACGGTCCACCGGGCACGAAGTAAATTTCACTGTCCGTTTCCCTGTCGGCCGCAGATAACCCATCCCTCCTGGAGGCAAGAAGGGAGAGCGAGGGGAAAAAGAAGAATGGCTCGGTATGCTCTGCGGCGGAGAAGAAAAAGGCCGGCGGTGCGCCGATGGAGAAATTCAAATGGAACGGTCAGGAAACAGTTTTCACGCCTGGCCGGTCGTCGCCGCCGCCGCCGCTGCCACCGAGAAAGTCCCGCTCTGGAACGCCGACCGGATCGAAACCGAAACAGCGAATCGAGCAGAATGGAAGATGGAAACCAGGAAAAGACAACGCGGGGAGGGATGAATTCAGCATGGCGGCACACATGTGTTCTTCGCTTTCTCTTTTTCTTTTTTTTGGGATGAGAAGAGGACCCAAGATGAAGTGCCGAATTTTAAGAAACGTCCGTGTGAGAAGGTGGATATCTCTGACTCTCTCTCTCTCTCTCTGCGTATGCATAGGAGGGGGGGGGGCGGCAGTGAGGGGCTTGTGAAAAGCGAAGGAAGAACGTCGAAGTAGAAAGCACGCGATGGAGTGCACGGCTTTAAAGCACGATTTCTTCTATACATGAAAATGCGACACGCTCGGTCCCACGACATTCGTTTGGCGTATCGCGAAAGAGCGGTCGCCATGTCGGTTTATTATATTTTTTCTTTCTTCTTGTTTCCCTGGCTCGTCTGTCTACCGAGTTTCCGCCAGAAATACCTTGGTGCATCACTTGCAGCCTGAATAAGTCTTCGTTTGCTTTTTTTTTTAAAGCTCCCGAGTGCCTTTTAAACGAGCCATTATTTAATTACCAACACTAAGGAACGCAAAGGAGTAAGGGGAACATCCAGTCACGACAAAGTCGGAGAAGAACATCGAAAAAAAAAAAGTAGGTGGGCCCCTTCTGCCGACGACGAAGGCAAGTGCAGGCGCAACATCTCCGACCCGTTCTTTCTTTTTTCTTTTCGCAAGGCCCCTCATCTGTGTGCGGAAGGAAAGCGAGGAATCAATAACCTGTCACCCTGGTTGCTGCGCGCGGAGCGTGGCACACACAGCGCCAAGAGGAGCTGCAGATGACATGTGCCTGCACGGCAGACCTTGCCGTTGCAGGAGGCGATAGGAGAGGGCGGAGGTGGCGAGAGCAGCTGCGGCGGCACGACAGAGAGATAAACGGGGGCACACGACGGGAAATGGCGTCGCAAGTCTATAGATATAGAGATGGGGGCAAAGCAGCGCGCGCGCGCGGTACGCGTCTGTCGCGCGTAGAGGATGACAAAAAAAAAAAATATATACCGCGCCCCAAGTCGCGCGGTCGGGCGGGCTATTATAACTTGTCGCGCGCGCTGAGATGCACAGCCGCCGCCGCGCCTAATACCGTTTCCTTCATCGCCCAATCTTCGCGACACTCTTGCCCCGTTATTTGTGTATGCCTGCGCGCTTAGGTTGTCCATGCACCCCGGGTTTCTCCGAACTTATTAAAAAGGTATCTCAAAGTGACACGACAATTTCACGCTACGTACATTAGTCCCTCCTCTCCAGGTTCCTTCACTGTCATAGGAAGGTGTACTCGATGAAAGGTAGCGCATAGAAAAGGAGAGGCCACGTTCGTAGAGCTTTACTTATTCATTCACTCTTTCTTTTTTTCACTCCCGCGTCGCCGGGTGAACGCACATTCTGCTGCTGGCTCCATCACGTGTGCAAGGATGTCACGAGATCTACGTAGCTGATCCCACGAGAGAACCATGGGGAAATAAAGATATGCTTATACCTGCTGCCAGGTTCTGGGGACGAGCGAAGGAAAGGGACGATGCAGTTTCTGCCAATTTCGTTCCGGCTGATTTCGAAAGAGGCTCAAGTAGCCGTAGGCTCTAGGCTGAAGTGAGCTTAAAACGCTGACATCACAGCCGCGAAATTACAAAAGTCTGGCCGTTGACAAGCTGGGGAAAAAGAAAAGGGCACGTCCAGATTCAAGGACTCCTTACAAGATACGACAGCAGCGTTAAGTATAGAGATGAATAGGTACTGGAAGACGCTGCTCTAAAGGTTTCCGCCACTAGCAGTGTGGAAGTTTAAGCAAAGTTGGCGTTTGTACGATGTATACCCTTGAAACGTAGGCGGTCGTTAAGGGCGGTTTTGAATGCTGACGGTAGTCCCAAGACCAGCCGAGAGAAACCGCGGCGAATGGAGTTGTTGGGCGAGTTGGTAAATGTGCGTAAAAATTAAAGGCGAGCACAAAGCACAGTACAGAAACAAAGGCTGCTCAATCGCATAATCGGTGCCATTTCGATAAAATATCAACGCTAAATCTCGGTGAAAGAAGCCGAAATTTATTTTAAGAAACTCACGAAGTTCAAACGCGCATGATATAGAATCCATGCGAAGCGAAGCTTGAGTAAAGCGGTTAATTAAATTATTTACAGCTTATGGTGATGCGCAACAATTCGATGACGGCAGGTGTACACAAAGTGTGACACGTATCAAACAACATATATGGATTTGTTGGATATATGGATTGGATATATGGATGTATATGCCTGTTGTGTGACACGCCGATTCCGAAGGATTGAACAAGAACGGGCGCACCATCAGTGCGCCCGTTCAACAAGAAGGGCCACCATTATTATTATTATTATTATTATTATTATTATTATTACTATTACTATTACTATTACTATTATTATTACTATTATTATTACTATTACTATTACTATTACTATTATTATTATTATTATTATTATTATTATTATTCGCAGAGAAGGGCTAGTGTACAACATATATATGAGCCACTTTATGGGTAGCTCCATACAATTTTTGTATGTATGCACATGAAAAATATATTCGATAAGACAGCCGCCACGGTAAAAAAAATGCGGGACAGTTCGGAAAGAGACCGTCGCCTTTATTAGCCAAAACGCAGAGCGCCGGAACAACAATGCTTTCGAAAGAACCCCGACTATGGTGGTCGACGGCTTCGCTGTTATCCAACAGTTCTAAGCAAAGCGCTGTCATGGATGCCTCGCCACTGAGTCGACAGGGCTGGCGTTGGAAGCTTCTTTGTTTGACATTACTGTGACAACTCCCATAAAACCTTACTATTACCCAGCTCATTTCTTGACGAGTACATTTTCTATAGTCACTGGCGCTGATCGCACCCTCACGGGTATTGCTGCGTGAGAAGCAACGCGCCATCGTTACGAAAGCAACTACCAAACGGCCCCCGCAACACAGTTACAACATTTACGCACTGAATGTGATCGAGAGTGATGCATATATGAGAGCGAAATTTGCAACTAAAGGTTCCGCGGCTTTCGAAGCAGGCCAAACTTTCGATAATTGACTTTGAGTCGCCTTACAGCCTCGTTCTCGAACGAAGGAAACTCGGATCAAATCGACATTCGCATACCGGTTCTGTCCCATCAATTAGTCGTGCACGCACCGTGGTCGTCCCCGAAAAGGTGGTCGCAATGAAGGTGCATTGCACGAGAGAACGACACGAGCAGTGCACACGCCGTGTAGCCGTCCGCCGAGCAGCAGCCGCCTCGCAAACTGGCGCTGCTTGTATGCGTAAACAGGCGCGATTCGAAGTGCCCGAGCAATCGTGCGCCACGATAGCCACGTGTAGTTGCGTCAGAAGGAACAAAATTAAGCACCAAAGGTAAAGCGCAACGTTCGCGTCGGATCACTGTGGGATTAGTGATAACTTCTTGACCGAGACTGTTCGGTCCAGCCGGGATAGACGGAAGAGAGAGACAGCGGACAATCGTCCCTCCACTGTCAGCACAAAAACGTTTTAGGCCGTTGCTCCCAAACAAACTCCACGCAGAAGGCATTGTATGCACTACTCAAGTCGCTGACGTCCACGGGCCTTCATGGTATATATGCTAACAGTGCAGCCCGCCACCTCTGTATAGTGTACGTGGTTACGTAGTTTGGCACGTCCCTCCTCTCTCTGTCTCCCCATCAGCTTTTTTTTTTTTAGCCTGTAGCATTTACATTTTATCCCCTCCGTAATTTAATTTGGCGTCGCCATGCTGTGTTGGAGCCCCAGCGACCACGGGAACTGTGTTACTGCTTATATCGAACGTGACTGCACGTCAGCCCAGACAGACATCGACCTCACTATTTTAGAGCGCAGCTCTTTGGCGTCCGTTCCTGGGTTTCGCGTCGTCGTCGGCGTTGTCGTCGGCCTCGTAACCAGCTCCGCCCCCCTTTCATCCCCCCAGCGCTAGCAGCGACCGACTGATACCGCTGGATGCCGCTGACGCCGCTAGAGAGTCAAGATAACGTGACTGCATAGAACACCGTCGCCGCCATGCAGAAAGAGGAGGAAAGGGTCCCCCCCCCCCTGTTCTTGTGTGGCGGATAGGGTGCTCTTCAGTTGCCGACGCGCCGGTTATTTCACGTAGGCCCCGGCACGTCGACGAATACGTGACCACCTTCCCACGGCTAGACCTGGTTCTTAGCGCTGCGGAAGCGAGGGTATCATATTGTTTGTGTCGGCATCGGCGGCGTTGTCCCTGAAACCAACTCCGCAGCTGGGGTTGACTCACTATCGGCGTCAGCGGCATCAGTCAGTCGCTGCTATCTCTTCCCTCCTCCCTTTATCGTGTTGTCCGCTTGCTGCGCGCGCTTCTGCCCCCATCGTTTGCCGCTGGGTGTACACGCCGCCCCCCTCCCCCCTCTTCCTGCGAGTCTCCGGTTGTCAAAGCGCCGGCTCGAACTTAATTCCTTTCTTCGCTCCTCCTCCAATGCAACCCCTGTGCGGTGGCAATCAGAGAGCCAGATCGGTGGCGGCGGATCTGTATATGTGCACCGCCCGAGCCGAAATTGCCGCTGCCGTTCGCCACTGCGAAATTATCTGCCAGTTCTTTCTGAGCCATGAGCGAGACGACCGATGGAAGTCCTCCGTCTGCTGCTGCTGCTGCTAAACGAGCTGCCAGAGCAGAGGCCCAGCGCCGTCGCCGTCAGAATCCAGAGGAGCGTGCCGCCGAAGCAGAAGCTTACCTAGTGGAGTCTTTGTTAAAGGAATACGTGTGAAAAATAAAAAAAAGATTCTGTGATAGCGCATACATGTGTTGCTCGATTTCTTTGCCTCAATCTATCGAAAAGGTGAAACAGCTTATTTGCTGCGCTCAAATTTCGCATTAGGAAGTAACGTAATCGTCGGTAATTTTTTGATTATTCTTCCTCTTTCTTTTAAGGGCATGTTGCTAGAAAAGAGTAGTGTTTCGAGAATCAAGGCCGTCGCCTCTTTTCCTAGACCCGGATAATTCGTTAGCATATAGGCCGAGACGTATAAATATTATGACCATGTCCATACACTAGAAAAAATACCTGCTGTACGCATCCTATACGCTTACCAACAAGCGCACATGACCGTTTTTGTTGATGAAGTTACACAATATACGGGTTGTACCATCAAAGCTCCAAGAAGAACTTCGCGGCAATGGCTCAAAAAAGAAAAAAAAACAACTTAATCGTCTAACGCATTCAGGTGTACGCGTAGGATCAGAAAAGGAATATTAACATTCCGTAATTCTTACGCAGAAGGTTCCCACGCTTGAGGAAGAAATTCGAGAAAATTATCTCTCATGTTGACAACGTCTCATCGTTGAAGAGTACACACATACATATTCGTGTACAGGGTGTCCCAACTAACTGCAGCCAGAATTTAAATATATGCGAATGCCACGTAGCTGGACAGAACCAAGATAAAGTTCTTTGCCGTTGCTTGGACATGCTCAAATTGTGTTTTTTCATTCCGCCTAACTATATATTTAGCATTAATTAATTAACTTCTTAAATATTATACTTAGATTAAGAGTGTCAATAAGTAAATTGTAGAGCAACATGACAAACTCCCGATACAACTTTCAGTTGCTCAATACGTGCTGCATAAAAGTGCCTTACCGATCGTGAAAGAAGCCCGCAAATGCATGCAAAATTACCGCGCGACTGGCCGCTCTAGACACTTTGCGTGTATTCGCGGGCTTTTTTCACGCTCGGAAAAACACTTTTATGTAGCCCGTATTTAGCAACAGGAAGCTTTATCGGGAGTTATTCAGGTTGCTCAACAATTTTCTCATTGACACTTTTCATCTAATTATAATATTTGAGACGAATTATTAATTAGGACTAATTATGTAGTTGGGTAGAATGAAAAAAATATTCTATCTCTAAGCTACACCAAACAACATTACCTTGGTTCTGTCCAATTACGTGGCATTCGCAAATATTTAAACTCAGGCTGAGACATCCTGTATATTCAGCGTAGAGCGATGTCTGAGCACTTACGCTTAAATATTTTCGTAGTTTTACTAGACAACAGCGACACTTAGCTGCCTGAATCAACTAAACCAATTGTAAGAGTGAAACTCGCCCCCTCATACTCAGGACCTCTAGGAGCCTCGGCGATCATTTTCGAGCTTCTCTGTTTAGGCTATGCTAATGTTCATTATGAGCTTTATATATTCAGCTTTCTTGCAAATGAACTTCTTTCAAGAGCTATTAAACGGAAATCTGTAAACCACCTGGCACTATCCGCTTACAGAGAAAATCCAAAGGGTTCCTGGAAAGAGGGGCTTCTTTACAGGGGGTTCTTCAAGCGACACTGCTGCTTGGGGCTTAGTTCCAATCGGCTTCGCGATCGTCGGCCGCCTCTGTCGTGAGAGGTCTGGCAGTGACCAGCAACCGCCAACTCGCTTTGCAACGCCACGGTCTGCAGAATCGCGCGGGCGACTTTTGCAGCGCAAAATGGGCCACCGCGTCGTTAGAAGAGGCGAGGCTGCGAGAGCAGCTTCGTCATCATCATCGTCTCCCCGACCGCGACGATATCGCAGGGCCGAACTGCCGCACTTGCCGCAGAACGCAGCAGAATGCCGGTCTACGGCACGCTCTACAAATGCACTGGCCAGCACATTGCCGCAGGGTCTGGCATCGCGCGCATACGCGTAGAGCTCATTTGCGGGATTGCTCTCTCCGAACGCAACGTTTCCGGGCGCCCGCTCGAGGCAAATTTAGCCGCCGCCGCCGCCGCCACAGTAATTAATACGGCAACGCCAGTGGCTGCTGGCATTGGTCTTCCCCGAGTTGTCTTTGGACACCCGGGGTCACGGTGAGCGACGCATAACGTAGATGTACGCAAACACAACTGCGAAGACTAAATCACCAGTGCGGAACCGTGATATAAGCGCGCACACTCAGCGATACGAAAGCGACAAAACAACGCGAGCCAGCGTATAGTGCTGTCTGTATCGTGTTGTCCTTGGGTTGCGATATTAAGGGTTGTGAGGGCGCGTACTGCGGGGACTCAACATGTGCGTACAATGGAACAACCAAATGGCTCAGCTTCGACCTCCCGAAAGTACCGCGATCATCAGAGTATATTTACGACGAGCGATTTTCGCGAGCTACTGTGCCAGTCGATTGTGTGGATGTCGTCGTACTTGGAAGCTCGGCTGGCCGCGTTGGAAAGGTAAAGACGCTGCATTGGAAGTTTGCGCTACATGTGGAACGTGTGCGAAAACGCTAGAGCGGCAGAGATACGGTGGAAAATACAACAGTGAATTTGATCAGTGTGCCAGCGAACACGAATGCCCACATGTAAGAAAAAAAAAGAAAGCTTCACGACAGGACGTTTACAATGCATTTAAACACATGTCCATCAGTCATGGTACCGAATCCCGGCCGCGGCGGCTGCATTTCGAGGGGGGCTGAAATGCAAAAACGCCCGTGTACCGTGCATTGGATTCATGTTAAAGGCATGCCTCATAATCGGATCGTGGTTTTGGAACGTAACACCCTAGAATAAAAAAAAGAAGGAAATTTGGTGTCGACAAATCAAGTTGTGTCCGCCCTCGCCATTATCTTCTGCACGCTCATTATTACACGTGCCAACTGAAGCAGTCGGTCAACCCGTATAAAAGAGAGCAGACTAGTGGGTAATACTTTTTTGTACGTAAGATAAACGCACGCTTCGTCGTTTTTTAGCACTCAATATTGCACAGCAACGACCCCTCATTTGACTATGCCAGGTTCGCAGCAGGAAAAACAGGACAGTGTCACAGTGCGGCGTAACCGCGTTTTTTTCTAGCCTTCCGTGCTTTAAGATAACGCCAGTGCGTGGAATATTTGCAAGGTGAGGGGATGTATTCGGGACAAGACACTCATGGTTATTCAGGATATGCCAGTGTTGTGCAAGTGGAACCTTTGACCAAAAAAGAAGGCTCCGCTGTTTGAAAGAAAAGAGAAGCCTGTAACAACGCACATGACAGCAAATGATGCCGTAAAATTAAATGTCCTATAGCAAGCCCCCCCCCCCCCGTTTCCCCTCCCCCTCGCAAGAAAGAAATATGTGTTCATACTTTCGTACCTTTTTTGTTAATCCGTTTTAGATCACTCTGATCCTCCCAGGGAAAGTAAGCAAGGAGCACCGATTTTTACTCGAATAGAGCAGAGATTGATCTCCCGCAGTAGTCGAACCCGGTTATAAAGGACAGGCATATGCGCAAAAAAAGAAAAAAGTTCAATATATCAGATCAACTGAAATCAAAATTTATTCATCTTCACTTTGTACATAATTATTTTTTTTCCATTTCCTGTCCAACCTAAGCGCAGCGTGCCTGTTGGTTGCTCTGGCAGCACGAAGGATCACCGAATGTGTACCACAAAACAATTAAGTAAGACAGACTAGTGCATACTATGCATAATATACAACTATGTACAAATAATGAGCAATTATGAATACAACCCGAGCAAAAAAATAAACTGAAATAAATAAATAACATCACAATAGCTTGAAATGAGCCATATCGTAACAATACACAGAATATCTAAAGCGCAAATACAGAAAGCAACCTTCAACATGCAAGAGGCCACCAGTAATTTATCCGCAAAGATGAGCACCATTTTTTCATTGATTTAGACATACTTTATTTAGTTTTGAAAGTATCAAAGGCTTCGCCAAGTTCATTAAATATATGTGGCACGTAATACCCTCCTATCTTTTCCGCCATAATGTGAAAAGCATCGTGGCTTAATGTACGTTTTTGTCTTAGAGCGACGTTTTTCTCGACAGGTACTTTGAAAGCTTCTGTGACGTAATGACATGTGAGCACAGTGTAACAAAAGATATCACGCATTTTCAGTATTCCGAGCCTATTGCATTGTTCCTCCTTGTCAACCTGCTGCAGCGTATTTACATGGGTTATGCTGTTCACTATTCTTTTAATTATGCGATTTATGGTTCCCGTTGTGTGATCAGAACGAGTTACATACAATGTAATACCGTATGTTATAATAGATTCAGCCAGTGCTATGTATATAATGCGCCTCCAGTACATCGAACTTTTACCTCTTAGGTTGTACATCATCGCAGACACAGCTGTAAGACTGTCACATATACAGGATGGCCCAGGTAACTTTAGCCAGAGCTTAAAAATATGCATGTGTCCCGTAGCTGGACAAAGCCAAGGTAATGTTGTTTGCCGTCACTTGGAGATACTTAAATAATTTTTAAAAATTCCGCCTAACTAGATAATTAGTCTTAAATAATTATTCAACTTCTCAAATATTATAATTAGATGAGTACCAATGAGAAAATTGTAGACTGACATGAAAGACTCCCGGTACAGCTTTATGTAGCTCATTACGTGCTAGATAAGTGTTTTTTCGAACGTGAAAGCAGCCGGCGAATACACGCAAAGTGCCTCGAGCAGACCAGTCGCGCGGCAATTTTGCGTGCATTTGCGGGCTTCTTTCACGCTCGGAAAAACACTTGTGCGTCACGTATTGAGCTACAGAAAGCTGTATCGGGAGTTTTTCATCTCTAGGCGCTGCCAACCTTGCTCGGAATTATCGTCCATCCATCCGGTACAACATGATCGAAGGAAATTTTCGTACACTGATTGAGAACGTTACGCTTCCTCTCTCGATAAATAGATGACAGAGACAAAGTGATTGGTTGTTACTGCAGGGAAGGCGATGACGTTCCCCCAGTTTTTGAGAGGACTGTCACCACTCCTTTGTGAAAAGACTAGCGCCACGAGAAAGTCACGCTCTTAGGTTACAGCGTCGGAATCTCGATTTTTTTATATATATATATATTTGGCTATTGCACTTAGCGACTCGCGCTGACAACCCTAGGATGGAAAATAAGCTCATAGACGGCAATAAAATCGTTCACATTGCCTCGCGACGACGTGTGTATATATATATATATATATATATATATATATATATATATATATATATATATACATACACACACACACACTTGCGAAATAACGCGAGCACACTGGCAATGTCGGCTTTCACTTCAGCTGCGCCAAGTGACAATTCAGCGGTGTCATACCTCGATAATGTTTCTCAGTTGACGGTGACGATACCCGATATCCCAGAACGCTACAAAAATGCGTGTCGTAAGCTTGACGGCTTATAGCAAAAGGCAAAGTTTTTCAGCAATCACGACGGTATTGGTCTGACTATACAAAACAGAACGTCAGGCCGACATAAGTCGCATATCACTGACATCGCTCATCATAGACAGTGTGGTACACTAATGGGAACGTACTGAAGAAGTTTCTTTGTGCTTTTTTTTATAGTTCTTTTTTTTCTTTTCCACTCCTCCTGGTAGTTGGCGCCTCTACAATTTCACGAACGTCTATATCTCCTCGTTTCCAGCTAATAACAGATATTTGCATAACGGGACACACAAAAACGAAACGAGTGGCTCGTGTGGAAGATCAGATCAATCTGATGCAGTCGAATTTTTACGATGTAAGGTCCCGGTTGATACCAATTTCGGGGTAATACGAATTCTGGAAAAAAGTTGCAGCCAAAGCGCGTTAGGTACGGCGAGTTCAGTTTCGGGATGACTCGAATGGTAGTACCGAGACGCGATGGACGATATGAATTTCTGAGCCGTCACGCGAGAGCTCTGAGAGTAAGGGAAATACGGGTGAGATGGCGGCGTAGGAACTCTTGGTCTTCCATGGCTTAGGCCCGCGCACTCGTGAAGCGCTCACTGCGGCATGCAGTGAGCACTGCCTACGTGTATCACATGTACCAAACAATGTGAATAAGCAGTCTTTTTTTTTGTTTTTGATGGAGTGCAATCTTCATATTTAGCATGGTTAATAAATTGAATATATTTAGCATTCGATTCGGCATTCGTAGACAGTTATTTATCGAATATTCCTATTCGATTCACAAAATTCAGTTACAGCTCTGAAGAGCAACCGTGCTAAACGCAGCACTACTGCTATGAGCGACACACATGCGACAGAATGACAGAATGAGCGACAGACATACCCTATTCGTGTACCAAGAAACAATTTCACTGGAAAGTATACTGTGTATACGGTATCAGCTGGGCTAGAACTCTCCGACATAAGGTGGCCTGACAGCCCGCAGGGCTATCTGACTGAGCTAGCTTCGAGGCTCGGTTGCCACAGTCAGAAGTTTGAATCCTCGCGCACTTTTTTTCTTGAAGGTGGGAAACTCGAATTCACCTTCTCCACTGCACTACATCTCCAGGCTTAGAGTGGCGCCTGAAGTCGGAAAAAACACCGAGAGCAAGTGGGGCTATATTAATCCAGCTACAACCAAATTAGGAAGGCCCACTAAGCTTCAAGACGACACTCCCTCACCAGAACAGGAATTAGCCTCCCTGGTGCAGTATTCGGCCACTCCCTCCCAAATAACTCATTTGATTACCCACTGGCCTTCAGTCCCCAGCAGCTGCGGAGCACCTGACCAAGGCAGCGGTCATACATGTGACGCAGCAGAGGGTGCTACCAATCTCTGGACCCGGACAGGCCGCCAATGGAAACTGACCCTTGCAACGTTTAACACCCAAATCCTCTCGAGTGAAGCTAGCCTAGCAGGACTATTTGAGGAAATATCAAGCATTGTTTGGGATATCATTGGCCTTAGTGTGGTTAGAAGAACTGGTGAGGCTTATACAGTGCCGACAGATGGCCACGTCCTGTGCTATAGGGGACTACCAGATAAGAAGCAGTTCGGAGTGGGGCTCCTTATCCATAGGGACATAGTAGGCCAAATTGACGGATTCTAAAGCATTAGTGAGAGGGTAGCAGTAGTCGTAACAAAACTGAATAGGAGGCATAGAATAAAGGTAGTACAAACCTCCAATCACGATGATGAAGAAATAGAAAAGTTTTATGAAGGTGTTAAATTAGCGATGCAAAAAGTGAAAGCTCAGTGTACTGTAGTCATGGGCGACTTCAATGCAAAAGTGAGGAAAAAGGCTGGTGAAGGAAGGAAGGAAAAAGTGGAGAAGGAAAGGCAGGGAGGTTAACCAGTTTAGCTCATCCGGTTTGCTACCCTACACATGGGAGCGGGATGGGAGGGATGAAATATGGGGAGGAGAGAGAGAGAGAGAGCACATGTCACAGCACACACATCGTCAGG
Source organism: Dermacentor variabilis (assembly GCF_050947875.1). Classification (NCBI taxonomy): domain Eukaryota; kingdom Metazoa; phylum Arthropoda; class Arachnida; order Ixodida; family Ixodidae; genus Dermacentor; species Dermacentor variabilis. Next base: position 22,944,139 of record NC_134568.1, on the reverse strand, counting down.
TACAGTCCGTCACTCTTGCGTGGTACGTGACATCACTGTCACAGCCGCTTGTCCAAGCCCGCCTCTTTCAAAAACCGAAGTAGCCCCTTCGTCGCCTTCAGCTGCGATGTCTTCTGTCAGCGACATGTGAAAATCGGTTTAACTGACAATGGTCTATTGTCAAGGTGCGCTAGAACGGACGTTAGGGACTGTCTCTGAACATTATATTCAGGAAAGTCGCACAGAATGTGTTCTAGCGTCTCCTCGCAAAGACAGGCATTACAGAGAGCTTTGTCGGTCATTCCAATGCGAAATGAGTAAGATGTCGTGTATGCCACCCCTTGCCATAAGCGATAAAGCCGAGTGGCCTCTCTTCGGCGGAGTCCAGTTGGCGTACAAAGATGCATAGAAGAGAGCACGTGGTATTGACGATTGCTCCGGTTGGTCTGGCTGCTTGGTGTGCACCATAGAGAGGGCGGGATCTGCTGTGCAAGCACTCGAAGTCTGCTGGCTGCTTCGGACCGTGAAAATGGAACAAGCAATTGGCAACTACGGCGTGGACTCTAGGAACACTCGAGGAGAGATGTTGGTAGAATTCGCAGAAAGGAATAATCTGCGAATAATGAATACCTTCTTCAGGAAGCACTGGAACAAAAAGCGGACCTGGAGAAGCCCTAATGGTGAAATAAAAAATGAAATTATTTTCATAATTTCTGCCGATCCCAGCATAGTGCAGGATGTAGAAGTGTTAGGTAGAGTAGTAAAGTGGACTGATCATAGGTCAGTGAGGGCTGGGATTCACCACAATTTTAAGGGAGAAAGGGTAAAATTGGTCAAGAAGAAACATGCCAACCTATACGCAGTAAGGGTAAAAGAAGACCAATTCAGGTTGGCACTTGCAAACAAATATGCAGCCTTAGAACAGAGAGATGAAGGTGATAGAGGCAATGAATGAAACCGCAACTAGGCTGGCTTCAGAAGCAGCAATTGAAGTGGGAGGTAAGGCACCAAGGCAACCAGTAGGTAAGTTCTCCCAAGTAACAAAGGACCTAATAAAAAAATGACAAAGAATGAAAGTGTCGAACTCAAGAGATCAGATAGAATTCGCGGAACTGTCAAAACAAATAAACAAGGAGAAAATAAGGAATATTCGTAATTATAACGTGAGAAAGACTGACGAAGCCGTAAAAAAAGGACACAGCATGAAAACAGTGAGAAGGAAACTAGGCATCGGAAAAACCAAGATGTATGAACTGAAGGTAGGCAGGGTAATATAATGAGCAATCTCGAAGATACAGTAAAAGCAGCGTACTGCTGTACACAGTACTGCTGTACTGCGTAAGTACCCAAAGCAGCCAGGATACCTCCATTCGAAGTAGTAATAAAGAGGTTACAGAAGTTCCTTCTATAACTAGCGATGAAGTCAGAAGGGCCTTGGAAGATATGAAACGGGGAAAAGCGGCAGGAGAAGGTAACCGCCAGTCAATTTAATCAAAGATCGTGGAGACATAATGTTTGAAAAACTAGCGGCCCCTTATACGAACGGTCTATCGACTTCAAGGGTCCCAGAGAACTGAAGAATGCCAATATTATACTAATCCACGAAAAGGGAGACGTTTAGGAATTGAAAAATTAGAGGCCCATTAGCTTACTTCTAATATTATATATAACAGTCACAAAGATAATCTCCAATTGAATAAGGGCAACACTGGACTTTAGTCAACCAAGGGAGCAGGCAGGTTTAAGGAAGGGATACTTTACAATGGATCACATCCATGTCATCAATAAGGCAATCGAGAAATCCGCAGAGTATGCCTCGCTGTATGGCTTTCACAGATTACGAAAATGCATTTGATTCAGTCGAGATACCAGCAGTCATAGAGGCATTACGTAACCAAGGAGTACATGACACTTACGTAAATATCTTGGAAAATATGTACAGAGATTCCCCAGCTACTCTAATTCTTCACAAGTTGTAAGAAACCTATAAAAAAAGGGGTCAGACAAGGAGAATCTTTCCAATGCTATTCACTGCATGCTTGGAAGAAGCATTCAAGCTATTAAAGTGCGAATGCTTAGGAGTAAGGATCAACTGCGAATATCTTAGCAACCTTCCATTTGCAGATGACATTGTCCTGTTCAAAACGAAAAGAAAGGGGGCTATCCGAGGGCCCTGATTTTTTATTAGTCATATCGCAAGAAGCCAACAAACACTGACACCAAGGATTGTCCTGTTCAGCAACATAGGGGCGAGTAACAACAAATTATTGAGGACCTTAACAAAGAGAGTATAAGAGTGGGGTTGAAGATTAATATGCAGAAGACAAAGATCAATGATCACTAGCCGGGCAAGGAAACAAGAGCTCAGGACCGCCAGTCAGCCTCTAGAGTCTGAAGGAGTACGTTTACCTAGGTCAATTACTCACAGGGAACCCTGATAATCAGAAGGAAATTTACACAAGAATAAAGATGGTTTGGAGCGCATTCGGCAGACATTGTGAGATCCTGACTGGAAGCTTACTCCTATCATTAAAAAGAAAGGTGTATAATCAATGCATTCTATTGGTGCTGACACATGGGGCAGGAACTTGGACAGTGACAAAGAAGCTGGAAAACAAGTTAAGGACCGCGCAAAGATGGATGAAATGAAGACGGTTAGGCGTAACGTTAGACAGAAAGAGAGTGGTGTTGATCAGAGAGCAAACAGGGATAGCCGATATTCTAATTCACATTAGGAGAAAGAAAGGGAGCTTGGCAGGTCATGTAGCGTGTAGGTTAGATAACCGGTGGACCAATAGGATAACAGAACGGGTGCCAAGAGAAGGGAAGCGCAGTCAAGGCCGGCAGAAGGCTAGGAGGGGTGATGAAATTAATTCGCAGGCGCTAGCTGGGGAAATCGGTTGGCGCAGTACAGGGGTAAATGGAGATCGCAGGGTGAGGCTTTCGTCCTGCAGTGGACATAAAATAGGATGATGACGATGATGATGATGATGATGATGACGACGACGACGACGACGACGACAGTGTTTTGCTTTAATGGGTTCACCAATTTCAAAGTGGGGCAACTGTCCCCCATACTTCAAGCGCCTACGACGTACGCATTCACTGTGAAGATAATGCCACAGAAGCCTGTAACCGGCAAAGTACGCGGTGAAATACAATTTGGTGGAGCATATTAACAGTGCTCTCTATCAAGCCGTAAAATTTTCGTTTTTTCTTCCTCTATACCCGAGTCTTACTTTTCAAAACCTATAAACTACAGTGCATAAAGTGCAGCTGCGAAATAGGCATTCATAATGTTATTTCCATAAGAAGGCGTTTATATGTCATTTTTGCAAATACCGTGAGCACAAATAGATGACCTCATGAGGCAGCAAGGGCGTAGGCGCACGAGTGCGTCACATATGCAAATTATCCTATATTCCAGTTTGTCGCGTTAAAACAAAATAGACAGGGATAGAGAAACAGTGGGGAAGAAAGGCCAGGATCGTTCACCAGACGCACGTCCAGTTTGCTACACCTTGCACTGGGGAAGAGGGGATATGAAGATAAAAGAGAGAGCAGAGTCATCTACATTTTAAGGTGCACACCGAGTCTATGAACGGTCGCCAAAACCTGTCAACGAAGTTTTTTTTTTAATTGAGGAGGAGCTCTAGAATAAGTTACTCGCGCACGACGTGGTACCTTCAAGCCCTTACATGGGCATTGAAGGAGAAAGAAACCAATCGGTGTAAATTCTTAAACGAGCCAAATACTGCACCCGACCAACGATTCCGAACTGGAGCTGAAGGAAGCGGAGAGATATAAATGCGGGAGAGGAAGGGAAGACTCGATTGGGAAAGTGAAGAACAAACCAAGGGCGCGCGTAGGCGATATCCTCGAGAAATCACTCGTGTCTATTAGAGAAAACGGTAGAACAGCCAACAGGCACACGACAAACATTGCCGGCCAGCGCTTGCGCACACTTTGCGGAAAAACGAGCGCTAGAGCAAAAAAAAAAGAAGGAAGGAGCCGCAAAAAGCTTGAACCCGTAGCAAACTTACTAAGGCGGGGCATCCAAGCCTATCCCATAAGAAAAACGACCCATCGACTGGGAGAGGATAGAGAAAGGGATAAACGGTGAACTGCAAGCTCACAGGGTACAGCAAATGGGAACATCTGTATTGATTGGAAGACGCTCGCACCCCCTCGTTCGCCCGTGCCTTCCCTATCGCCTCTATATCAGGTACAGTTGTGGGAGTGACGTATGTAGCATCTCCAAAGGCCGCTTCGCCGGATTTACCTTCGTCGTGGCTCCTTGCAGTCTCATCCGAAAGGAAAACCAGGCCGCAGAGGGGGGGGGGGGGTGGCAGCAAATGAGCCCTTCTCAAGGACGGATGGCCACGTAGCTGGAACCGGCGGCGCCACAGTGCTTCGGCCAAGGATTCGGACCGAGGAGCCGCAGAGTGTGCGGCCGTCAGTCCGGCGCAATGAAACGCGCGGCTCGGACAGGTGGAAAGAAAGAGTAGAGCAGCAGGCAAGCGCGTGCCTTTATGCGTCTCTGGGAGAGCATGGACGCGGTGTCGTGCGTGCGCCTTCGAAGGCGCGCTAATTCCGCGACGCTTTGGTAGCCGCGCTTTTTTTTTTTTTTCGCTCGACGGTGCACAGCAAGAACAGGAGCAAGCGGGGTGGCAGGACGGGGGGGGGGGGGGGGGTGCTGACATTTTGCTTACGCTCAGTTGCTACGCCAGTCGCTTAAAGCGCGAACGCGCGTTAGTCAGCACTCTTGGCCCCCGAACAAGCATACGTGCGAGCGAGCGACTCCGAGCGCACGTGTATATGCTGCTGTGTTTTCTATCACAGTCTTGTAAAAGTGTGTTCCGGCATCTTTCTACATGCGAACCTGTCCGCCTGTATTCGCGGCTGGTTCGCGTGAAAGCGAAGGTGTTTGATCGAGCAGGCACTTCTTTCTTTCCAGTGCGCGCTCTTTGTGCATTTGTGCGTGCGGGCGCTTGTGCAGGGTGGACGAGGACGTTCGTGTCTAGGGGAACAATAAGAGGGAAAAGCCGCCATAATAACGCCCCGAAGTTGTAAGTCTCTCGTGATTCCGAAAGAGGGAGCAAGCGAAGGTCATCGAGCACGCCACACGAGTCATTGGGCGGGCTGCGCCCGAACTTGAGAGCGGTCCATTTCACTCGGTAACAGATTGTGCCACTTGCTGCACAGTCAGCGCGCTGTTTATCACCGGTGTTATTCATTGTTTCTTCTTTTGAGGAAGTTGGTGGGAAGTACGGGAGTGTGTCTTAGATCTCGCTTTTTGGTCCGAAGCACAGTTAATGTACCTTCGCGATTAGCGAAAATAAATTGAGCCTGAAGTTGCCCGCCGGGCTTTCCTTTTTTCGGGTGTTTTTTTTCTTCAGTTTCAGATAGACGATTGTGCGCTTTTGCCTCATGGTGGCTCGAGTTGCAACATTTTGGTTGTGAAATGAAAAACACACGATGCGCATTATGTCTTTTTTTGTTTTGTTTTGGGAGAGCGTGAGGAGGGAAGCGCTTGTATCTGCTTTCTTTTCGGGATTGAAACCGAACCGCACTTCCCACTTCATACATCAACCTTATTCCGCAATGTTTCCAGAATATGAAGTAAAATAAGCACCTCGAAGCCATCCCTCCTATCACTTAGGGACCAGATTTCCGAAAATAGAGCTGCTTTACAATCTAGAAACCGCGAATCGCTACGTTATCTTTATGATTATGTCTGCGTTCTCGCGTCACGAGGGAGAGCCTGAAGCGATGCGTTGTGTGGTGGAAAAATCCAAAGAGCTTATTCCTTCCTTTCCCAAGCACGCGTTCACTTTTAGTGCAGTTTTACTACTCAAAGTTTCGTATTTGAACGTGAAGCTCACGCCTCGATTTCTTCGCGTCTTCACTGGCAACAGACAGAGGCACGATATCTCGTGGAAGTCCATGCTCTGCGTCCCCGCAACACGAACGAATGGCATGGATATGCATGAAGCCCTTCGTTTGCATCGAACTCCTCTCGTCTTCTAGGACAGCACGTGGCAACCACTTGCAGAAGCCAATCTAAAGTCCCGGACAGAAATAAGTACTCCACAGACCAAGCAAAGCGGGCACTGAGGTAGCCTTCTGCTGGGTATAGAGCAGCGTAGACATAGACGAAAATGATAAATGCAGAGCAGCTGGCACGGACTTGCAGGCAGATGGAATTGATAAAACTTCAATTAGGCACGCACGAACATTTGAGGGGTAATTCGAATCACTGCACTGAGTGTTCAGTGCTGGCATTCCTGAGTAGAGGAATGTTCACCGAGTTACAATTATTTCGTGCATAACTGAAATTGGGCCTATAGTCAGCGCTGAAGATGGTGGTGCACTTCCTTGAAACAGCTGTCTGTGTTGGGCTCGCCTGATGTTGTTGCACTATATCTCTCTTTACATATTACCCCCATCTCCCAATTTGCCTCTTCCAAGTGCCGTGTAGAAAACGAGCTATTCCGATCAGGTTGACCTTGCCGCCTTTGTTTACGTTTACTCCACTGTCTCTCTCTCTCTCTTTGAACGACTGTCAAATGGGTGCCTGTGGATTACTCTACTGAGTCAGGGGACGCGACGTATACGCCCATAAACAGTGACATGTGTACCGTGCGAATGCAGTCGCATTGCGGACAGACAGGGCCAGGAACACCACCGTTACTCAAAGCCGCATGCGTGTGGCGGTCTAAATGCGAGCAGAGTGAGAGCCGTACACACCCGAGCATAAAGTAATCGCACTCTACACAGAGGTGCTCACTTGGTAGCGTGGCGTCCAGTCTCACGTGCGTGGCCGGAGTCTCGAGATACGCTCTTCGATGGCGCTGCCACGGAGTGGTAGCCCCAATCGCAACTGCGGTTGCTATTAATTAAGACCCAATTCCGCCAACTTACGCGTGACCTTTCCGGGGCAACATCGCCAAGTCGATGCCAGGTGGACGCGCGTTCGGCGATAATTAATAAGATGCCGAGTTCGCGGCACGCGAAACGGAAAGTGGAAGACGGCCTGCCGGGGTAGGAGAAAATTAATTAGCCATGCTATGCTATGAAGTGGCGCAAAGACGCAGCGCGTCTCGCTCATCGTGGGATCAAATTGATTTTGTTGCGTGCAGCAGAAAGCGCACTTACGGTGTTGCACACCTTTGCGGTGTGTACACCTTACGGACGCCTTTGCGTACGTTACATATGCAGGGTGTAAGAAACAAGGTTCCCGCAAAATGGCCGGGTGCACAGCCTAGTGCATGGGAGTTTCGTACAGCCCGCAACTTACGGTTCGCCTGAACGGTGAACGCCCGACGCGTAATTACCGCGCATCATTGCCGAAAAGTGTCCGTGCGAGGAACGTTGCAGAATGCTCGATAATTTCATTGACCTAGAAGCTGAGTGCTTATGGGGAGCAACTGAAATGCATGCAGTCCGACTAGACAGCAAAGTGCTTTGGAATTTAAATAAAAAAAGCGGGAGACCGGCAGTAACGTCGCGGTTTCCACTGCCGTAATAGATGTATAAGTTTTGTCTGTAACGAATGCCTCCGAATCACAGAGTGCTGAGAGAGAGTGATAGTTCCCAGAGGCATGCAGGCTCGCGGGCTAAAAGAAAGTGATCGAACGCGCAAGTGTCAACTCATCCATCGATTACAGGCCGAACGAAAGTTTTGGTTGCCGAAAAAGCAGAGCGATTCCGCAAGACTTCTCCAGGTACGTTTGTTGACTACATAATATACGCAAAACAAATGTGAGAAAATGCGTTCCAAAGGTTATTTTGCCCTGCTGTAAACCTTACTCTTTCACAGACGTAAAAGAACACTATAAGACTCGACGCCCTCTCCCGAGAAAAAAAAAAGAAGTACACTCTATACACACATAAAACACCGCTGCTACCGACATTATCGATCCTAATCATTCCTGCTAAGCGTCCTCGCGGGGGCCGAACTTCACGCATGCAGAACCACTTTGTCCCGCGGAGTCAATCGGCCGTCAGCTCGAGGGAGGAAAATCTCATCCAGCTACTTACCTGCGACCACGTCCATGATCGCCAAATTAAGGGCAGTGAAAAAAGAGAAGAAGAGTTCGTGCAGAAGAGTTCTTGAAGATTAGCGAGCGCCAGCGGCAGGATAACTTCCGCTCGACTGGGAGAAGATCAGAGGGTCCTCTTAAATTTCGCAACGCCCTGGTTCCACGCGCCTACACGCACATTTGCGTGCTTGGGCTGCACGGTATTAGGCGTTCCTGATATCGACGAAGCCCCGCGCGTTCGTGCAGCGGTTGCGAGCGCTTCGAGGGCCGAGGCTATGGGAGCGGAGCGAAGCGCTGCTATAGTCAACGTTTCGGAAACAGAAACGCCACGCTGCGGTATATAGATACGCGTCAACGATAAAGGCGCTGAGGCTTACACACAAGAAACGAGCTGGTATTGAGAACTAATGTACCGATCTCGCCCATCTAAAAGGTCACATAATATGAGCCGTGCACGCAATTGGCTACAAGATGGTGGACACGCGTGCAGAGGTAGTGGCAAGGCAATATTTTGTTTTCTTTATTTTTTAAATTTTCACACGAGTGACCATACCCAGGCTTACGACGTCCGCACGTAATTAAGAGAGCTCGCCTCCGTCCTCCCTCTCCCCCCCCCCCATTTTCCCCCCACCAGATCCGCGTCATTTCCTTCAGCTTGTCGCTGCTTCTGAAAGTTGCTGAGGAGGCTGGCGTCGCGAATCGACCAAAGTAAAAAGAAACAAGAGTAATGTAGAGAGAAATCAATAATTAGCGCACCGAGCGAAATTATCTTTCGTCTGACTGCTGCTAGGAACTCCGCTGGAGAGAGAGAGAGAGAGGAGGGGCGGCGGTGGGGTGGAGGGGGGTATGGATTCAGCGGGAGCTGCTGCTAGGTTTCGGCGAGCAACGACGGGAGCGTTGTGGAGCAAATCAATGTCAGAAAGCAGAGATAGGAACAGAGAGAAATGAAAAGTAGAACGAACGGAAGAAAGACACAGCATGAAACGTTTTTTTTCTTTCTTTTCCGCAGCGGGAGTGCCAAGCTGAAGTGGCGGATCATTTGCCTCCACCTGACCCTATCAGAACTTTTTTTCCCTCCATGTCGTCATCAGAGTCTGATACGATTAAAAAATGAGGTGGAAAGGTGACAAGGAGGTAACCATAGAAGGGGGTGTCAAGATACGGACGCAGGGGAAAAAAAAAAGGGGGGGGGGCAGGGGGATCGATCGCGAAGAAAAAAAAGAGTGCGCGCGCGAACACACACGCTAAACGCATAAGCACCAAGGAGCGTGGGAAAGGCTGGCTGTGAGAAGCTGTGTGGAGCAGGGCACGCTGTGAAGGTCGGTGTGTTTTCACTTATTTCTAAGAGTAATTAGCGTGCGCCCAGAAAACACGATATAAGGAGAAAAAAGAACGATGGAGAAAGCCCAGGTACGGGTACCCATAAACCGCCCCGTAAAAAAAAGCGGAAAGCAAAAAAAAAAACAGAAAAAGAAAACAAATGAGACAGGCCAGTGTGAGAGAGACAGATAGCGAGAGAGGAAGAAAAGGCGGATTGGAAAGTTGGGTCTTTCCATCTTCCGCAGCCACAGCATTCCTCGGCGTAATTAGAAGCTTTTCGAGACGTGCGCGAGAATAAAAATGAACGCGACGCAAGGTGCTAGCTCCGCAAAGAAAAAAAAATAAAGACAAAGAAAGAAGTAATAAATGAGGGAGAAAGTAAGAAAGGATAGGAGGAGGAGGGTTGAGCATTCGTTATGCATGGAGGGGGGGGGAGCGGTGGCATTTTATTGGCGGCTTCTTTTCATATCTGTCTGGTTGGGTCAAGTGCGCAGCGGCGTTTTGGCACCGGGTCGACACGCCCACTTCGATAGTTTGCTCAGCTTAGACTGCATACGCGAGCTACTTTTGAGTGGGGAGGTTGGTGGACGCCTAATTAAGCTAGCTGGCGGAATTGTGACGGTGAATCACTTAGAGCGTTCGCCTCTCCTTTCTCCATTCGAGCATGGAGGCCGGCCAGACAGTTAGCGCGGTTCCGTGCGGGCTCTCACATGAGCCCGAAACATTGCGCACGACGTCGGCTGTGAACTAAGATAGATCGCGTGCGGTCAACGACGATGTTACGCTACTGTCGTCGACTACGAACCCGCGTATTCGGCGAATACCACTTCAATGGAGGACGCTCGTTCAGTGGAGCTTAAAAAAAAAAAAAACGAACTATGGGGGTACCTAAGCAACTCTTATGATGTGTAAACGCGACAACATTACTTGTCGCTGAATGTGTCGCTGAGTTATGTCGCCGGCGAAGTACGAGACCGTAAAAACGCAGCGAAACAATGTTCGCCACCCAAGCCCTCGGCAACGCGAAAGGCAGATCGAGTGGCCAAGGTAAATATACCTGGTAGCGAAGCTTCCATAGGAGCCCATACGTTCAAAACATGGAGGTCCATCAGCTGTTCATGGGGCTTAGCGCCATCTGTATGTGGTGGGAACACTTCCGGCGGAAGAAAAAATAATGTGACGCCATGTTCGTTAAAAGCAGAAGTGACGTCATTTTGTTTTTGAAGGCGCGAAATTTGTTTTGTTAGTCTGCATTTGGAGCTATTTATTCAATTGCCCCACCATTCGACTTGATGGGCGTTTCGAGCTTTCAGCGCGGAAAGCGATGCAGGAAAAGCCAGTCGTACGGTTGTCAAAATCGCACCCCTGCACAGAACATACTTTCTTTGGAGGCCGACGAAAGCTTTAGGTGTAGAGTGCGGATCCTATCTTCGGACGCCAAGCCCGTCGGCAGGCGCAGTCGCACGCAAACTACACAATTATCTGGCGGTCCTAACTCACTACTTTTGACTGAACAGATTAAGAAGCGATGAAGCTACCCGCGTCACCAAATTCAGACAAACTTCGACAAGCAAGAAAACACAAACTGTGAGGGGGGCGTATTTCAACAGGTGAACTTTACGAGTGCGCCTTTCTGCCCATTTCAATACGTGCATTGCATTGCAAGTGATAGTGGCGTCAACACCTCCTCTAACGATGGGCGCTGAAAATAAATACATTTATTAATAATAATAAAATGGAATAAACTTGTATTTTCTTAACTGGTCATGAATATATCAAATTGACCAGGAATTTTATTTTCGTTGAATGAACCTAACTGTCTCACTTGAATTAAAAAAAAAACGCTTTTTTCTTTCCCAATGTTTGTTCCCTCCAAACATAGTCGCGCTTCAATCGCTGCTCCCATAACCACCCTCGCTGATGTCGGTGACGATCTGTACTGAACCGCTTTTCGCCCGAAGCTTCGCGACCTATTTGGATCGACCTTGGAGTGGCTGCGAACGTTGAAGACTCGATAGCGCCGCGACAGTGGCGCCACTCTTTTTTATCATGCCCCCATCTAATGAATCGCCCGCCAGGCTGGCCCCAAGCACGTGCACAGACTCCAAGACGTTCGTAACTGCCGCCCGTTGCAACAGTGGCGCAGTGGTTAGCGCTCTCGGCTACGTATACCTGCAGCAGGGGCGGTGGGGCTGAGGACCGAATCTTCAGCGTGGCCACTTCTCTTTAGAGCGCCGCTCTTAGGCGCCCGCTCCTGGTTTGAATGTCGGCGTCCCTCGGCGTAACCGTGCGAACTTGCTCGTGCCACTGCTCGCGCGTTCGTCGAAGTCTTCTACCACAGCGGGCTCCGATGCCGCTCGATGCCAACGTTCCCATACTGCCCCTCCCCCTTCGCGAAGGCACTGATGGCACTGCCAGTCGGTGCGGTGATTTGGGTCTCCAATTCTTTGTATCCCGAAGTGAAAACACGTATCGAGCTGCGCTCAAATTTCGCATTAGGGAGTCTCGTAATCGTTGGACACTTTGTTAAGATGAAGATGACGCAATTTGTGGGCGGTTTTCCTTCCACGGCTTTCTAATGACGGCGGGGTGGCTCAATGAGCGAAGTAATGGTCTCGTATGCAAAAAAAGAAAAAAAAAGGAAAAATAAGAGAAAAGAGTAAGAAACAGGAAGATGAAAAAAAAAAAATAAGCACAATACGTCAATAAGATGTAGGTCGAAGTAAGCAATGCATCTCGCTCTTTGACCGTCTTAATCGCTCCGCGTCGCCGTCATACTTCTAGTATATTGGCTTAGCTGCTCAGTCACCCTTCACTGACCGACGGGTTGCTGCATTTCTAGCCATGCAAGCAACGAGCCAATACACGACCACCACAGGCCATTGAGGCACGTCCCTCCGCCGCGACTAAACGCAGTTGCGCGTAAACCACGGCGGGGTTGACGTCATCAGTAACGCAACCAATCAATCGGCGCTACATCATACTTTCCTCCTATCCACCAACAACTCCCCCTACATATTCCATCCTTGTCTTTACGGCTCATACACAGCAGCAACAAAAGCGATCTCGCTTCACAAAGATTGCTTTGCGACTTTGAGACCGGCAATTTCAAAGTCGCTGGATTCCTTGCTGAAACGTGAAAGACTGTAGACCAGAAAGGAGCGACTGCAGTAACCAGTAAAACGCATTCGCCGAACGACATTTTCCGTTAGAACGTGCCCGCTAGACAACGCAGCGTTATTGTCTACGAATATGAAAGACGACAGAGGTCAAAGGAAAGTGCAGCGCAGGTAATGTGCGATAAGCGTAGAAAATATGCATGTGAATGGAGACCAGAGATTGCGATGGGCCAGCCGACGGGTGCGAAAAGAAAAAAAAAACAAATTCAACCGCATTTTAGAAAGAACCTCCGCCTTATATATTCTGCTTCGTTCCTTCAGCAGCACATGCATGCGTGCGCAAGCTTCCATGACTTGCCTCCTTCGTATACTGCCTGAAGCTCTTAGCGTTGACGAAATTTCATTTTGAAGCCATGGCAGTTCCGCGAGGCAGGCGAAGAGCCTTTTACTCTGCTTCAGAAAACGAAATCGAATTTTATTTCCTACTTAACACCCGCAAAGCACGCGCAGGTTACAAGAAGCGCGATAGAAGTGGCATGACAGAAGGGAATTGTTTTGCTCGTTTCAGGCTTTAAGCGGTACAGTGAGACTGTATAGACCGGCGGTTTGCATTCAAGAATATAAATAAATAAAAAAGAAACACTGCAGATATTAAGACCTTTTCTTTTCGGCACTATACCATGCGTCTACACGCGGATACCAACTGTGTGATAATCAGTGACCAACTATGCTGCTACAGCCGATTAATTTTAATTAGAGCACATATTGCAAGTGCAGAGAAGGACAGTTTCTCGAAGCATGTCCACGCAGAAGCACTACCGAGACTGGCCGCATCTCAATGGGGGCGAAATGCGGAAACACCCGTGTACTTAGATTAGGTTCACGTTCAAGAACTACAAGTGGTCCAAATGAAGCCGTAGTCCCCCACTACGACGTGCCTCATAATCAGATCGCTGTTTTGGCACGTAAGACCACAATTTCATTCTTAACTGCCCCAAGTTTCGCGAGATTCGTCCAAAAGATCTACCAACAAATGCATTGGTGGTTAAGAGTTTAGAGTGGCGCGGCGTACAAGTCTTTGCTCTTCGAAGATCGGGCTGCAGCATAACAGGTATTCTACAGCTTCTTCGCACCCACAGCGAATGCAATCGGCGCTCTCAGTCATTCTTTTCAAGAGCACGCCACTGTCTAATCTTCATGAGCGGTACCTCGCATGCACGCCCTTTTGGGCTCATGCTCGTTTCGAGCGCCCTTTTGGCTTTTTTGAGCCATTTCCTATGCCGGACAAAGCTTTCCTTTAAGGAAACAGGAAATTTTCCGATTGGCTGGGCAATTTTTGATGGTTTCTTGAGTCGAATGTCGTTACTGTAACTGCACAAATCTGGCACTCCTACTGTTTTCGGTTGTGAAGTTCATCGGTGCTAGATACTCTTGTGAAAGAATACTCTATAGCTTCTGCAAATCTCCAGTATGGTTTTTCCTATTCCTATCTATTGACTTTAATTGCGTTTCTCCCCCCCCCCCCTTTGTTAATCAAGTGCTGTAAGATTTATCTGAGAAATTTATATCCTTACAGCGCTGTGTGAAAGTTCACAGGTCAGGTAGGTTTGGTCTTCCCTCCTCTGATAGGCCGACAGGGCTGAAAGTATGAATGAGTGGCTTTTATACTGATGTGATTATTTAACAAACTAATTGCCGTTGATGTTCTTTGTGAACACAAGTCAAAAAGCCTGGAGCGGTGTGGTTACAACTGTGCTGCGGTGACGCGTGCGCACGTGTTGCATGCTTAAAATCCGACTGCGGCGAGAAAGAAAATGCGGGACAGTAAAATGCACAACCACCATAGTGGCACTGGTGCCCGACGATTGCCCTCGGGCAAACAACAATCTCTCGGCAACACACGCAGGAAGAAATAAACGTGACTCGAAAAAAAAAAAAAAGGGAACAGCGGACGTTGTAAGACGCACAAGGAAAACACAGTGCCGACGGCGTAAAATTACTCATTCCTGCCCGCGGGTTTTCATTCGTTTCGCTTCCCTTGACGTGGCCGTCCTGGATCCTAAGCTGGGGTGACGCCTGTTCCTTATTCCTCGGAACACGCGCAACACACAGACGCACACATGCGCTCGTCGGCACACAAGCGCCGCCTCCTATCCCGCTGTGTTTTCGTCTTTCTTTTCCTCATGCACTTCGTAGTTCCCCTTTTCGCCGCTTCTTTTTTGGTCACGCTTCGCGCATGAGTTGAATTGATATCCCTCCTCTCTTGCACTTCATTTCCCTCCTGTCCAAGCGTCGGCTATTTATTTTTCTTGCTTACCTCCATTCTACGGCGTCACCTTGTTGCCTCGGTTGCGTTTGCTTTTATTTTCGCTATTCTTCGGTCAATAACAATCTTAGCTTCCTTTGCTCAGACACTCAAGCCTGCGGCCAGGAATCCAGCCTGTATTACGTCTTCTCCCTGCGTCTTCTTCACGACCCCGTACTCTTTTCCGCCTTTCTTTAGTTCACAAATCCAGGACTTTTCTTTCTGTGTCTCAGTGTTTCCCTGGTCGCTCGATTCTCCCATGCGTGAGATTCGAACGGGCTCGCACTGAGCGCGCATGCGCAAGCGTGCGGGCTCAGCGCGATTTTTTGCAGTCCAGTCTTATTTTTCTACCGTTTCCTCCCCTTCCATTTCACTTCTTTCTTTTTTTACTTGGACACGGTTTCCCATTTATTTAGGTTACAGAACAAAGGAGGGAGAGCATGCATTGCGAAAAGGAAAAGAAATATCAGCAGAAAGGCGAGAAAAATAAATAAATGCCACGAAATGACGTTCGAGAAAACCTGAAAGGTGACTTCCTCTCGAGCCTGAAGATTCGGCAGTAAAGCCGAACTCGTTGGAGGTGCGCCAGTGGCGGCGGCAATGGCGGAGTATAGCAAGAAGCACAGCGCTCGCGAGTTTCGATCAATGGCCAGACGGACTAGAGCGATAAGAGTTCCACCTCCAGGATAGGCGACCGGAGGTGCCGGCCGCGCCGCTGCTCGTCCGAGACCCGCAACCCCCTTGCACGCTCGTTCCCGTGTCCCAAAGACAGTGCCCCGAGTACGTGCCTTAAATCCTCATGGGGAACTGAGAGGCTGGCAGCCAGCCAGCGCCCCGCTGCCCTCTTTTCACGATTGCGGACAGCGCCTCAAGGCGGCGCGCGCACGGTTTCTTTTGAGGTTGTTAGGGGCGGGTACCAGCGTCAGAAGGGGACTATAGAGTAAATGAACTGTACCAGCAGGTTTCGACAGCAGCACAGTGCTACTTAGCTCTGGCAACACGCAAAAAGGATTCGCGGCACATCGCAGGTTCTTTGTTAGAAGAAGCGCTAAGGCTCCAAGGCTCTGTCACGGTTTCCGCCACAAAAGGAAGCGATCAGCTCAGTTTCTGCTTTATTTGGTCCTTCTCTTACGCTGTACGCGCCTGGTGCGTGAGAAAACTCGGAATAGTTGGAACACGGCTTCTATTGCTGCTTTGATGCTTCCGATAGGCATGAGAACCCGATTTAGATGCTTACAGCTCGGCGAGAAAAGTTGAAGAGGGTGCACTGCTCTCATTTTGCAAGGGCGTGACTGTGACGTCGCCTTCGGCACGCACATCGTCTTATGTGGTTGGGTGGAACCAGGCGATGGGAGCATGTCTGCGTGCCTGTCATGCTGAAGTCAACGTTTCGAAGCCACTGCCGGTACGTAGAGGTGCTGTCGAGGCGCACCACATGTTAATGCGATGTAATGCCCGCACACTACACAAATCGTGGATGATGATACGCGACGGATTGATGGAAGCGGCACCACTGCTGGCACTTTAGCCTGTTTGAAATGATGGTTGGGCACGCGATCTGCGCCAATTCTACATGCAGTACAGTGAACTATGCCTGGTTCAACGACACAATTTATACACGCACGCATACTTATCGACTACTTGCGACAAACTGAAGAACTGCAAGGCGGCGATGAACAGTACCAGGATTACAGTCACAGTACATCGAACAGGTGGCGCTGCGACCGTTTCATTTTACTAAAAGCGTCGCTAACGGTAGCCACTTGATATCCGGTAGAAATGAGAGGCCACTGAATCAGGTTACCTGGTTTTTCATGGCCATGCCTGGACATGACAAATGAATCCGCGGCTGCGTTAGAACGCAGAACTCGCGATCATGCTGGGCATGGAGATCTGCACGTTTGTAGAACGTCGAAAACGTTGCTTCAAAATAAGGCGATGGGAGTTGGTGCAGTGAATAACGTTTCCTTTAATATATGCTTCCTCCACTCGCTATGCTATGTGGTATAATAGCGCTGCTGTCACTGCGAAAAGCTTGAGCACGCCGTGCCTACCGTCTACGAGTCAAACAAACTAAAAAAACGCACAAAGGACCAAACCATCGATCCAGGAGACAAAGGCGACCTAAAGAATGGAGACAAATGAGATCTACTGTCGGGCTTGTTCACGTTGTACAGTTTCCCTCGCCGTCCCGTTCCGCAATATTTCAGTCCTCTCCGAGCGGTAAACCGAACATCTGTGCCGAAAGCGACGTGGAGAACAAACAGGCAATGAGAGAATTTAAAGCAAACTTCACGCAAAAGGCACCCAAGCTGAAGAGCACACCCGCGGCGCAATCCAAAGCACCAAAAGTGAAGCAGGGAGCAAACGTGATCGCCATCGATTTGGCACGGTGATCTCACGTTGCCGCTGCGCTGAAGTGAAATTCAACCACAGCAAAAGAAAGAACTAAAGCGTGACATGGAGTTAAGGCGAACGGCCCGGACTCTGCGCCCTATCTGCAGAGAGAAAAAGATCAGAAAGGAGGTACGAAACGACGTGGACCGAAAAGAAAAAGGAAAAGGCGGTTCTGGCACGTCCCACATTTTCATTCCTGTGAAGGTGTAGTCCAGACGTGACCAGGTGGTTTGTTCGCGCCGGTCCGGCAGCGTCTGTCTTCCGTGCGGAGAAAAACGGCCCGGGAAAAATATGACCAGACGAGAAGCCAGGGCTTGTGACTGTACGTGCCAACTACGTAGGCGTGCCCTTTACTTCGTCTAGCTTGCCCATTATTAGTGCATATTTCTCTGCACTTTGATGGCTTAGCTTGCACGAAGTACAGAAAATATTGGCAGGAGAGGGAAATGGGGAAGGGGAGGGTGGTAAGGAATGGCTAAAAAAATTGAATTCTGGTGTTTTTAGTGCCTGCAGAAAGGGTTGAGCGGGGGGGGGGGGGCAGTAGACGGCGCGCACTCAGGTGCGCCACGTTCGAAGAATGCACGGGCAGCTCTACGAGAGAAAAGAATGCTGATGGATTTGTGAAAACAATTTAGAACGAAGCTAGCGGGAATACTACTAGCGACTATCAAAAGCGCGACGTGAATAAGTGATCTGACATTTATAACGACAATTGTTATGATCAGAGGGCCAAACAGCAGTTCGCGCAGCCAAATAGCCCCCAGTCTGCAAGAGCGAAGGATGTGCGGCAGACCAGAAGCGCAAAAGAGCACGATCGTCGCTATGTTCGAATTTCGCGCAGCTTAGAGCAGTGAGCCCATACCAGAGGGCTGAATGACTGTCAGAGTACGGTATTGCTGATGTTCAGAGGTCCAAGAGGGACATGCAGCGCAACAAGGACTGGGCCAGAATAGTAACCACATGCAACCACAGTAACAGTGCACGTGCCGACAGAACGCCGGAAATTGGCATGCTTTCTTTCTGGCAAACATATCCCCATCAACTTTCCCAACCACCCAATCACCTGCTTCAGGCTTCCGCGACTTCTTGTCGGCTCACATGCCACTCCGGTTGAAGGGTTGCCGTTCTGAAAGTCGTCTACGAGATCCAGGGTGAATCACAGGTGAGCAAGCAAATGTTTGTCTATAGTCGGCGATACATGTTGCATATCACGCTGGGACCTCCACTTCGTGCGTCCCTTGTTCTTTGCCATGCAGCGCTATTAGCAGCATGATGTTGGGCGTAGAGTGCAATGTTTGAGCCCAGAGAGGACTTAAACAGACATTGCTTTTCAAAGTTGGGAATGCGCTGGGAGTAGCCTATTTCTTCTCAAGCTTCTCAAACTTTTTCAAGGCGTCGAAACAACGTAGCGCTTTACAAGAAGGTGATGGTGTATGCAGCGATCAACTGCGGTCGAACACGGGATTTCACTGGCTATAGCCAATGTTTTCACGAGGGTACTTAAAGACCAGTACTCTTGTCGAAACGTGGCTCCAGTGCTTTACATGTCTGGTTGCACCTCTGTTGATCATTTCTCAACGTGTGCATTCTCTATCTTTTGTACTTGGCTTCCTGCTCGGCGATTAAACATGACGTACATCCTTAAGGGTAATAAGTTTAAGGTAATAATTGTTAACATGTCAAAACTTTGGCGAAGTAGGTACTGTGCTGGTACTGAGGCTCAGACTTGCATCATTTTGCTCACACTTCATGTGCCTATCGACCACTGTTGATACAGTTGGTGCCCCCTCAAAACGGGCTCGCACAATCGGCGTTATGCAGATTCAGGGATCACGAGAACTTGTGAAACGGCGCTATAGTCGGCATTGTTTGGAGAACGACGTAACTATTTTACCTATTCTCTTGAGAGCCGACCGCCGCTTGGCATCTCGCTAATGGCTGTCGTGCGTATCGACTGCCGGGAATTCGCTCGACATCCAATCGCGTGCCAGAAAACGAGGGGTTTCTAAAGCACACCGGTCACACATATAGGACGCCCGCTAGTTAGTGGCATCCGTGCGCAGGCATTTGAAAGGAAATCGATATCAATTTTCTAAGGCTTATAAGGAACGGTGTACTTGCCCAAGGAGTGGGTCGATAAGTTCCACTGGGTGGTGACGGCGAGGCACAACAATGAAGGGCACACGAATAGAAAACTTGGGTGCTCAATCTCCGCGTTTAACTATCGCAGTGTTCACGAAACGATATGACGGCCCCCTGCTGCGACTGGCGGAGACGCCGGACACGGGTATTGATGTATCTTTTTTTTTTTTATTTATCGTGCCAATGCTGCCATAGCCGTTCCATAAACAATACCTCTAACGTAGCGGTTACTAGTTCCGATAGCCGGCACTCAGTTACTATATAGTAGCTAAAACCGACACGGTGAAAATAAAAGAAAGCATGGCACGTTTAAGTAGGATCAATGATGAGAACAGTACAGCCAAGCGCTGCCACTTCAGAGGTCCGGGAACGTATTATGTAAGGAATCTGCTATTCCATTCTGTTCACTTCTTATCACCTGTCGTAGCGAAAAGCCGATAGTGGCGATAACGGCGTCACGCCTTCATTCGACCGAATGAAAAAAATGGGGAATGAAAATAATCTTTACACGATACGATCCCTGGTCTTTGTGTATGAACATTTTCGAAACCTCTACGCAAGCGACATCTGTCAATTGTACCCTGCAAAAGGGTTCTTATAGCACACTTGACGTTCGGGATCTCAGCAGAGAGGAAAATTTGGGGCTCATACATTGCACAGATTTCTTTACCATTCGGCTCGGCGTATAACAAGCGGAGCTAAGCGAGACTTTAAGTTTAGCGCACGAAGACATAAATTAGCTTGCCAGAACGTCAATATGATACAACTAGCGCCCGGAGTAATGAGCAACGAAATCGCTTAAGCATGTGTTGGACCACCTGGCATTAGCATGCCCTTCCGCACTATGCAGAGGCTTGGCATGAAACAGGCATATATAAAAAAATGAAGAAAATTCACGAGGAAAAATATTATCGAGCTTCACGGCGACCCTATTTATAATGTTCGGGCTTCCCCGAACTGACCGAACGGCGGAAATGGATAGTCTGATGTGACGGCTGCTCCGCGCAACTAGAGCGCACGCCCATTTCCAAGTAAGATCTCCTCAAAGCGCTCCTAGTTGTAGCCAGGCTCGTCGGCAACAACCAGCTGAATACAATCAGCTGAGCCAGTGAGTGCACACAGTAGCGATCAGAAGAACGCGTAGCAGGCTTTCTGAGCGCCCCCAGTGCGCTATAAGGTGACCAACTGCAGGTGGCATTAGTCGACGCGAGTTTAGAGGAACAAAATCTCTACGGCGATCAATCATACGGCTCCAAGCAACTTTCGAGTTTGCACACACAGTGGCGTCGAAACTTTTCACAGGGAGTGCACGTCGGCCCAACGTGATATGCTTTGTCCCGAGCGTTTGAGCCTGTTTTGAGCCGCGATGCTACGTCCGAACGCGAGGACGCAAATGAAGACCATGTTTCTCGAAGAAAAGAGCAAAGGACTGCGCTACGCGTGGACTTCAGTCCTCCCTCAATTCTGATTTCTAGACTATGTATAATTCAGGAGCTTTACGTGTTAGAACCACGATCTGATTATGACGCATGCCGCAGTGGAGAAACTCCGAATCAATTTCGACCACCTGGTGTTCTTTAACGTACTCCTAATGCACGTTCGCATTTTTGCATTTTGCCCCCATCTAAATGCGGCCGCCACGGCCACGATTCGATCCCGCGTCCTCGGGCTTAGTTTAGCAGCGCAACGCCATAGCTGCTACGCCACCACGGCAGGTAATTTCTAAACTAGCAAGCTGCGCTGTGCCACACTATAGGGTGTTGTGGATGCAAGAGTCCCTTTTTGGAAGACAATTATTTTGTTTCAAGGATGGTGCTACCCTTTTCGTACATATAAACTAAGGAGGGACGGGCCACAGGGATCAGTTCTTTCTCCGCTTTTGTTCATTATTTCGTTATCTTCTGCCCCGGTACAGCAGGATGTTAAACTCCATGTCTATGCCAATGACATTTCATTTGCTTCCTCATCGCGGGACATCCGTATCTTGTACCAAATTTAAGAAGCACATTAGTCTGAGGTCGAGTCTTGGCTTGACGGACTGTCATTGTCGCTTGATGTTAGGAAGTGTTTGCTAGTCTTTCCATTGTCAAATCCCGTTTTAGAGCGCAGCTCTTAGGCACCCGTTCCTGCGGCGAGCGTCGGCGTAACCGAGCGAACGAGCACAGCGACAGATGAAAGAACGCGGAGCGCATCGGGAGAATAAAAGACGCGAGGAGGAAAGCGGAAAGGAGGGTGCAGCGCGACCAGGAGGCGGAAAGCAGAGCGTACGGCGAAAAGGGTGAGGAGGAAAGCGGAGTGTCGGCACGACCAGGCGGGCTGTCAGCGCGGAAACAGTGTTTGCGTGGGCTTTGGGCCCACTGCGCATGCGCTACTTCGCCTGCAGCGCCACCGCCGCTAGAGAATACGCTCCGCGCGAAACACGCGTTCACGCGTGTATTCTGGTTCATGGTTATTTTGGTGATCGCTTGTCGCAATCTTGGATACACTGTTACCCAGCAGATAATCGTTTACGTTTTTTTAATGTTTATCGGCACATGTTAGAGTGACAATGCGGACACGTGCGCAGGTTCCCAAATGAAATATATGTTTGTTGCTTGCTTTCCAAAAATAAACAGTTGGCAGTCTGCGCTGGTGGTGTGGTGCGTGGTTCTTCCTTGTGCCCTAGTTTTTTTTTTTTCGCGCAGTTGCAAG
Source organism: Dermacentor variabilis (assembly GCF_050947875.1). Lineage (NCBI taxonomy): Eukaryota > Metazoa > Arthropoda > Arachnida > Ixodida > Ixodidae > Dermacentor > Dermacentor variabilis. The sequence continues at coordinate 22,922,141 of NC_134568.1, read as the reverse complement.
AAACGTCTAAAGTTTATTCTGAGCAATGAGCGACGCAACCGGTGGAAATTATTTGTCTGCCGCTGCTGCTGAACGAGCTGCCCGAGCAGAGGCTCAGCGCGGCCGCCGAGAAGACCTTGTACTTCAGATTCAAATTCTTTGCCATAATATATCGCGAATTCAAAACACCTAAACAGCTGCGCTCGAAATTCGCTTTCGGGAATGTCGTAATCGTCGGTAAACATTTTAAATTTCTCTTCACTATTTAAATGAGCAGATACTGCAAGTTACAACTTTGAAGTATTTAGGAATTGCATATGAAGGTAACTTAAACTGGTAGCAGCAGATCGAAGCAAACGTTCATAAAGGAGAACGTGCAATGGGGTTGTTGCACCGGTTGAGCAATAAAAAATACCGGGATGTGTAGAGCGTCGTTACTGATTATGAATTGGACGCCTGCCCCATTCCTGAATTCGGCTGTGTTCTTTTTTCGGAATGCGCAGGATACAAGCTACGACTTCCAATACTGCTGGAAAAGCAAGCTCTGCGTCTGTGCCTCGGATTGCCGAGATTTCTGGTCAATAATGTGCTTTATGTGGGAGCAAGAATTATTTCGCTTGATTCCAGAATTAGGCAGCCTGCTGTCCTGACATATCTCAAGCTCTACCACGCACCTCTCTTCTGTTCACAATCAAGCGTTTGAAAGCTTTGCATAGCACCATGGCCCACTCCTCACTGGACTTCGACAAGGAAGTAAAGAAAGCGTCTCTATTGCAGTGGAATTCCCGGGGCCTCAAATCAAGAATTTCAGATTTTCGACACTTTGTCTTCGAAAACAGTTTTCCCGTCCTCATAATTTGCGTACCGAACGTTCAGAATGTCGTCCGAATTTCTGGCTATGAGGAATTCGTGTCCTCTACCTGTGGTGATGTGAGGAATACCGTTGTATATATTAGATTTGAACTGACATACGAGTTGCACCCAGTCCCACCTCACGACGACAACCAGTACGTTTGTTCAATTGTAAAAACGAAAGAGCTTACGTTCACTCTCGTCGCTGTCTATATTCCTCCTTCAAGTCGCTTCGGCTCTAAACGGCTGCACGACGCGTTATCAGTGACGCCGATTGTCACAGATTTTAATGCTCACCATCCTCTTTGGGGGAGTTTGAAAATGCACTCCAGGGGAAGGAGACTAGCCTCTTTAGCAACAAAGGCCGTGTAGACCTTTACCTCAACGATGACAGCCCGACATATTTACGAGGGCTTACATACAGTAGCTAACTAGATTTTGCCCTGGTCTCTCGGTGTCTTGAAGGAAACGTGCAATGGTTCAGCGACATTGAATCACATGCAAGCGACCATATTCCCACATACCTGAAGATCAAGGGACTGTTTAAATATTCCTCCACGAATCTCCGACGAACTGACTGGTCGGCGTTTCGATTACACATGGAGAAAGTATGTCAGGAAGGGAACCATTATAATCTCGATCACGAAATTCAGAAAACCATGCAAGAGGCTACGTGCGGTTTTCAGCCTTTTCCGAAATAGGAAGAATTTGAAGCCGAACTGCAGCGACTACGAGCCCGCGGGCTGAAACATGATACAGGCGAACTAAATCCATCCACGATCTCACAGAGGCAAGACTGCTACAAAAGAAGATTCAACACCGCATTGATGTACTACAATCTCAAAGATGGAAACGATTTTGTGAGTCGTTGGATCCACGTCAGCGCTTATCTCAGATATGGAGAACCATGCGTGGACTTCGCGTATCACTGCAACAGCGAGTCACATTGAAATCTCTCGCCTTGCACCAAGGTCGAAGAGAAATTCACATTGCTGAAGAATTTTGCTCAAGACTTGCCAGCTTGCAGCCTCAACGCGCACTTACACCATGTGTGACATCTTGCTACCTTCGTGAACAAGGACTTGAAATTTCATGCGGAAAGTGCGCAATGGTGGCATTCACGAGGAAGCCAATGTCTGGTTACGGCGTATCTATTAACGGACAACTTATACCATACAGCAGAAGTCACAGATTCTTGGGAGTCGTAATTGACAGAGACCTGTCTTGGACTCCGCACGTCAATTACGTGAAAAAGCGGCTGACTGCTATCTGTCACCTGTTCAAGTTCCTTGCAGGAAAAAATTGGGGAGTATCTATACACGCTATGTTACAGCTGTACATGGCGTTGTTCGTTGGATTCCTGCAATACAGACTGCCTGCAATATCCAACACCTGCAAGACTAACCTGCGTACGATTCAGAGTAATCAAGCCCAAGCCCTTAAGATATGTCTTGGCTTACCACGCAGTGCATCAATGGCTGAAACCATTGCCCTTGCGCATGATTACCCAATCGCGACGCACATTACCGTTGAGACAATGCGTATGCATCTCAGGCATTATGCTAGGACTCCTTCCCACCACTTGGCGAGCCTCACTGCTGCAAGGCCCTGCTCGACATTTAGCGGTATTGTTAGTGGACATCGTGCGTCGTTTACTTCTGGGTACGCACCTGCAGCCAAGCCAGGGTTTCCTCCGTGGTGTTTGAGCCGTCCACAAGTACATATAATAATTCCGGGACTACAGAAGAAGACAGATCTACCGGCCCCTGCTCTACAACAGCTGAGCTTACTTCTTCTGCACGAAAAGTACAGCAACCACGTGCACATCTATACCGATGGATCGACTACGTCGTGCAGTTCTTCTGGTGCCGTGGTTATACCAACGCGAGGAATTACACTGCGGTTCAAGACATCGCTTGTCACGACCTCAACGGCGGCAGAACTAACGGCCCTGCGTCGAGCACTGGAATTCATTGATTCTGAAAGACCTACAAAATGGGCTGTGTTCTGTGATTCAAAACCGGCACTACAGTGCACGCAGTCAGTTCTCTGACACGGATGTCATGACCAATTGACATACGAAGTCGTGAAACTTTACCATGATGTCCAACAAAAAGGTCACGAGGTCGTTTTTCAATGGGTACCTGGCCATTGTGGAATCAGTGGCAATGATTCTGCCGATAACGCTGCTCGCACAGCGCATCAAGAAGAGCAAAGCGTTCCAATTCCGCTGTCGAGGACTGACGCTGCAAGGCAGCTTCGACTCCTGGCACGCAGTCTCACAGTGACCGAGTGGAACTCGCCAAACTTACGACTTACGCGACTGCATCGACTAAACCCCTCCCTGCAACTCCGACCTCCACTCGGAATTCCTCGACGTGAAGCTACGCTTCTCTGCCGCCTTTGGTTAGGAGTGGCCTTCACAAAGGCATACTCTACATTAATTGGAGTGACCTATAGTGCAGCATGCGAGGTCTGTGGCACCGAAGAAAGCATCGACCACCTGCTGTGCCACTGTCCAAGATATGCCCCAGAGAGACAAGAACTTGCCAAATCTTTCCAGAAACTGGACAATCGGCCGCTTTCTGTGCAGGTGCTGCTGGAACACCGCCCCCATCGCCCGTCGGCCAATAAAGCGGTGAAGGCGCTTTTGTGTTTCTTAAGTACGACGGGTTTGTGCCACCATCTGCGACTATTAATGCAATTTCTGTAAGACCACACGCGTCAGCGAACTCGCCGCAATTTCCTTCTTTCCTTCCCTCCTCTCTCTCCCTGTGATCTGTTTCCCCTTTCCCATTCCCCCGGTGTAGGGTAGCCAACCGGACGTTATTCTGGTTAACCTCCCTGCCTTCTACTTTTCTCTTTCCTCCTCCTCCTACACCATGTGTCACTCCTGTACCTCGACACTTCCGCGTGCATGTAATGTTCTTGGTGGAGGAGCTTTAAGTGGCACTGGGGACTTGCAGGCGCTCTTCGTCACCTGGGCCGGGCTGCGTCACCTATGCGGCGCTCGGCAATCTTGGGCAGAAAGCATGACTCGTGCTGCTAAACCATTACAACGAGTCTTGGCGCAACGGTTTCGTTTCACGTGAATGGAAATGCAGCCGCTTGGTTCCACTTCTCCAACCTGGTAAATCACCGTTAGATTTGGCATTGTACCGTCCCATCGCTCTGGCCAGTTGCATCGGGAAAATATTGGAAATAATTATTTTGATGTGCCTGGAATGGTACCTGGAAAATTACAACGTGTACTAAGATGCTATGGCTGGCTTCCGGCTCCTCATCCATAGGTATGTCATCGATTTGGTCACGTGTGGTAAACATCAAAGAGGTCTAAAACGACTCACTGCGGCATTGTTCCTTTACATAAAAGGCGCCTACGATTATGTAGTACATTAGGCCATTATAGAGGCTCTGACAGAACCCGGAATCGGTGGCCGCACTTTTCAGTGGCTATGCAGTTATTTGACCGACAGGCATTTCTTCGTAATGACCGAGGATGGCACCACGACTCATCACCAAATATTCCGTCGAGTACTGCAAGGCGGGTGGTTGGGGGGGGGGGGGGGTAGGGAGCCCGATGCTATTCAGCATAATGCTCGTTGGTCTAGTCAGATGCTTGCCCAACACAGTTCAAGTATCAATCTATGCTGACGAAATCCGCGTCTGGGCGTCTGCTGTAACACGACTGCAGGTATGAGCAGGGCTGCAAAAGGCAGCTACGTTAACATCCCTGTATTTGCGAAAACAGAACTTAGAGTTGTCTTCAAAGAAACGCTGCTTTGTTACATTCATTCGGAAGGCAATGAGGCCTTACTTTGTAAGTATCTATAGGCAAGCAATTCCAAACGCACGGAAACACCGCTTTTTAGGGGTAATTATCGACCGCGACCTATGACGGAGCGCGCACGTTTCATACCTAAAGAGGAGGTTAGTGATAATAATACACATCCTCAAATTTCTAGGCGGAAACACATGGGGCACATCGGTGTGGTCAATGCTGCAGCTTTATAACGCCTTGTACCTCGGTTTCGCAAGATACCGCCTCCATGTGCTGGCAATATCTACAAAAGAAACCTGCGTGCACTCCAGGGACTACAAGCTCAAGCTCTAAGGACGTGTCTCGGTCTTCCGAAGTGTGCGTCTACAGCGGCAACGATTTCCGCCGCTCAAGCTCCCCCAATATCAACGCACTTCGCGACCGACACTTTCAGAGCGCATATTCGGCACGTTGGCCGACTACCTTCACACCATCTTGCTTCTTTACCTACAGTAAGGCCGCACACAACTTTTAGTCGTACAATTGCTGCCAATCGTACCTCGTTGCCATCGAACTACATGCCTGTAGCAAAACCATCCACACCTTTATGGTGCCTGCCCAAACCTTAAATACGCTTCACCATCACAGGAATCACGAAAAAAGCTAACATGCCTTCGGTTGCACTGAAGCAGGCCACATTAGGACTTTTACATAAGGTGCTCAGTTTATATCGTACATGTACATGTTTATATCGTACAGTACATGTTTATATCGATGGCTCAGTCACGCCTACAAGTTCAGATGCTGCTGTGGTGACACCAGAAAAATTCGTCAAAATATAGCCAAAATGTCGCATGTATCATCAACTACAGCTGCTGTACTAGTAGCCCTGCTTGCGGCTCTTTATTTCGTTCATAAGGAACCACACCGTGCATGATCAATCTTCTGTGAATCCAAGGCAGCCCTACAGAGTTTGCTCTCAGCACTGCGCCATGGATCACATGAGGAGTCTGTCGCAGAGATAAGAGAAGTTCACCATCGAGTAGTTGACGATGGACACGATATAGTATATCAGTGGCTGCCTAGTCTCTGTGGCATACATGGCAATGATTTAAGCGGACGCAGCTGCCTGATCTGCCCATGACGGCTTCTACTGCGTTGCAATTCCTCTTTCGAGAGCCGACACAGTGAAAAAAAACTTTCCGCGCTTGCGTATGACCTAGCATTAGCTCAATGGAATTCATCTGAATTCACAAGTGCACGCTTTCATACCCTGGACAATAATTTACAGTTCCGTATTCCGCCCCAACCTTCCACGACGTAACTGCACCCTTCTGTTGTCCGTCTATGGCTTGGAGTAGCATTTTCAGATGCGTACTATTTTTCTATCATAATGGCCAACAGCCCACTTTGTGACTAGTGCGGATGCAACGAAACAATCGCGCACCTTCTTTGTGAGTGCCATCATTTCAACCCGCAAAGAGCAGCCCTCTCAGCCACCCTGGACCAACTGGACAAGCGCCCAGTAACGGAAAACAAGATCCTTGGAAACTGGCCTACGCAAACATCAGCTCGAGCCGCTATGAAGGCACTGCTGCATTATTTAAAAGAGACCGCATTTTGTGACAAACTGTGACTCTACACTGTGTGAAGAAAGATGGAACGGCGACACTAAAAATAGGAACACCTTCGGAGACTGCATGATAGAGCCCACAGAAACAGTGCTGTATTGCGTGTGTGTGCGTACGGGTTTTTCTTTCTTTTTTTCTCTCTCACATATCGCATCACTTTGCCCCTCCCCCGGTACAGGGCAGCCAACCGGAGATAATTCTGGTTAACCTCCCTGTGTTTCCTTTGCCTTTCTCTCTCTTTCTCTGTTCACCATCCTTTTTTTTTTCACTTTTCCCGAATTTTTTTTTCAAAACATATCGGAGACGTTACCAATGGCATCACGGTATTTTTGTTCAGGCGCTGTTATCGAAACTTAAGTTCGTCTGCCGTGCCTAATTTCTTCAAGTGCGAATTTCTCAAAAGTATAAACTGATTTTGGATTATATTTTCCCCCAAAACAGGCAGAACATCTACCAGCGCGTACACTTAAAAGTCCCTTGCAAGATCATCTCGGTCCATTCCCTTCTCGCCTTGTTATTTGACTGATACAACTCATATTTTAGAGAAAGCCGGAGTTAGTACCTTTTCCACTCACTTTATCTGAGCTTGCGCGCTCAGTTTGATTACACCCCGATGTTTCTCACGGAATATCTGGCACTTCATTCCGCCATCAAAAAATTGGGTCGTTAGAAATGTCAAGTAATAAATGTTACTGATGCGTTTTCGGTGTGTACGTATTTAACGTGTAATAAGCGGTTGCACTTACTGAATATATTTGCGATACTTTTGCCAGACAGTGTGTATGAAGTCCGCTTTGTCTGGGTCCCCGGGCACACTGGAATAATCATAAACGAGTCAGCTGACTCACTCGCCTCGTCATCACTAACTGGTCCGGTTTTAATGTTCTCCCCAACTTCTCTGTCATTACATCAGCCAGATTTGAACGTCTTTTATTCTTAAATTTTATACAATCATTCCTAGTTTCCTTCGATGATTTTCGACACGTAACATTCGCGTGGAAGAAGGGAAAATGCCTTTCGCGACAATGCGGGTAGACGTTATCAAGCTTCCGTTGCAGAGTTCACCGCCTGAACTTTTGCCTTCATAGATCTCGTTTATCTAAAAGTTATCTTTGCCCTTTTTATAACGAGCCAGAAACAACTGACCGTTTGTTTTTTATGCTGCCGCCGCTTCTCCTCCCTAGGCAGGAAGTTTCTAGCAGTTCCGACAGGTAATCTGACTAGAACACCATCAAAATCATACCTGTTGTCCTTTGGTGCCTGTAAATTAGGCGCAAGCCGCGGGTAGTTTATTACTGCTATACATAAGTTCAATGAAACGTCCGAAAGGTTACGCTGCTTGGGTACCGACCGTTGTGTACATTATTCTTTTTTTATGAATAGACACTCAAAATTTTCTAAATCGTAAGTTGTGTAATGTTTAACTTGGTTATTGTTTGTTTTTTAGCCCTCTGTCTCTCATTGGGCGCACTTTTCACTCCCTCCACGCAGTGTGGCCAATCCCCCTCGTCAATACCAGCCATGTTTTGAGGCAACAACATCAATGTGCACATCCTCCCGCCTCTATAGTATAGAAGCGAAAGGCGAGAGCATGCTCAACGCGAGAGGCTCAACGCGCACTGGCACTTCGTTATCTAGGCAGTGTTTATCCACCATGTTTCTGCCTCGCAGCTGAGTGACCACCAGCCGACAAATGCTGAACAGCGTTCGCCTTATGGGCTTATGGAACAGTGAACAGCCTTGTGGAACAGTGAAGCGCAACGCGCGAAAAATCTCCTGCAGGAAATAAATAAAAAAATAGAAGATCGAGAAAGGCGAAAAACGAGATTAGGAGTACATACTAGTCGCTGCTGGTTAACCGGGACATCTGAGTGGACTCTTCATTTTCTAACCTTAAACTCCCTGCGTCGTTTCGTGTACGATGCTTTCCCCGTTTTGCATTCTATTGTTTTCGAATCATCCGCTGCACCGTGTGGGTTTTACTGGCGAACCAATGGAGAAGCGCAACAAGAACACATAAAAAAGAAAGAAAAAAGAAAGTCATGAAATTAGGCCTCTGTTGCTCATATTCTTGTTTGTTTTTCTGTTATGTCCCATTCCCATAAATAAAGACGAATTGCACGCTCGCAGTTTCCAAAGCGCACTTCCACAAGCTAGATCTCGTTTTAAGTATACAGGATGAGGCTCGTGCCTCGCTATAGACGCCGTCGTCCGCAGTGCTTACTTCTGATCTTCGCCAGCGTTTTTAACCGTTCCACGCGCTTTTTTTCGCACTTGTTTCTTCCTATGAAAGACTACATACATTGGCACTCGAGATGCTCTACTCAAAAGGGAAATGTGAAATTTATCAAGTCGGACGATGCAGTGAACGTAGCACTTCTTTGAGAAATTACACACACACACGAACATAAAGAATGTCTATGCACTACGGACTACCGCAGAGACTAGACCGAAGACAGGGCAAACATCGTCAGGGACGATCTTGATGGATGAACGAATCAAGACGACGCTGCGACTTCGACCACTCTGAGCTCGGTTTCGCAGCTACTTAGCTTCTCATCGTTGAAGAAAAAAAAAATAAAGCCGTTTGGGGAAGAGAGACGCGAGCTTCGGGGTGGCTCAGGTTTGAACAAGGAAAAGAGATCTCCCTCTTTTTATTTCTATACAGGAACGTCATTACCAACGAAAATTTTCTTTTACCACGAATCTACTTCGTCCTAACCCCCGCCTTTCTATAGCGTCACACGGTCTTTGATATTGCTGGGAATAGAACTAACTGTGGGCAGTGTTACGAAATATCAAACTACTGCCTACTTTTGGAAAACTTCGCAGCTTTTTGTTTCAATAGAAAAAAAAATGGGGTGGGGAGTTAAGTGGACGTAGGGCAATTCTTAACTCTCATGTGTAGTGTTTTTTTTTTTGAGGTCGCGGCTGAACTAGAAGTTACTCAGCCAATTCGTCCTACATCTTCTCAAGCTGGCCCCGATCGCATTATATGGCGAAAAACTGTCGTCATCGTTATACGAACTCCCGGCTATTACGCTTTGCTTGGACAGTTGCGCCACAACGCCCCTGGCTGCTCGAGATGCGAGTATGATAAAAAGTGCTTTGCGTCGGGCTGAAAGAGTGCGTAAATCAACTTTCCAGTGCCGCACATCTCGATACAGCGCGCGTTATATAGTGCCGTCTGTGTCAAAAGAAAGCATTTTCTACAAGCAACCGACCAGTAGCTCACTGCGCGTCGCGAAGTGCTCGGTGTAAAAACAGAGATGACAAGAGCTGACATGATGGAAGAAAGAATGGGGAAGAAAACAAGCATTAGCGTTGGTAGATTGATGATGTAAGGGTTATCAAAATGCTGCAAGGTCTATCGAAACGCGCGGACGCTGAAGAAAAAAAGAAGGTCGCCAAATGCCACCAGTGCACGTTTTACTTAGGTTAAAGCTAGTCACGCGATTCACTCGATAGCCTTTCGCCCTCATTTGAAAGGCTGGCATCGCGAACCCGTCACCTTCGGACTTGGATCAATTGCATGCGCCGGTACTTACTGAAGTGTACCTATGCATATCTATGTCTATATACCCAGCAGCTACAATTTGCGGCGGATGTTCGACTGTTTCTGCAAAGCTGTGGTGTGACAAGGGGCGCCCAGACCTTCACAAAACTCTGTAGGGGCCCATTTCGAGGTGAGAACCCATATAAACAATCGAGCACTGGGTCGTGGCACCTCTCTATCTTTTTAAAAAATCTGTAGTTTTCCGGCGGCACCGGGATTCGAACCCAGGACCCATCGCATACGAGGCGGACGCTCAACAATTTCGCCACTGCTGCGGTCTATCCATCTCTATATCTGTTCGTCCACCCGTCTGTCCATGCCTGTCTGTGTGTCTTGTACAACAGATGCATCTTCAATAGAGCTGGAGCTCGATTAAATGTCTAAAGACCCTGATGACCGTAGTAAGGTTACACTTAACTGATTATGGCGCGTTACCGACCTTAGAAGCCTAATATAGGTGAAGAGCAGTTTATTGCGTGAACTAAGCGCTTCATAAAAAATTTTGCAGAGCGCAGCACCTTATTCTACGCTGACTTGTTCGCAATGCTAAATGAAAGCGCTTCCGCGGAGTTTAAGCCAACACTGCAAATACCTCCAGGACGTCTCGTGAAACCCACCATCAGAAAACGAGCCGCCACGGTGAATAGCAGTAAGAGAGTTATGAAGTGATGACTGTTCGGCCAGTGTCATGCAGCTTAAAATGAAGTAAAATTAAGTACTAGACATTTCTGCATAGAATTCCTCGGGTTGTCGCCATAACGACATTTGGAATTTTGTGAGCCCGCGAGAGCTCTCGGTCAGATGCAGACAGATAGTGACAGCGGCAGCGCCCCCACTATGCACCCACGCTCAACTGTCCAGAGAGGGGAGTCCTCGCGCTCTGATGGAAACGTCTATAGTGAACACCCAACTCAGTCAACTGACTTCATATGCTTCTGAAAGAGTGCGCATAGATATAGGTTAAGGGACGTGCACCAGTAGAACGGCTTTTTACGCAAGTGTTGGCACAACAACGCAGAACCAGAGAGAGAGAGAGAACAAAAAAAGAAGCTGACACATAATAACTAGCTTAAACCTTTAAATGATGCATGTCAGTCACCAAACAGACCCAGAAAATTATATTCACATGACGTGAAATCATTTGCGTACAACGTCGGCAACATTGACCAGACGAGAACTGAAGCAGAAAATTGCAGAGAGAAGAAATGCTCTCTCCCTTGGGGCGCTGAAATCTTATTAGGACTCGCGGCACCGTCTTGCATAACCGTCAGCTACCTTTTTTTTTCCGTGAGCAGCTACCTACTGATAACGTGGCACATGAGGGCACTGAACCCGAGGTTCCACTGGCTGCCTTCATGGTGTGTTACGAAACGCTGAGCCTTCCCATAGCCAGCCTGAGCATGTTGACCAACTACGGAAAATATTGGACAGACATGAAATAAAAACCACATGGCACGTGTTATCTGCGACCCACCTGTCACAGTGGCTGACTGAATACGACGTTCTGGTGCTAAGAATGAGCCCGTAGGTTCCAGTCTAGGCCACAGCGGCCGCATTTCCTTGTTCGTGCGCTGAGATTTGAGTACGCGGTAAACATACCCAGCTGGTCAAACCTACTACGGCAAACCACAGCAAACCCCGTAATCGGGTCATGCTTTTGGTACATTAAACCCTATGGAACTTAATTTGATTTCAGTCCAGTCCTGTGTCGCGCTGTAGTTTTGTATGGCTCGTGCAGCATGCCTCGAGCGGGCCAGCAAGGGCCTAGGATAAAGTTCTAGTTGTACGTAGTGCGTATTATTACTAGTGGCGGTGAAGAGGCAGAAACACTACCAGAAAGAAGCAGTTAATGAAGAATAACGACTTATTTGGTGAACGGTTGTGCAGAAAGGAAAACGACGCTTCAAGTGCCAGTGTTTACTGCGGACACGGTCGGCGGTATTCAGCTATCGAGAATAGAAAGTTGGGCTGAATTCGTGAGACCATGTTTGATTAAACAGCCGAAACCAGAGGTACGAAACGAAGAGACAAGGACGGGAAAGGACTCGTGCGGTCAACCTCTTATCTCGAAGTTTTCGTCGTCTCTGCCGCACTGTTCATAGTCGACCTTCGAAATCAAATCCCACTACAAGGGTCAGACCGCTATTTGTTGTAGCACATGCACTTCATCGTACGTTCCAGAGCAGTTATTGGTGCTCACGTATAGTCATCGCAGAGTGGAGAACAGCGTTTGCGATGTGCGTAGAATCTGATAATGACCGACCCGTTTTGTTTATGAAGTGACAAATTTCGCAAAACTTCCGATACGGCAAGCGCACCTTGGGCCGAGCGATAACAGTGACATTTCAGTGAAAGCAGTCAGTGGGAAAAAGGAAAACATATATAAACATAAAACCCGTCTGGAGTCGGTGTCTACGCTCAACGGTCGTGTATCAGTTGTGCAGTAACTTCCTGTTCGTGAAGGCTGAAAAAGGTTATTACGATAGTATTTAGACAACAGGGTTTAGGTAAGTAAAACAAACATTGTCGCCTCTTGAGGTTTCCGATAAGCATTTGGTGCGGTGAAAAAAAAAAATGCACCCTAGCTTCGCCGCGACGTCGTTCTCTTTCGTCGAGCGCGGAACTTGGAGTTTCCATCAATTTGCATTGATTCTTCGACATAAGCGCGGGGGAGGCATAGCTTGTTCACCGGCAATACGCCGGTGAACATTCTGCTGCATGAACGCGCTAGTGTAGCTTTCGCCTCCGAGATGGCTGCTACATATGCTGACCACGATATTGTAGCGACGCATTTTCCAGTGCCATTCTTCGCGCTTTTCCCCCCTTCGTCAGTGGTCAGAATGACGCTCGGCCCGCGTTATCAAAGAGATCAGTGGGCTGCGAATGGTGGTTGATAGCAGTGGCACAGAATCGAGTGGAATGCACCGTCACAAAACGACGGCCATGGACTCGTGTAACGGATTCCTGTTGCCCGATTGCATCTCTTATCATCCACCATTCACGGCTGGCTGATCCCAGTGATAGCGTGGGCGGAGACTACTGACGAGGCGCGAATAAAAAATGAGATTGTAATAGAGTCGTTGCTGTTTGCTTTTACGGGTCTGCATCTTTATCCGAAGTACCTGAACTGAATAAGATGTGCACTTTATTTCCACGTAGTGTTGTCACCTTTTGTCATCACAAATGAGAAATTTTAATGCGCCCGTGACTACAACTACAAGCGATGTATTTTTCCGGGTTCACTTCGCGGTCTATACAGGCACACACGTGGAGTTTGTAAACAGTGCGAGCGGTTTATGAACTCAAACACACGCAAAATATAAAATGAATGTGTGGTGTTTAGTGGCACAAGGACCAGTTATGGGCAAAGAGCGCCATGCCAGTGCCATAGTGACTTCGCGATGGAGTGAGGAGTTCTATGAAGTTGATGTGACGTGGCTGTAGACGGGCCTTAAAAAATAGTCGCTGTGAATCGCGTGAAACCTACGTGTAGGAAGATTATGTGAATGTCTAATGACATGTACTATGATACTTAAAATGCACTGCGAAAAGAATAATACGATATACAAAATATGTCAGATGCAAGAACTGGCTAGAGCACTACTGCTTCACCTCTCTTTCTTGTAAAAGAAAGCACAAGAACTTTTGTGGGGTTGATTTTAAATCAGTTTTTCTCTGCCCACCTGGACACCTTGTTCAAGCCCTCTTGTACCTGTCTCTCGCACACTGCAAGGTTACCGGATTCGAAGCCTATTTGAATGTCGTCCACATAGAGGGAATAAGAAATGGCCGGTGGTAATGGAGCACAGAGTGTGGTCACCTTAACGATAGAGTGTGCAGATATGTACGCCTCGCTTGGGCACACCACCGTGACTGTACATTGCCAATTTTGACACGCAAGGTACGACTAGACAAATAGCATTCTATTAGGTTTAGCATATTTGCACGAATAGCCAAAATATAGAAGAACTCATTTTTAAATATTGATCTTCTATATATCTCTTCAAGGCGATTCAAGGCAAACTTTGTCTCGCACTAGGATAGGCAATGACTTGAGGTACGTAGTATAGGGCACCGCGGTGCAAATGTATATACACTTGGCGCGCCCGTTTGTGGCATGGGTGCACAGAACGTTACATATACCCCTATACTATACCGTACTTTTCTAAGCACACTTTATTTTCGAGCGCAATACCATTTCTTGCCTACACGTCTTCGACTGTTTGCTTTTGACCATCTGAAACAAAGCCACAGTCAACGCTGCCGTACGCTTGAAACATCGTATATTTAACTCATGTCGGCATATTTACCTTGACGACCCCTTTGTAAATATATATCATGAACCATAATCGAACTGCGTTCACATTCCCTTATTTAAAGAAACGACAAATAGGAAAGCACAGCATTAAAGCGCTGTTCATCAAAGAAAATAAAAAGTTGCGCTGAGGGCTTAGTCTCCTTAAAAAGCCTCATACACATTGGGGCGAAGAGGTTCTGTACAGGGTTCATCAATCACGGCTCTAGGTTCTAATCTTTCTCGACGCACGCAGTGACCGCCATCCGTCTGGCTCCTAGGAGAAATGACGCAAAAGAGCATTTTGAAAAGTAGGAGCCACCGGAGCAGCAATCCTCCGCCATCCGGTTTAAAGGCTGAGGAAGAAACGTCAAAGGTTGGAGGCGAAAAAAATAAAAGAAAGCCTTAAGTAAACAAAAATGACCTGTCGGATATAAGGAATAGCTCCAGTGAAGTGACAATAGTCTGGTGGTCGAACAGCCTAGGAAGACGAAGACGAATAAGAGGAAGGTGATGACAGCGATCGTCGACCAAAGTTGTGCTGTGATATAAAAGCGATGCCGTAATTAAAGGCCCGTATTCATTGCGAACCCTTGCGGCTCCTTGGGTGACTTAATGTAAGTGCACGAACCTTTGTTTTCTTTTATTTTTACGTGCTATTGCAGTCCGCCCTCATGTAAACGCAGTCGCAAATGGAATCGAACCCGCAAAATTGGACTCATTAGTAGAAACAAACTGCAAAAGACCACCACAGTTGCTGTGACACACACGCAAGCTCACACACGCACGCACACGCACACGCACACACACACACACCCACGCACACACACACCCACGCACACACACACCCACGCACACACACACACACACACCCACGCACACACACACGCACGCATTCCCACGACTATTCTTCGTAGAGTCCACGGCGTAAGGTGGCAAGCAAACAATGTAGAGCTTAGTTAAGGTCACTGAAAATGCTCCGTTTTTGAGGTGGTTCTTCTCGAATAATGCGTAGTGCGCTGCAAAGAACATCAAGCTCCGCGGCCGTCGATGTAGTCTGATGCGATCTCTTCAACTTTAAAGCGGTGACTTTTCGCAGGAAAAATCACTGACCCTGCAGAACCTCCCAACGAGGTTGTACGATCAGTGTATAGGTGTGTTTGAGGGCTGTATTGTTCGTACAGCAAGAGCAGCGAAAGTTCCTTGAGAGCTGGTGATGAGAGTTCCTGGTACTGTCAGCCGAACTTGTGGCTGAGCCAAGCATCAAGGAACATGCAAAGGTCTCTCTTCAGCTGTGCAATCTGCATGGCAAGTGTACACAACACGGCAGTATCGTCTTACAAAAAGAGGCGCGTGGTCGGTCTTCTGGCAGCGAGGCGAGATAGCGGAGAGGGGCGCGGGAGGCCCTCACGTGTGCTCCGAGCCCTTCCGCAACAATATGAATCCTGGCTGGGTAGCGTTACGCAATCGCAATGGTAACCCAATGGTGCAATGCTACTGTGGCATAACGGGCAATGAACGGGCCGATGAAGCTGCTCAATCTGCTCATGAAGACGGCGTGCAGGAACCAGTCTCGCTGCCAAGGACAGGTGCAGCAGCGAAACTTCGAGTGCTGGCATATTGTTGCCTTGCAATCGTTGAGGAACGCACCTAGTTTCCAGCACGCAAGTCTACATCGACTAGACCCCTTTCTGCCACTTCACCCACTTGCGACGTTGCCACTTGAAACAACGGTACTTTGCCGACTGGTGTTTGGCGTTACATTTACGAAGTTGCTTGCCTTCCGTATCGGATGGGAGGTTAGTGCTGCGTGTGGCCACTGCGGCGACGAGGAAACTGTCGAACACGTTCTTCGTCATTGTCCCTGAAACAGCGCATACATTAACTCACTCGCGACTGCGCTGGAGCGTCTTGAGAACAGGCCACTTTCGAAGCAGACAGTCCTGGAAATCCGACCTATACAGTCGTCACACCACAAGACAGTCGAGGCACTCTTGAAATTTTTACGTTCGCGTGCCCTATTGGATAGACTAATTCTCATGCACGTTCACGACCTTCTGTAGCTCTTTTTTTTCATTTGTTGCTTTTTCTCTCTGCTGTTCTTTCCATCTTTTATTTCCCCTTATACCTTTCCAATAGTGCAGGGTAGCGAACTGGAATCTTATCCGGGTAGCCTTCCTGTTTTTCCATCCCGTTTGTCTCTCTCTCTCTCTCTCACGTACACTCTCTCTCTACAACTGTTCTTTTCGATCCACCGTCAAATGCAATGGTGAGAAATCGCAAGTATTGTGAGGAGAAATATGACGAGCAAAAAAAATGCAGTTGATGGAAGTAAAAAAAAAAAAAAACATACACCTGGTGCTGAACCTATTTGGACGCGCCTCCGCCGCCGAAACTCTTTTCATCTGGCAAAGCCATTCGAAAACGACTGCCGTGAAAGTTGGCTATAAATTGAAGACAGGGGGGAGAGCCGCTTCGAGAAAAATAGCTTGCTGAGCTTCTTCGCTTTAGCCCGGTCTCTCTGCGCGTTTCGATTGTGTATATAACTAATGCTTCAAAGCTGGTTTCTTTGTTTTTATTTTCTTTTTGGCATAATGGTTTTTCTTCGTTCTTTTTTTTATTTTATTTCTGCGCGTTCGTCGAGAACGATGTCGTGCGCGAGCGTGATGAAAGTCAGCAAAGACGGGCGCGCAGGCGGCTGTCGCCGTAGAGTAGAGCGAAAAAAGAAAATGAAAAAAAAAAAAGCGAATGACACGTTGCTCTATATCTTCTCAAGGAAAAAAAAAAAATACGCACACGCATTGCACAGGTTCTGCCGATGCAGTCGACGAACGTTAGCGGAAAGTTTGAAGCGGCAGAAAAAAAATGTTTTTCCCCACTTATTTTTTTATATCCCGCGTTCCTCTGCAAAGGCAACGCTTGCTGGTGTAAGCAACGTGCCGAAAAACATTAAAAATAGGGAGAGAAAGGAAAGGAATGTGGTGTTTGTCTGACTATATTGCAACGCTGGCTAAAGTAACCAGGTAGTCGAATAGCTTCGCTGCACTTTGAGGCAAGGAGTACCTTCCACTAAAGCTACGCGTACACAGGAAGAAAAACGAAGTACATAAATCAAGAACACAAAAGCGGTGACGCGCGGCTAGAGACCGTTGGATTCCTTCGCGACTCATTAAGGTGACGTCATGAAAGCCTCTCCGTTTAGAACAGGCCAAGCTTTCAGCCCAATTGACTGGGTAGAATCAAAGGTATGGCTCGGTTTTCCTTTCGTTTTTTTTTTTTTACTAAGCTCGTTCTAGTACGCAAAAGCTATTTGCGATCGCTAATTGCAAAACACTAATAATTAGATAAGACAGAAGCTACTTTTGGACCTGCACCCTGAAGCCCTGAACCACCCCCCTCGGGCTTGCTGAAAAAAAAGCGGATAGCATAGGCTGCTGTGACCATTTCAGCCCAAATTTTTCAGTCGTGCGCGACATATGGAGTTCGCAAGCATAGCGCGACGTCACCTTTCTCACAAACGCTCTCTTTTCAACAGAAGCCTGATCCTGGCTCTTTTCTGGACACTTTATTTCGTAATATAGTAGATTCCCATACGTGGCTGCTACTGGCGAATGGTTGACATCAATCAAGAAGGGTGTTTGGGTCAGTGCGCTTCTTCCTAGTGTTACTGAGTATACTTAGTATACTTATCGATGCAGTTTAATAAAGAGGCTGAACTCGGCTAAAAACCGCTTCTGAATTTCGATAATAATTACGTACTTCCGGAGGAATCCGACTATCGCCTGCCCAAGCTCGACCGCAGCCACCCACGTAGAAATTAAACCTTGACCACCCTGATTGTAATGGCATCATTGGAATCAGACATATGCTAGCGGGGTGTCTCGTGACTCTCCGCAACCTCGTTGAAGAATGGACACAGTGGGAAAGAAGGATTCAAAGCCTAACGTTTCAAGAGCAACCAAGGGCCGTCCAGAGGACCCATGATGTCGCTGCAGCGCTTGGCCTGACAGTGCCAACGCAAGATCGAGCCTTGGCTTAAAAAGTCGAGCCTCCGGACCTCACTTGAATTAAAGTTTTCACACAGACACACCCTGCTTATTGGTGTTGTAGCCGTCGGGTCACGCTAATTTCGACTATTTTTGAACACTCAACTAGCCCCGAACCAGGTGAAAGTTAAGGTCAGGCCACACGCAGGCTTGCCAGCGCGCGTTCACTTCTGGCTGCTCGTGGTTAGACGCATTGGCAGAGTTCGCTTCGTATTGACCTATTGATAGCGCTCGACACTGCGCAAGTTAGATGCGGCTTCTATCCGCCAGTCCAGCTGGTGCAGGACAAAGCCGGTACGCGCCACGTAGCCGGGCCAGACGAGTATGTGAACGCGAGCGCGCACTCAAGCCCTGTCGCGCACAAAGCAAACTCGGCGCACACGTACTACAGTTGCATGCACTATAGCTGCTGTACGTGCGTAGTGTGGATGCCGCGTCCGTCGCGGATTGCCGCGACCAGTTCACTGACTGCGCGCACTGCCGCTCGCTGAGGTTAACAGCGTTTGGCACTTCGTATAGGAGCCAAAATCGGAAATAGCGGCGTCCACGCGAACATCCAAAATGAAATTTGAATGGCGCGCCGCGGTGACGTTGAGTAGGCGGAGCGTTGTGGCCACGCCCCGCTCCGCCGTATTCTTCGCAGTGAAAACCGTTGAGGAAGGAGCGGAAGCACCGCGAGCAGTATGTTCGATTGCCAATAACTCCGCTTCGGCTGAAGGCATGCAAAAACTTCTCTCGCGGCAAAGTAATTATGAAATGGTATAGTTCAGTTTCGAATGCATTTCTCGACTTCGATAAAATGTGGTTGAGGGCCCCGCTAACTTCACAGTGACTTCTGCAGCCCTACCACTTCTTTACGAAAAAATGAAAAGCAAGAAGAATGGGTGTAATCTTGAAACGACACCGTAAACGAGTGCGATGGGAGCCAATTAAGGCGACGCTGACGCTGAAAGGGCTGAGCCGTACGAACAACATTGCGGATGAAAGGTTCAGTAGCGAGAAGTAGCGAGAGGCCAAAGCCTCTAGCCTATGCTGACAGAGACGCTCACCATAATCACAGCAAATGGCTTGAAAATATCACCTCCGGTGTGCAGACTTAAAAAAAATTTGCATGCAGTGACAGAATAATGCTAAATTAATGTCGATGCCCATTGACAGCTATGAAATGTGTTTTGGGAATGACAAATGCTTTAATTCACATCGAGCACGCTTGAGATAAGGCTTTAGAAAGCCTTCGTGCATTTTTTTTTTCAATAAACGCAGTTGTAAGTGAGCGCCCCCATGTGTGTCCCATCCTCTATTCTCTTGTCCGGCGTACGTCTTTGCGCTGTGTTTAAACATAATGGAAAACCACCAACTCGCAAAATCTACCGTTCTTCTATGAAATATGTTCGCGAGGTTACATGACAGCCGTACGGCTATCCTGGTGTGACGACATGCGTACATATTTGCAAAAGTATCACTAGAGCTCGTTGATAGCGGTCGGCTTCAACGCAGCGTGAGCTTTCCTATATCGCATCTCAGTCAAACAGACGCGACAAAGCACACAAGCACATGCACTGTACAGAACAGAGCAAATAATATGCACAAAGCCACGGTCTGGCGACGTACACCCTATGCGAATGCAGTGTACGTTGCAAAGAGAGAGAGAGAGAGAGAGAGAGAGAGAGAGAGAGAGAGAGAGAGAGGGGGAAAAGAAATTGACGAAGAACGTGTCGAGCCCCATTTACGTCCATTTCTGCAAAGTGTGGCATTTCGTGCATGTTTAGTATGTCAAGAATCTGCATCATTTTTTAATTATTTTTTTACGTGTGATGGGTCTCCTAATAACCGAAGGCCACGCTGTGCTGAAGTCGCGATAGTGTAGGGAACGCTAGACACGTGATAATCCCAGCATTCAGTGCAGTATGGTAATAAGGTTGCGCCTGGAATGTATACAGGGTGTGCCACGTAACTTCTGGAAGAAGAATGTGAAAATGTAGAACCTACTGAAAAATGCCCGATCCAGCTTTCTGCTGCTGAATATGCACAACATAAGTTTTTTTTTAAAAGCGTGATAAAAGCCCACAAAAAAAGAAGAAAAAGAAAAATGGTAGGAGACCCTAATCTTTGACTTGGGTGTCTCTTAGTGGCACTCGCACTTCGGCGTTGGTGTTCTTCAGGTTAACCTTAGGCGATCGCAACGCATGGATCGAAATCGGAGGCAACTGCTTTCGATTAATCAGCCAGGTAAATATCATGCCACCTTCTTGTGTGTGACGTCATTAGTGGCATCATTACTTCCGCTTTATAATTTCGGGTTTCCAGGAATTTCGCCAAAGTCGTGCTCACGTGACGGGTCTCTAAAGTCTACGATTTTGTGCGTTGTTCTGCGGTAATTTGTAATTGATTTCTAAATAATTCTAAATATTACAGAAGCATCAGTAATTCGACTTGTAACTAAAATTATGCTCTGATATATCTATTAGGAAACCCGTGAATTTTGCACTGTACTATTTCTTTTCATTTTTTTTTCCGATTTACGTTGAATTTCGTTCATGCTCGTCACAGTGATTTCAAATTAATTCTAATTATTCCAGATACTTCAGTAACTCAAATTGTAACTAAACTTATGCTCTGATATCACATCTATAATGAAACCCATTAATTTTGTAGTGTACGATCGTTTTTCTATTTTTTTTCTGACATATTGAATTTCCTCCTCGGTCGTGTCAGGAGGTGAACCAGTAGTGCGGCGACAGAAACAAGAGTGTCGCTCGATGCTCGTGCCACTAAAAAGTGGCTGGTGTTCAACGTGGCTGTAACCTCGTTATACGAGCGAAAGCTCTGTTGAGCATGGTTAGACACGGTTGTGCTTCTTCGAATGCTTTCTTGTACATAAAGGGCTTCACATCACTGTCTTGCTGTGGCCTGACTAAGGTCAAGTCTGATTTATGGTCTGTAAAATAGTTGCTCGCAGATAGAACTAGTGTTGCTGTAATGTTCAGACTCAGCCTGGCGTCCACGGCGACGAGTTGACGGGCTTGCACCGGCGCGTACTTCATCCATGGCGAGGCTGAGCGGCCAATTAAGCGCCGGCGAAGCAGCCGGCGAAGCGCCGGAGAACAGCCTAGTCTCGTGGCACACAGCGGCGAGGCTCGAGCGAGCGCAGCTGCGACGTCTCTGGGCAGCGGATCACGGTGACGTGACGTCACATCTTCACAATTGCACGGCGGCGGCTGAAACTCAAACGCGAGCCGAGATTGACCTTCGAAATTGTCCCTGTAGGAGTAGGGCTCTTGCTCCAAAAGAAAAGAAAATTGTGTTGCGTCACACTTTCCGCCAGCTTTACGCGCTTATTCCCAGAAGAAGGATAGGAACTGACTTGCGTACGCCCTACGAGGAATTCACCCGCTTTTTATGTAAAATGTAATCTGTGGACGATCGTTCTTGGTATCGGTGGAGCTCTACAAAGCATCCGAGCCTACAGAACCTTGGGAAAAGTCCGTTCTGCTGCAATTAAGGTGCCATCATCATCATCAGCCTATATGTCCATTGTAGGAAGGAGGCCTCTGCCAGCGATCTACAAATAGCCTATAGCCCTGTATTGCGCTAGACACCATCCTAATTCCTAATTTCATCGTACCACCTAATTCTCAGCCAGCCTTGGTTGCGCTTTCCTTCTCTTGAAACCCATTTCGTATGCTCTGGTACTTTCGTATACTTTCGACAGGTAGCAAACGACGCTGAACCCGACAGTCAGAAGGCGCCATCTTTTTACCGTTGGTGCCGGCCGCGATCGACCCGCACTGCGACAACGACGACCATTCGCGAAGCGGCGTCAAGTCACGTGATGCGGGGTCCACGCTTGTGCAGATTGGCCTTAAAAGGCTGACGATAATCCATAAAGCCGACCTGCCGTACACGCACCGGGACCAAAAGTGCTTATGGCTTTCGGGTTCTAATTAGACGTCAATTGAAGATCCAAAAAATAAATAAGTTGCGCGAAGTTCTCAAAGCTGTACGCCGCCTCAATTTCTTCGCATAAACAAACATGGCGGCACCCTTCGAAGCGACGGCTCTCGCCAGGCACCAAATGTGACTTCATTTGTGGTTAACTTGTTACTGTTCATAAGCAACAAATGATCACGTAGGTGATCGCTTTTTCTCATTTCAGGTAAATGAGTATTGAACGATAAATCACGGCTGTTTTTGAGATTGCTTGTCAATCCGAGAGCTCGTACGCGTCATTCTGGAAGGTTTCGATTTCCGCAGCCCGATCTGGATTGCTTTCGATGATATGACGGAAAGCGAGCTTGTCACTCAAAACCAAGTGCAATGAGCCGTTGGCTGTAAATATATGAACACTAAAACTCCTTATTGAAAGATAGTAACGCGTGCCGAAGGCCTTTTACATTATTTAATTTACTATTTATCGCAACTTCGCTTTAGCCACAACGGCGATGCAAACGCGAGAAGCAATGCCGCTATGGAAAAACCCTTTCTGAAACTCGTACCTCCTGCGTAACTCCAATGCTGGTTTAAGGAAAATGTTTCAGGGCTCATATCCCAACTCTACTAAAGCTACCTGCTTAAATGTGCCTGTAAGGTCACGCACGTCTTTCCACGCGGCGCCGCAGCAAATTCGCGCATGCGCGCCAGGCGCGGGAAGCGTGATGCCCCCTTCTCTATTACTTGCGCGCGTGGCACAAACCCGGGGTTATCTTCTTGTCTCACGCCTGCCTCACCCACTTGGGACACAGGAGGCGCGAACGCCTGGCCGAGGCGGGGTGGCATGGCACAGGGAGGAGCCGCCCGTATAGCGTCCGGCTCGCACAGCACCGCACACCGAAGGTGTAACGACCGGCTGAAGGCGCTCGTTCGTAAACACTCATTAGGACTGAGTGGTCGCGCATAAATATTGTCGCAGGGGAGGGGTCGCGGCAGCCCACGGACCCAGAGTTCTTTCTTACGGAGGCGCGAGGGGTGGGGGGGGGGGAGGCAGAGGACGCCACGCGCCCTGTGCTTACTGACGGCCCGGGGAGTCCGCGCAACCACGCAAAACCCGCTAACTTCCAGCGCACGCGTAGAGAGAGAAATGGATACCGCCAACCTCTCGGGAAAGACGTTGGGGCGTGCGTGCGTGAGTGAGTGAGCGCGTGCGTCTATGCCGTACAGAGGCAGCCACCTAACCGTCGATCGCTTTCAATTAGCGTTAAGGTATTGCCACCCCCTCATGCACTTAACCGCTCCGCGCCGGACGTCGTTGCACGCCGCGAACACGGAGCAGCGCTTACTTCGACGTGGCAGTGAGCGTTAAGTGACCCGGAGAGCTTGCCAAGAAGAAGTCAGTGGGGCTTGACGTTCACTCTGGCGCCTGTCAAGCTCACAAGGTGGGGTAGTTCTGCTCTAGATGCGGCAGTGATCGCTGGCACGCTCTCTTTTTTTGCGTATGGTTGACGTTCCAGCCTGTATGCAGGCGTACTTGGCCTATCAGACTGGCATAAGTAATCGGGAGCGAAATAGGCCAAGTTTATCGACGCGCCAATCTGAATGCTGAAGAGGACTGTTGACCAGAAGAGGTTCTATGGGGTCATCGAATACACCCTTCAACATCGGCATGCACGCGCATTCAGTGGTGATGTCATCAATGCGCTTGCCCGTACAACGCGCTCACACTCTTCTCTTCGCTGGTCACTAGTCCGCAGTCCTTGCGTTCAGTCACTGATGCCATCAAGACAAAGCTTTAATGCGTTTCTTCGTTACTTTAGTGAAGCTCAGCCAACTCTTTCTACACTTTTGTGGAATTTCTAGGCTCGCTCAGCATAACTGACTTCGTTTCCAACCACTGCTCGCCCGATAACACACGCCCTTCGATGACACCGGTGTAGTGGAAAGCGTAGCAATCACAAGCGACACCTGTGTTCAGTAATTCCGTTATCATAGCCGGTATCATACCTTTGCACATCGCGCAACACCTAGAAACAAAAAAGAAGTCGGCGGCAAGCAGAAGGCAATCTAAAACAAACATTTGAGCCCGCGAAGAAAGTAGCGCGTTGAATAGTAAAGCGGGCTTCCGAGTGAATGTACTTTACGGCACCGGGTAACGGGAAAGTTGCATGTAGGGCCTCTTCCCGAGCGTAACTTTAAGTCGGACATGGCTAGACGCAAGTCACTGAACGCACACGAATGCGCTCGCATTTTTTCGCAGCCCCGTGCACGCCTCTATTTTATCCGCTTCAGAACTCGGGTCACGCGATGCCGAACAAAGGCGTGCAATGCATTCGCATTCTATAGCCGCTGGTCGACTTTGGAATAGATGCGCTGGTTCACGCCGTCAGCATTCTCAATCCCGCAGCCAACTGGATACACCTTAACATGGCACTATCGCGCTTTACTCATTGGCTTGTACTCCAGAGCGACGTGCACTTCGGGCAGTTCTTACTTATTGCACAAATAATATACAAAAGGAAACTAAGAAGGAACTGCGAGAGAGCCTGCGTACTGTGAGAGAGCAGTGCCGCGAGTCTTTTCAAAAATCGAAACCGCACTAGTGAAACAAGAAGGCTGAATACACTGTGTAGACGGCGCGGAAGTTACGTGTGTACTCGCAACATCCAGTGATTCGGGGAAAAAAAAAGAAGCTCAGCTCATAGTGGGCTTGGTGGGTTAGAGGTGAAGGAGCCGACTGCGCTCTTGCGTAAACAGCGCAGGCAAGGCGCAGACCGGGGGGGGGCGGCATGCAGACAGTGCTCGCAGGGAATGGGCAGCTGAAGGCGGGCGCGAGACGAAGTAGGCTTAGCGAGAAGACTGATGCAGCGCTGTCACCCGCGCGTTCCACCAAGCCCACCTAGGCATAGGGGCAACTTGCTCGCTCGCAGTGTGCGCTTGAAGACGAAGCGCGGCAGATCTTTCGTGGCAGTTGGTAGACGGCGAGACGGTGGAGAAACAGAAAAAGAGGAAAGCGAGGAGCTATATATAGTAAAGCAAGAAACGATTTTAGTCGGCACTGCTCCCCAGAGCCGCCGTGCGAACGAGCGCGACTGCGAAACTTGCAAGGCGCCATAGCGAAGAGAGGTGCAGAGCGTAGAGTTTGCGCATTTGTGAGGAACAAACAGGAAATAAGATGTTGAAGAAGAAGCAGGAAGGAAAACGTATGAAGCACTCTGAAAACTCCTCTGACGCCGCTATGTTTCTTTGTGTTTCGGGTTTAGGAGAACGCGAAGCGCCGTCCGCATCGCCTTCAAGAACACGCGTGCTTCCAAAGTGCGCCAGGAACGAAAACAGGTGGTGGAGGTTGGAAAAGCGCGGAACGATGTTGCTGCAAAGCAACAGGCTTCACTGATTCGATCGTGCTTCAAGCGCAAGATTGAGAGGTCGCTGCGCCAGTCATGGCGAAGGCGTCGCGTTGTGCTAGGTAGAAAGCCGTTGGTGAGAGGAAGGCCATGATCCTTAGGAAAAAAAATAAATGTGTAAAATTCAGATTCAGGCGCCACTTCTTGATGCTATGTTCGCTAGTCTGTGTAACCTCGTTACATTGTAGCCTGACGGGCTGGTTTCACTGCACAGCAACGCGGCGATGAGACAACGCTTCAAACAGGCCACTTTTCTCCCGGAGCATTAAGAACCTTACTGTGGCAGTGTTGTGCGCCCACCCCTTTTCTGATCTTTGCGCTGAAGGAGTTGTTGTAATGGGTCCGATGGGACTTTAACACGGCGCGAAACACAGTTGAGTGCTGACAACAGAAACCAACCAATCACATTGCTTACATTGCTAATAAACATTGCTGATAACATCGATAATAACATTTATAGTTTCATTGCTAATAAACTACCGCTTAGCATTGAAAGTTCTGATAGCATTACCAGCATGACTCAGCCCTATAGCACTACGCGAGCTCCCTTATACTCTTGGCGCTGCCTTTGCCGGCTCACTGGCACACGGACGGATATAAACACATACACAAAGACGCACGTTTATCTATAGATTACCTTTAGTTTCAGCAAGTAACATCCAGGAAGCCATGAATAATCAATCCTGTTTCATCCGTTCTAACTAGTCGATGGACTGCCTCCCTTTTAGTCTGTTTGCGTTGTTGCTCTTTGCCACGTTTGTACTTATCCTACCTTAGAGAACAAGGACTTCGTATATCATACGAAAAGTGCGCAGCGGTGGCATTTACCAGGAAATCAATGTCTCCATACATGATATCCGTCGACAGACACATGATCTCGTACAACACGAGTCACAGATTTTTGGGGGTGGTCCTTGATAAAAATCTCTCCTGGACCCCTCATGTGAATTATGTGAAAAAGCGCCTGACAGGAATTTGTCATATGTTTAAGTTCCTTGCAGGAAAGACCTGGGGAGTACCAATACACTCTATGCTGCAACTGTACAGGGTCCTCTTTATTGGATTCCTACGGTACAGTCTACCGGTCCTGTCCAACACCTGCAGAACTAACCTGAATTCAAAGCATCCAAGCCCAAGCCCTCAAGATATGTCTCGGTCTACCGCGGAGTGCGTCAACGACTGAGGTTATTGCAGTCGCTCAAGATTTCACTATTAAAACGCACATTATCATTGAAACAATGCGTGTGCACATACGACACTTTGCCCGGACCCCTACCCACCACCTAGCAAGTCTCCCAGTAGATAGGCCCCACACGACATTCAGTGCGACTGTCTTCGCGCACTGTGCCTCTTTCAGGTCAGGTTACACACCTGCGGCAAGGCCTTCCATTCCTCCATGGTGTATGCGCCGTACTCAAGTGAACCTTACAATCCCAGGCCTTCAGAAGAAGTCGGACTTGCCATCATCAGCGCTCAAGCAACTAACTTTACTTCTCTTGTACGAGAAATACAGCGACTGCACACACGTCTACACTGATGGATCAACTACATCAACCAGTTCCGGCGGCGCTCTAGTTATACCAGCAATGAGAATAACCAAGCGGTTCAAGACTTCCCATGTCACTACGTCCACAGCTGCAGAGCTCGCGGCTCTCCGCGACGCGCTTCAAGTGATAAACGCTGAAAGTCCTAGAAAATGGGCAGTCTTCTGCGATTCAAGGCCGGCCTTGCAATGTGTGCAGTCGTTTCTCCGACATGGAACTCACGATCAGCTCACGTGCGAAATCGCGGAACTTGTTCATCACTTAATAGCAAAAGGACATGATATCTCTTTTCAGTGGATACCAGGTCATTGCGGTATCCTTGGAAATGATGACGCCGATAAGGCAGCTCGGACGTCAAACCAAGAAGACCGCTGCGTCCCCATTCCTCTCTCAAGGACCGACGCCGCGAGGCAACTTGGCATTCTAGCACGCACGATCTCCTTGGCAGAGTGGAACACCGCACATACAAGGTGCACAAGACTGCACAGACTAAACCCGTCACTTCAACTCGAACCTCCAGCGGGTCTACACCGACGTGAAGCGTCTCTTCTGTGTCAGTTATGGCTTGGAGTTGCCTTCACGAATGCCTACTCAGCACTAATTGGAATGGCTAATACTCCTGCATGTGATGTTTGCGGATGCGAGGAGAACATTGACCATTTATTGTGCCATTGTCCACAATTTCAAGCACAAAGACAGTCTTTGTCCAACACATTGAGGAAACTAGACGATCGTCCTCTGAGTGAACAGTCCATATTAGAGCACCGTCCCGACCGATCATCGGCTCAGAAGGCAGTGAAGGCACTTTTGTGTTTTCTCAGAACTTCTGGTTTGCTCGAGCGACTCTAACTGAAGTGCTGTCCGTACGCGTATCTACACCTTCTCTCTCCCTTCTTTCTCTTCCCCTTCTCCCATCCCCCAGTGTAGGGTAGCCAACCAGACTATTGACTGGTTAATATCCCTGCCTTTCCTGAATTCTCTCTCTCTTCCTTCTATTGTATCCCCCAGAAAATGAAGGGGGACTTATGGTACTATTCATCGAAATGTAGGCTTTTACCAAATTAACCGTGATTCTTAGAACGCGTTACCGCATCAGCCCCTAAGCTGTCAATAATTGACAGCTGAATACTTATGCGTCCAGGAGGCACCAATTTTAGGTAACAAGTAAACTCAAGCAAAAGTAATTGAAAGATGAACAACACACACAACCCAGCCCTTAAAGCTGGCTCCCAGGAAAACAGCATACGGTAATTTGAACCGAGTCGAATGCTTTCTCTGCGACAATTTGTAAGAACGCGTCGGCTTAGACTTGCATGCATATTTAACATTGTGACTTTGACTTTCCTGACGTCATTGGCCGCTGACTTCTTTCGTTCCCTCTACTGTTCCTGTAAGCAAATGTTAGATTAAGTAGAAACGGGAAAGCTCATCTGGAGCAGCGGAGTGTCACAATACTCCAAGTAAACTCTAAAGTTGAAAGGACTCATACACATCGACAAAGTTGATTTTTGTTGCCATTGGAAAGAAATGACGATGGTTTAGCCGCCTAAATATCAATCAACAAAAACCATCCATTAAGACCACCGGGGTTAAGATCCAATGTCACTTCCCACGCTTATACTGCCCACACAGACGCTCTGCATTGCACTAAACAGTGCGGCACTGCAGCACCGAGCCATACCATATGATGGCCGCGTTGCGAACATAGAAAAAAAACGGGGGTTGCAGTGTGGTCCGTAATATGCGCATAGAGCAGCTTTCGCATCGGCTCCAAGTGACTCCAAGGCAGCCCTTCAGTGCATACAAAGCCCAATGCGCCATGGACCCAATGAACAACTGGCCTCAGAAATTCGGCACATATATCATCAAAGCTATGACAAGGGACATAACATTATCTTTCAGTGGCTTCCAGGCCATTGTAACATCAGCGGGAATGACCACGCCGACGAAGCCGCCCGATCTGCACATGAAAGTGGTCAACGAGTCTTCATTCCGCTTTCGCGAACAGACGCTGCGGCTGAGCTGCGATTGATGTCCCGTGAGTGTACTTTGCCCCTGTGGGACTCAAATGTTTTCACCATGTGTCGGTTGCGTTCGTTGTCTCCGGACATACGGATGCACCTCCCACCTGGATTACCACGACGTGAACAAAGCATGCTCTACCGTCTGTGGCTAGGCGTTGCCTTTACAAACTCATATGCTTTCCTCATAGGAATGGCCAACAGCCCGACGTGCGACGCATGTAACATCGACGAGACGCTCGCACACGTTATCTGCGTCTGCCCGCCATACAGTGCTGAGAGACAAGTGATGTGCAGAGTACTGGACCAGTTGGACAATCGCCCACTTTCAGAACTAAAAGCTTTAGGTCAATGCTTCCAAAGAACATCCGCGTTGAAGGCCTTACTCGCGCTATTAAGGTTCTTGCGGTCTACGGGGCTTCACGACAGACTCTAAGAATGCCGCCCCCTACCGCTCTGTAGTGTACGCGCTTTGTTCGTGCTTGTCTCCCTTTCTTTCTATCTCCCCCTTCCACTCTGTTCCTCTTTTTATCCCCCTTAACCCTACCCCCTGCGCAGGGTAGCCAACCGGAACTACCTCTGGTTAACCTCCCTGCCTTTCTCTGCATTATTCTCTCTCTCTCTCTCTCTCTCTCTTCGCATCGGCTCGATCGACCTCACATTTACCTTACGCCCAGTCAGTGAAGGAAAATGAACAATGTTGCCAACAGATGCACACACACTTACCGCCTGTCCAACCAGGCGCGCCGTGAGCAACAATTCTCTGGCGCTGCAAAAGCCGAGGATACCACAAAACATATTCAGGTTCTAGGACAGACGGCTTCCCAACAGCGACCAAGCAAGCAGGAGGCGCTTGCAACTTCCCGCGTGTTCAGCGGAAAACAAGCGCACCGGAGAAGAAATAGCAGGCCTAGCTGCAGAGACTCACTGTTCACAACGACAACGTTTGCTCTCAGGCCCCGCCGCCAGGCCCTGAAAGCGCGCAACAGAAGCGGGCTAAGTCCGTGCTTAGAGAAAAAAAAAAGAAAAAAAAAGAAAAGGATGCGAAAAGCTGCAAAGGAGGTGAGACGTGCTTGTGCAAGAAGAACTAGAGCAAGGGCAAATAGCGCCTTAGAGAAATGCTCCTCAGCTGACACAAAGCAAGCGGTCGCGGAGCTCGCAGCGCTGCGTCTCGATAAAGCCGCGCAGCGAAGCTGAACGCTAGATCCGGTGTCCAGCTCAGCAGAGGCAGAAACTCGCAATGTCCTTCCCACGTAACTGCGAATCGCGGCATTCGCGACGCCCACGAACCGGCCAACCCGGCCGCGGCCTGCTATAGCTTACCCGACAAACCGCGAGAGGCGTTCTCAGCGGCGAATTCGGTCCTCAGCATTAGCCAGCCTGTAGCCCGAGCAATACTGTACAGTATTAGGCTATCGAGAAAGTATAGGCACGCTCACGCAGTACAGACTGCGAAAAAAAAGCGAGCAGGAGGCAACTTGTTGGCCAACGCAGTACTGAAACGCCGCTGGGGGGCTTCGACAGCACCGGGCTAACCAGGTTACCGACTAATCAGCGCCGCCAAGTGCGCACGCTGGCATGGTTTACAGAGGCACCGAGCGAGACGTAGCAAAAAAGAAATAAAAAGCAAATAAAAAGCGCCGAGCACCGTCGGGGCGTTTGCGTGTGCTGACACACTCCACAGCGAGCGACACGTCGAGAAGCTCGCGAGCTCGGCGCGCAGCTGCAGTGCCGACACACCGTGTGTTGACGAAAGTCAACACGAACGCGGCAGGCGTTCGGATAATTTGGGCGCGGACTGTTTCTGTTGCCACCGTTTTTTTTTTCTTTTCCTTCACGTTTCAACGTTCGACGAGATTATCATTTCAGCAAACTGTGCGGGGATGGTCCCGAGTGTGCGCAAATTACGGATACACACACGGGTGCGTGCACCGCCCGCGGAAGCAACACCTTGCAATAACCACCCACCACAACAACACGCACAAAAAAAAAAGTCCGTGGTTTTACGTGACAAATCTATTATCTGATTATAAGGCACGTCGTACTGGGGCACTCCGCATTAATTTTTTTTTTTTTTGAGCACATGGGTCTCTTTGGCATGCACCTAAATCTAAGTGCACGAGCGTTTTTTCGCATTTAGCCCCCATCAAAATGCGGCGAGGGATCGAACCCGCAACACCTTGCAACAAGAACATCCACCACTGCGCAATGATGGGAGGGAAAAGAGAGGAAGTGAGCTTATAAAAGGCGCCGGCGCTTAGATCCATAACGTCCTTAATTACGCCGTGTAAAATCGACGTATTTATGATTTCATATTTTTTTTTTATCTTGGATTTCCTTTTATTATTAGATGCTCCTTGACGGTTGTACGGAAGCAGAATCCACTAAGCTGCTGCACATCATCCACCTGTATATACTTGCGGAAAAAAAAATGGTTGCGCTCCTTTTTTCCAAGCGGCCCCCCGAAACGCTACTGTTTTCTTCACCTCAGTTATCCCGACTTTTGGGCCATTCTACTGTAAGTGTGCTGTGTATACCGCTCCATTCCCTCAAGCACTTCGTACGCTTTCGGTCGCCTGCATCCCCGATGACCACGACGGCCAACCGACTTATTTTTCGGAGTACTACATGTCTGTGGGCGAGCAGGACGCAAAAAGCAGGGAACAGTCAGTCGCTGCAGAGCCACACATTCAGACCAACCATCGGGGAACGTCCATCACGTGCTTCAGAACTCCCCACACAACCACGCACCATTCCAATCACGAAAAGGAAAACCTCAGAGAGAAGGAAACCACAGTTTTTGGCAAGTTGTGGTTACATCCTGCCATTTCATCACGAGAGGCATTTCACAGACGTTATAAAAATGGTCTCTCTCTCTCTCTCTCTCTCTCTCGCGTGTGCGAGGAACAAACAATCACGTGACAAATATTCACACCTGCGGAAATTCGTTCGGATTGTACGCGCGATAAATGAGCGCACAGGAACTGTCCTGCTAGGAACCGGAACAGCAACTCAAGCTTCCTTAAGAGCCACTATACTTGAGCACGCCCTCGGCAATTCCGGAATCCGGTCCCCACAGGTTTCTCGGAAGCTCGAATAAGGCAACTCATCTTCGAAACAATAACAAGGTAGCGACGAAAACGGCGAGCGGGGACGGAAAATGAAGAGGCGGCGACAAGCGTCCTGAAGCAACGTGAAAAAAGTCTGCTTTCGCGCCCGCCTGCAATCGCGCGCAGTCCAGCGAACTGCAAACAAAGTTATCCGACACCACCCTTTCTTACGGCGTCCAAGCGCGCGGGGCGCGCCAACAGCAGCAGTGAGACGCGAAAGCACCATTCGCCATCTGGGAGACTCGTATACGCAGCCTGATCCAAGCCATAAACCCGGTATCCCCCTCACGTTCGGCCAAGTAATACAGCCCGCCGCCGGGTATTTTATTATCCAATCGACGCCCGAGACATACGACCAGTGGGTCGGAAAATAACAAAGGAAGAGGCGGAGATAAAGGAGCGCCACGGGGTCTTTCGACCCAAGGTCAAGGCCTGCCCCTCACGTACGGCCTTGAGCGGCTGAGGGGAGATTACCCAGCGAATGGGTTCTCTTTTTCCTATCGGGCGTGCACAATGTGACGCGGGATCGTCATATGCGTCCGGGCTCCCGCTTGATCACCTCTATTGCCGCGGGACCGAAGGACAGCGTTAAACTCCGGAAGAAGCAACGTGACGGAAAACGACGCAGAACATAGGCTAGCAGCACGAAGGACGAGCAGCGGCCGAAGTTCTTGGCACCGGCATGGCTCCTCCGTGAGAACCGTATGTCAAATCACGCGCCCCTTCCTCACAATCCTAAGAACAGCGAATCGCTCGCATCAACGTTCCTTGACTTTCTGCGCACTGTCTACGGCCCCCGTAATTTTATGCAGAGTATACGAAGAGAGCATTACATACGAAAATAGTTTATTTTCGCTGTCATCGTCATTGTTTCAAGGCACAACATATATATATATATATATATATACAGATCCAGCGCGCAGGTTAGAATTTGGTGCGACGCTTTCGTGAATCGGTAGCTTAAAAGCTGTAAATCCTAACGCGATGCGTACAATTGTCTTTACTGCCATCTATGCAACGTGTAATCTCGCGAAATGTTCATGCACCCTATATGTCCCAGCTTTGAAGTCATGCAATGTATACGTTTATCCGCCACAAGAGTAACAATTTACGCCGAAACGCAAATAGCAGTTCATGCGAATGCACACTGCGAGACGTCGTCGCAGAGATGTCACAAGGACGAAGGAGATGTTTGTCGAGGAAAAGGTAGTTAAGGTAGGCACTACATGTTGAGTGAAGTACGACGGGAAATACAGGGGTAAGGTTGACGATTTCTCTCATTTCATTTTGGCGTCCACAGCCTAATATAAACTGGAACTCACACATGCCCTCACGCGAAAGGGATCCGTGACGCGAGGCGCCCGCCTAATCGGCATGACGGTGACGACGACGACGGCAGCAGCAGCACGAAGGCTCAGGAGGATTCGGTAGGAAAGTTTGGCTTTAAAATTCTTCACACGCCGTTTGCGCTTGTAAAACGTGGCACGTTTTACAAGGGGGAAACCAGACAGCCTCTGGCGGTACGCACGTTACCCTTAGAGCAGTGGCTTCGCCTATAGTGACAATGACTCAGCCGAAAAGAATATCGCGAAGCAGACTCCAAAGGTCCAACGTACAATTTGGTTTTCGGAATCGCAATTGAGCGACCGCTATGCTGCAGCGCCGTGGGCGGACTTCACCAAAATTAGCCAAAGAGGTTCCGTTTTGGTAGCCTTTTATTTCCACGTTGGATTCTCTTCTCATCAAGCGTCGCGGAAAGCGGCCAATCCCCTGAGATAATGGCGCCGTCCGAGCCAACGACGAAGGGCGAAAAGAATGGTGCAGTGAAATGAATCGCCAGAAAATACGGCCCATCCCGAATTCGTTTACACAGCTGTACGCATTTTGCGCGCCAGTCCCCGCGTCGACGTAGACCGAAGCGAGCGCGCGCGAGAGGACGCGCAAGTCGACATCTCATTGGCCGGCTGGCGGCGCTCGTTCCGCGCCAACTGCTCCGGCGAGTGTCGTAAAAACGGGGCCCTGCGAACGCGTCTTTAATGGGAAGGCAGGCGTCACAGTGCTGCGCAGGGCGGCAGATACCGGCGCCCAAATGAACAAACAAAGCGAGCAAGAGAAAAAAGAAAGTGGAAACGGAGCGGGTGTTTCTGAAATTAGGGACGATAGGAGAAGTGAGTGGGAACAGAAGCGAGTGGGAAGCGGGTTGGCAAGCGAAAAACGGTGGGAGGGAAACGAGGCGTCGTCGGCACAATTAAGAGGGGGGAAAATACAGTTAGCAGGACGAAGCGATTCTTCCGGCTCTGAACTCACTTAATGCGACAGCAGCGGGCTCTCTGAGCAGAAACCGCCGTCTGGCTTGTCCGTCTAAGAAGCGGCGCTACCTTGTCAGAAACACATTTCCTTCGCGATTTTCACACCGCCGCCTCCATCCGCTGCGGTGCTGCTACATGTGTAGACACCATGCGCGGACGCCACCCGTATAGAATTCTCGACTGGGGCTAGTGGGTACGAAAGTAGTGTGAAATATGTAGCGCTACAGAGGATGCAATAGAGGAGACGAGGAGGCGTGAGGCGCCTCGTGAATTTGTCTCCCTCCTGCTGTGTCCTGTGCGTTAGCGATACAGATTTCTCATCAGGTGGCAGCGATCCTATAGGCTCTAGTGTGGCACGAGGGCTGCGGGATGAATTCTGTGGTTAGCGCGTCTAAACGCGCATTGCCGCAGTGCGTACGCCTTCAATACCCAGTGGCGGTAGTAGGCAAAAACGTTTATTCTTCGACGTACGGCGAGGGCGTAGCCGAAGATGAGGAGGTGACCTGAAGACGACGTAATGGAAAGGCCCGTCGAGCACGTAAAATACAGGAGAAGGCAGAACCGACGCAATCGAGCGCGAATAAATCATTATAAACTTGAAGTTCCGGCCCTAACGCATTTGAATTGTTAACGTTAGTGTCGGTAAGATTGTTAACAAGGCTTCCCCGGTGCATGACGAAACGTCCAGCATTTATTAACTGCTGCAACTTAGTCGGCGTCAGTTCTCTTATTTTCAGTATTTCTCCCGGCGACAATGCTGAGGTGACAAGATATCTACTTTAGCAGCAAATTCGGTCTTGTGTTCTGGGCTACTGTCACAATAAAATTTAAAAAAAGAATGGGAAGAATTCGAGAAAAAGACAGCGCAAAAACGAGAAAGGGAGAGAGCGAGAGAGGGAAACGTTTACTGATACGAAATGCAGTGAGGTCGGCATGAGGTACATTCCTCTACCCAACTACTCTGCGTTGCTGGAAGGGGAAGAGGGAAAGAAAGAGGGATGAAAAAGGCGTATGATGGGTGACGATGATGAGGAAAGATGTAAAGCATATAGTAAGCTATTTGAACTACTTAAAGCCTACAGTCCAGGCCCGTACTTTAGAAAAAAAAAATCAAGTAAGGCCTGGATAATCTATGCAATATTAAACAGACTGCAGGGCATGTGCTGTGTGACTGCGCTCAGCCCACCGCTGTCAGAGGATGTTATTTTAGGCCCTTGGACAGAGAAAGGGGAAAGTGACAATAGTAAGGGCGGTGGAAAGCTTTTGAGGGAAAGGCAAAAATAACGAGTGAGAAATAAGGAGCAAGACAAAATCGAGAAATTGAAAGTTAAAAAAAAAGAAAAAAATTCTCACACGAGCAGCGAAACAAACATGAAAAATCGAACCCCGTGTTTGAAAAATAAAAAAAAAAAAAACGTTTGCGCACTAGAAGTGTTCGTAAGAGCAGATGCCAGCCAATCGTGTTGTTCGACATGTTACGATATTATCGAAGGCGGCCGGCGAATGGCAAACAGCATTTACGAACGTATAAGTTAGTTCGTTCGAACCAACCGAACATAATTCGCAATACCCCGCCACAGATTATCTGGAAAGACGGGGAGCGTTTCCAAGCAATGGTGTTCTCGAGAAGGCGCACTACCTGACATGTCGGCCGCCAAAATTCCGTGGCCGTCATAACGGAGCGCGCGGCCAGGAGAAAATGGACCGCGAAAAGCGCAAGAGCACCGACAGAGGGTCTGCGCATGGGAGGCGGGCCAGATGGAAAAGGCTTCTTTCTAAAAATGCAACGATGTCCCGGCCGTGCAAACCAGAAGTATAACGTAATATTTTCCTACTCAATGGGATATAACAAACCCGCCTCCTCCTCCCCTTCGCCACTACGATATAAAAAATTTAACCAAAGCGCCAGTACGGAAACCCAGGAGGCGAGAGGTGGATAAGAAAGTTTCGCATCTGCTCAAAATAAGGCGGAGAACAGCGTGCGTCTGGGGGCGCTAAGGGCGGCCCGGCTATAGCAACGAGTAAATGAAACGTGGCACGAACACCGGGAATGCGTTTTTTTCTTCTTCTAGCAGACACGTCGTAAAGGGCGGCGAATGCATTGGAAACTGACCAGATACGAAAGAGAAACGCCTTCCACCTCCCGGCTTCTTATTTTCCCTGCTGAACGCAAAAATTTCGGCGTCGCTCTTGCACGCGATACGGGGGTTTCAAAACCGTGGCTAAAGAATACAAAAAACAAAAACAAGTAAGGCCGAACATAAAGAACGAGAGAAGCGCGGGCGGCGCTACAGCCAGGGCAAATCAGACCATACAAATGCGCTTTGCGATGGGACGGCCCGGGAAGGGGTACAGCACGCACTTTCAAGGCCCATCACATTGACGCCGTCTGGCCTTATCTCTGAGGCACCTACGTGTCCTAGAAGGGCGCTGTCGCACGAAGGGCAAAAAGAAAAAGGCTAATAATTGAAGGCGGGCGGGCGAGCATCGCCATAGGTGGTGGAGAACGATTCCTCAACACCTCCTCCACAAAGATATATTAAAAGAAAGGAAATCTGTATAATAATAAAAAAAAAAACCATGGCCACGGCACGCAGTAAATGCAGCGCGGGTATCAAACCGAGCGGTGGGCACTGGTCCCACTGGGCAGTATCCGCAGCCACTTTTGTCACGGTCGCTTCTCACACTCTCGCTATTTCCACACCGCGTCCCCCGAGGGCAACGCGAGGGGCCGCTTGCGCGCTGTCCGTATAGGCAGTAAAAATCCGATGAGAAGATAGATATATATATATATATAAACGGCACAACTAACGCCTTGCTTGCGCATGCGGCTCCTCGAGGGAACGGATAAGCGGGCGTGACATCGGGCAACGACGCCCGCGCCCGACAATCGGGGCCGATTATTCCGCACCGCAGAAGCGCGCGTGTCATACGCCGCTGGTATCCGCGGCCAGCGCCAAAGTTTAGATCGCTCTTTTTTTTTTCCCTTCACCCCCCCCCCCCCCCACCCTTCAGACCAAGTTGAAGTAGGGCTGACCGCCTAGAGGGACTTCTCAGCGCAAGCGATCGGCTAATACCAGTCGCCCGTTTCAGTTTTTTCCCCTCATTCCTTCGAAGGGTTCTTATCAGTAGCACACTTGTCGAAACAGCCTCCGGAGTCCGGGTCGAGGTCGAAAAGATGCGGGTTGTACTTCCTTATTTGTTTTTCTATTATTTTTTTTGCCTGGGGATCTCGACCTTCGAGGCGAAATGTAAGCCGTATACTTCCCAAAATGACCTCATATTTGGTGTTCTTTATTTTGTCCTAAAAAGACGCTTTAGACACCCCTAGTCCACTATGGTGCGCATAAACTCTCAATTTGCTTTATTTCTTTCAGTCCTTCATCCCCCTTTCCCTGTGGAGGGTAGCCAACTGGATGCCGGTCTGGTTAATCTCCCTGCCCTTCCTTGTTTCTCTCTGGAGCACTTCGAGTCAATGTTTATGTACTTTATTGAGCACCATGCCCTTCTATCGACGAAGATCTTAAAGCTCTGTAATCCCTGCAAACTGCAGTTTCCCAACATATCACGGAGTAACTCCTTCGATGTCGGTAACGGGCGGCGTAAGCAGTCCCGACGATACCAGTGTAAGTTTTAACGTCGGTTGCGCGTAAACATAGCAAGTGCAAGCTTGCAAGGTTAGAGGCAAAATTTCAAAAAACCGTCGTGAGCTTTCGGTTTTCAATGTGACTTTGCGCCTCGGAAGAAATGCGCATAACGAAACGGCTGAGTTTACAGTGAGTGCAGTGATATCCGTAGGACTATGCTGACAGTTTCTGATCTCAGTAATGAAAAGATCACCAGTTTTCAAGAGCTCTGGACGGTGAAAAATATAGAGAGAAGAAAAGAAAATAGTTTTTTTTTTTTAAGGAGAACTTTAAAAAGAGAATCATTTGCTGCATTTGCTGCCTGCGAAGTTGGTTTTTCATTTCTTGCACACTTAGTGTAACTAAGCCAACTAAAAAATTATTATTATTATTATTTGTTTTGAACACATATACACATATATACAGCAGGAGTAAAAGACGAATGCGACGTATTCAGACTGAGCCAGTTTATAAAACGTGGACCCGAGAGGCGCATGTGATGCGTGGAACGGGGAAAGCCGACTATACAAGCATGACTACGCGTGGATGTAAAGAGAATAGAACCGCCATCGGCGATGACAGAATCACAGTGATAATAATACGAGATCGTGGTTCCAAATAGGAAGACACAGCTGGCGCAGGCGACCGGGACGAGCTTTTCATCATCATCATCATCATCATCATCATCATCATCATTCCACAATGTCGTAGAAGCACAGAGCTCTAGAAAACAGAAGGTGAAAGAAAAACGAGCACCATAGAAGAGGTGCCGGCATTAGGATCCACGCAGCGGTAAATTATGAGCAACCAGCGGGAATTGAGGGAAAGAATAATGCGACATAAAAACAGGAGTAAACAATAAATAAAAAGACCTACAGCATCTTTTGATGCCGTTAGACGTAGCACGAGAGAGGGCGGGGGTCAATAGGGAACGGGAAGCAAGGAGGCACTCTCTACGGGCGGCAAACTTTCTGGACTAAACAAAAAGCAAAAGAGATCTCGAGATGAGCAGATGCCGCACACAACGGACACACAATTTCTTTCACGCCGGGGCAGTCGGCCAACCCACGGACAAGACACTAATCAAAAGAAAAAGAGCGTTACAGAGAAAGAGAAAATAGTTGCTGGTGTTCTCAAAAAAAAAAAAAAAGAAAGGACAAACAGGAGAAAGGGGTGAAAGTGTCGTGAAAAAACAAAACAAACAAGGAACAAGCAGAGAAGAGCGAATGTTTTTCGGGTTTCAAAGGAAGGCCGCGCTGCCCGCCGAAGAAGATATGCTCGCGGAGCGGAACTAAAGTGACGTTCACGTCGTAGTGCGTCGACAATGTCCCATCGTGAATGAGGACAGTTGCGGGACGCCGCCTGATGAATGCAGACGAGATGAAAGGAATAAAACTTACGCGGGTATGAACGACAACACGCCGGGTGAGCAAGAGCACAAGCGAGCACAAGGCCTAGCGGTTTGCTTCAAGAATGAAAGGCAGATATTGTGCAGACTATTGTTTCTACTATTCTGCCGCTGTAATGTCTGCAATAAGGTCACTTCCGAAGAGAAATTAAATATATTTTTTTTGCACAGAAATAATTGTGATCTTACCTACCGAAACAACAGTGCGTATGAGACATGCAGTATCGGATCGCTCCGGATTCATTCTTCCGACTGGGGGTTCTGCACAACATGCATTAAAATCGCGGCACACAATCGTTTTTGCATTCCGTTTCCCATTGGAATGTGGCTGCCGCAAACCGGATTCAAAACCACGAGTTTGAGTCCAACATACTGTCGCTACTTATGAAGCTACATGCCTTAATTCGGACAGAAGTATGGCTTGCAAATGCGAACGCCAAAATCAGGTGACAGGTGTTAATGATAGCCTGGTATTATTGCTTGAGGATGACCGGACCGGCTTAGTGGCTAAATGAAATTGTTGTGAAATAGCTATTTACTGCGGATGTTAGGGTAAAAGCACGGCTTCAGGCATCAGGCGGAACGCTCAACTCTCCAAAAATCGAGGCCTGCTATATGGCCGCTTCAATCGTCCACCGCACCACAACATCAAGGAAGAAAAGGTTTTACGGGATCAGAGGAGACTGTCCTTTACCCCTCCGAAAGCTTCGCCGCACGGAAACATTGCGATATCAAGCGTTAAGCAAAGGAGCAAAATTTTCAAGCTCTGAAGGACTTGAAGTATAAGGAACGTGATGACGTGGAAAAAAAAGTTAGTGTAGGACCAAAGCTATTCGAACCAAAGGTATTGCAGAAGAAAAATAATAGATGCTAAAGTTACCGCCCTCTCCATAAAAACAATGAAGTTGTTGATACTACTTGTTCACAGAATGCTCTTTTTTCAATTATCGTGTCAGTTATGTACCTACTACTTAGGATGTCTTTCTTTAATGTGCACGCGTACGACTATTAATACCAAAACGTTTCATTCCTGACAAAACAAGTTCACTTTCAAAAATGTAATTGTCACAAGCACGATATGATTATGAGCCACGCCGTAGTGGGCGACTCCGGATTAATTTTGACAACGTGGGTTCTTTTAACGTGCACTCAATGAATCGTTCTTGGGCGTTTTTCCTTTTCAACCGCATCAAAGTGCGGCCGCTGTGACCAGGCATTGATCCCGCGCTCTCGGGCTTAGCACAGCAACGACAAAGCCACGACGCCACCGCGGCGAATAGCCAGTCCACTTGATGAATATGTTGTTTGGATCCGACTGCTGGTACGATCTGTTGGGAACTCGGCGCTGACGCCCGTGGTTGTACCTGGGTCGCAAGCCCCAAGGGTAGCGTTGGCCTGGCGGCCTGGGGTACAACTCGAAGCATCCGAAGGTCCCGGCAAAGCATGAGTCGACTGGTAACAACGAAACAACTTGTTTATTTTAACATCGCAAAGAGTTGGTGGTCAGGTTTGACCGAAGTAGAGAGACGGGAGAGCACTTCACTCAGCAGAAGAAATCGGAGCCCTCCTCTGGCGTCCGGGGGCAGCTGTTTTTATACTCTCGCAGTTGAGGGCAAGAAGGAACCCCTCAAAAGACGAGCACGTGAATGTACAATGGGCTAATGGTGACGCACACTGTCGTAGCGATGCCGTAGCACCATGTCGTGGCGCTGCGCACGATCTCGTAGCACCTGGTCGTGGCGCTGCGCAGCACACTGTCGTGGCGCTGCGCAGCACACTGTCGTGGCGCTGCCGGTCGGACACAATGACTGTAACGAGAAGATGGTCCCTGCTTTGGCATCGCCTGTTTCGGGCACAATGACTGGAACGAGATCCCTGCTTTGGCATCGCCTGTTTCGGGCCCAATAACTGGAAGGAGATCCCTGCTTTGGCATCGCCTGTTTCGGGCACAATGACTGGAACGAAATCCCTAGGCGGTCGCATCGCCGCAGACGCGCCTGGAAACACCTGGCGATGAGTGTTGCGGTGACGACGATCGGGCCAAAATGTCCGCCGCCCCGCCGCCGTCGCGCCGGCAAAACCACGTGTCGCAGGCGAAACGCAACAGACCGCCCCGCCGGGGAAAGGAGATCCCGATGGACAGGGGACTGCATCCGCTGTCCGGAGGGATGTCGCTCGATGATGCTCATAACCGAAGTCGGGCGTCCCTTGACGTTTCTTGAGCGCAGCGCACAGAGAAGGCCTCGTTCTCTCGTTCAGGTTCGCACGGGACACTGCAAAGTGACTTCGGGAGAGTTCACATTTTTGTTCTCGTTCCCGGCAAGCGTTAGAACTACGCTGAAAACTCAACCGCTCAGTCAGCAAGCACGGCACAACCCTCACTAAGCCCTGCCAGGCTCTTTCCCCTTTTTATACCACTGCCTAGTTCCTTACAGTAGTCTAGCATCACTCAGAACGCGTCCACAAATTGAAAAATTGCACTAGAAAGCATATCATCACTTTGAAACACTAAACAAAAGCAATATGTTAAAAAAAATCCTGCCTCAGGAAGAAAAACATCAGTAACAAACAATTTTGAGGCTGATTCCTACGTTAGGGGCTTCGACTTAAGCCATCGGCGTTACCGTTGAGACTCCCCTTTTTGTAACGCACCTCAAAGGAATATTGTTGTAAAGCGAGGCTCCAGCGCAGGAGGCGGCCATTTTTGGGAGAGATGGTCTGCAGCCATTGGAGAGGGCAGTGATCTGTCTCAATGATAAACCTCGAGCCGGCTAGATAGCATGACAATTTCTGAACGGCCCACACGAGACATGCACACTCTTTCTCGGTGGCGCTATACGCCTGCTCACGACTGGTCAGCTTACGACTAGCATACAGGACGGGGTGTTCTACTTCTCCATTTTCCCGTTGGCACAGTACAACGCCCATGCCTCGCTCACTAGCATCGCACTGAACAATGAACCCTTTTGTATAGTCTGGCGATCGTAGCACAGGCTGGCTTGTTAGGGCACTCTTTAGGGCGCTAAAAGCTCTTTCCTTTGTCTCGTCCCAGACGACTGTTTGAGGCTCTGTCTTTCTTAGAGCATCCGTCAGGGGAGCCGCGATATCAGAGTACCTAGGGATGTACCTCTGATAGTAGCCGGCGACACCCAAGAACGACCGAATATCGGTCTTGGTGCGCGGTTGCGGAAAGTCTCGCACAGCGGCCACTTTTATTTCAGAGGGGCGGCGACGACCCTGACCAATCACGTGACCGAGGTAGACAACCTCGGCCTGTGCTAACTGGCACTTAGGAGCCTTTACTGTCAAGCCTGCTTCGCGCAGGCGGGTTAGCACTGCCCGCAAGTGTGTCATATGCTCAGACCAGGATGCGGAGAATATCGCTACGTCGTCTAGATACGGTAAAGCGAATTCTTGCTGTCCCCGCAACACTTTATCCATGAGACTTGAAAAACAGTATGGCGCGTTCTTCAAACCAAAACTCAACACTTTAGGACGGAATGTTCCCATTGGTGAAATGAACGCCGCATACCTACTAGCCTCTTCTGTAAGTGGAACCTGCCAATAACCCCTGACAAGATCTAGGGTGGAAATAAACTGAGCGCTACTAACTTTCTCAAGGCGCTCCTCGATGTTAGGGATCGGATAAATTTGATCCTTAGTGATGGAATTAAGCCTGCGGTAGTCGACGCAAGGACGAGGTTCCTTGCCCGGTACCTCAACTAAAATCAAAGGGGAGGTATAATCACTCTCACCTGCCTCAATAACACCGAGCTGTAGCATTTTCTTTACCTCAGCCTCCATAATATCGCTCTGGCGGGGTGACACCCGATACGCCTTGGATCGTACTGGCTCTGTGGAGGTAAGTTCTATATCATGAGTAAGTACAGAAGTCCTACCAGGCCTCTCAGAGAACAGACCTTGAAACTCTTGTAATAGCTGGTGTAGTTCGGTTTTCTGCTCAGGCGACAGCGGTGCTTTACTGATAAGGTCACTAATGACTTGACCGGTGTCTTCCCTGTTCGTCACTGAGCCTAGTCCCGGAAGCTCGACCGGAAGCTCTTCAGGAACGTTTACCATCATGCACA
The DNA here is from genome assembly GCF_050947875.1 of Dermacentor variabilis. NCBI lineage: Eukaryota > Metazoa > Arthropoda > Arachnida > Ixodida > Ixodidae > Dermacentor > Dermacentor variabilis. The sequence goes on along the minus strand of NC_134568.1, from coordinate 22,878,583 downwards.
CCACTGCTTCCCTTTGTCTATAAGGTTTGAGCAGATTACAGTGGTAAACTTGCTGTGCTTTCCGCTTTCCTGGCAGACTTACCACGTAGTTAACGTCCGACAGTTTCTGAACAATTCGTGCTGGGCCCTCCCACTGCACGTCTAGTTTGTTGTTTAGCGATGTGCGCAATATCATGACCTCATCGCCAACCTCAAAACGACGGGCCCTGGCTGTCCGATCATAATAAACCTTGGCCCTCTGCTGGGCCTTTGTCATTGCTTCACCTGACAACTCCTGTGCCCTTCTTAAGCGTTCGAGGAGCTTAAGCACGTACTCCACCACGACTGGGTCGTCGCCCCTACCTTCCCATGATTCTCGAAGCATGCGAAGCGGAGATCGAAGCGAGCGACCGTACACCAGTTCAGCTGGCGAAAACCCCGTAGCCGCATGCGGCGCGGTCCTTAAAGCAAACATCACCCCAGGCAGACACAGCTCCCAGTCAGTTTGATGTTCAAAACACAAGGCTCTCAACACGCGCTTCATGACGGAGTGGAGCTTCTCAACGGAATTCGACTGTGGGTGGTACACTGAGCTGTGTAGCAGCTTTACCCCACACCTTTCGAGAAAAGTTGTCGTCAAAGCGCTAGTAAACACTGTGCCCTGATCTGATTGAATTTCTGCAGGAAAACCAACTCGCGCAAATATGGACAGTAGTGCATTAACTATCTCAACTGAGCTGAGTTCTTTAAGCGGCACTGCCTCAGGGAACTTTGTCGCTGGGCAGATCACAGTCAAAATGTGTCTGTACCCCGTGGCTGTTACCGGCAGAGGTCCCACTGTATCAATAACGAGCCGTCTAAAAGGCTCCGTAATGATAGGTACCAATTTCAACGGCGCCCTCGATTTGTCCCCTGGTTTGCCCACCCGCTGACAAGTGTCACATGTCCTCACGAAATGGTCTGCGTCCCGAAAACACCCTGGCCAATAGTACTCTTGCAAGAGACGGTCCTTAGTTTTCTTAACTCCTAGGTGTCCGGACCACGAACCCCCATGTGACAAGCGCAACAGATCCTGACGATAGCATTGAGGCACGACCAGCTGATCGAACTCCACTCCTCGGCGGTCTAGATATTTCCGGTACAGGACTCCACCTCTTTCCACAAAACGCGCAGTTTTCCTGGCGATACCTTCTTTGACATTGCAGCGCACGTTTTCCAGGCTGCCATCCTTTTTTTGCTCGGCTATCAAAGCCGTCCGGCTGACTTTTAGCAACCTATCAAGTCCGTCTGACGTAGGCGCGATGAGCAAATCAGTAGATAGCTCTTCTAACTTTCCCGAATCGGGATTTTCCTCTCCAGTATCTGGCGCCTTCAACGCTACAGACTCAATTTTATTCTGTTCGGGCGTGCTCTGAATATCAGCTTGCTGCGCCTCTGACCATTTTTCGTTGTTTGATAACGTCGGCCCCGCCACTACCGCCTTTGCAGCGAGCTCCCGAACCTTCGATCTGGTTAAGGCCTGAACACTAGCTTCACCAAACAAAAGCCCCTTCTCGCGCAGGAGGTGATCGGACCTGTTTGAAAATAGGTACGGGTACTGGGGTGGCAGCATAGATGACACTGCCGCCTCCGTCTCAAGCGCTCCGAAAGGTCCTTCAATAAGCACTTTTGCTACCGGCAGACACACGCTATGAGCTTCCACGGCTTGCTTGATCCACGCGCACTCGCCCGTGAACATATGGGGTTCTACGTAAGACGGGTGAACTACATCCATCGTAGCTGCGGAATCGCGAAGCACTCGGCACTCTTTCCCGTTCACGAGGAGGTCTCGCATGTAAGGCTCGAGAAGCTTCATGTTCTCGTCAGTGCTGCCTATTGAAAAAAACACAACTTTTGGTGTTGTTTCCGGACACTGCGCCGAAAAGTGACCCGGCTTCTGGCACGTATAACACAAGCGCGCTCGCCTCATCTCGAACCGCTTTCTGCGTTTGGCTGCCGCCGTCTCTTTACGTTTGGTCGGACTGCTTTCGCTCGCATCCGCACTACGCGTGTCCCCCTTTAATCTCATGGGCGTGAACCTTGGCCTCTCAGACTTGGAGCCAAATTCACCCTTTTGACCGTCCTTAGCTCCGCGAGCTCGACGCGTCACAAACTCCTCGGCTAGCTCAGCGGCTCTAGCCACCGTACTCACGTCTGGCCTATCCAAGACCCAGTATCGCACGTTCTCCGGTAACCGACTATAAAACTGTTCTAGCCCGAAACACTGCAGAACTTTATCGTGGTCACCAAACGCTTTCTCTTCTTTGAGCCACTCCTGCATGTTCGACATAAGCCTATACGCAAACTCTGTATATGACTCACTTCTGCCTTTCTCATTTTCCCGAAACTTCCGACGGAACGCCTCCGCAGACAGCCGGTACTTTTTTAGCAGACTCGATTTTACTTTGTCGAAATCCTCTGCTTCCTCTCTATCCAAGCGAGCGACTACGTCGGCCGCCTCGCCGGGTAACAAAGTGAGCAAGCGCTGTGGCCACGTTTCCCGAGAGAACCCCTGCTTCTCGCACGTTCGCTCAAAGTTAACCAGGAACAAACCAATGTCCTCTCCAAGCTTAAACGGCCGCATCAGGTCAGTCATTTTGAACAATACGCGTTCTCCTGCACCGTGTGCCTGACTTCCATTACGAGCGCGTTCCATCTCTATCTCGAGACGCTTCATTTCCAAAGCGTGTTGACGGTCACGCTCTTCTTTTTTCTCTTGTTGCTCTCGCTCTTTCTGTTCTTTACGTTCGCGCTCTTCTCTTTTTGCAGTCTCCCTCTCTTCAATAGTCTCAAGGCATTCCGACAGCTCGTCATCCTCAGCCTCTAACTCAAGAATAGCCTTTATCAGTTCTGGTTTTCTGAGTTTGTCTGAGACATCCAGACCCAACTCTCTTGCAAGCTCCAACAATTTCGGTTTGCGCAACGACTTCAAATCCATGGCTGCTCTGAATGCTGCTTTCTCTACTGCTTACTATTGTCTTGCCGCAAACTAACCCGGCAGCAACGACAACCACAATTACCAGCTCTGTTTCTGACACTAACAAAAGCCTGGCAAAGCTCAGAAGAAGAAAGTCCCGCACTCACCAAACCTCGCAGGCAGGAATTCCGCGCAGTCGTTCCGCTGCAGGCAACCAGTCGTCACACAGGGCTCGTTGCACTGCTCCCGGATCGTCGTTGAGCTGCTCAGCATACTGTCAACTGCATCTCTTTGCTGCTGGCCTCCGTTGTCGTGATCTCGCCGCTGGCAGACAGTTGTTTGAAGTCGTAGGCGATCTCACCGCTGGCAACCAGATGTTTGGATCCGACTGCTGGTACGATCTGTTGGGAACTCGGCGCTGACGCCCGTGGTTGTACCTGGGTCGCAAGCCCCAAGGGTAGCGTTGGCCTGGCGGCCTGGGGTACAACTCGAAGCATCCGAAGGTCCCGGCAAAGCATGAGTCGACTGGTAACAACGAAACAACTTGTTTATTTTAACATCGCAAAGAGTTGGTGGTCAGGTTTGACCGAAGTAGAGAGACGGGAGAGCACTTCACTCAGCAGAAGAAATCGGAGCCCTCCTCTGGCGTCCGGGGGCAGCTGTTTTTATACTCTCGCAGTTGAGGGCAAGAAGGAACCCCTCAAAAGACGAGCACGTGAATGTACAATGGGCTAATGGTGACGCACACTGTCGTAGCGATGCCGTAGCACCATGTCGTGGCGCTGCGCACGATCTCGTAGCACCTGGTCGTGGCGCTGCGCAGCACACTGTCGTGGCGCTGCGCAGCACACTGTCGTGGCGCTGCCGGTCGGACACAATGACTGTAACGAGAAGATGGTCCCTGCTTTGGCATCGCCTGTTTCGGGCACAATGACTGGAACGAGATCCCTGCTTTGGCATCGCCTGTTTCGGGCCCAATAACTGGAAGGAGATCCCTGCTTTGGCATCGCCTGTTTCGGGCACAATGACTGGAACGAAATCCCTAGGCGGTCGCATCGCCGCAGACGCGCCTGGAAACACCTGGCGATGAGTGTTGCGGTGACGACGATCGGGCCAAAATGTCCGCCGCCCCGCCGCCGTCGCGCCGGCAAAACCACGTGTCGCAGGCGAAACGCAACAATGTTTAGAACATATGCGGCATTGAGTCGCGATACTTGACGCAACCGAGCTTCTCGCGGAGGAGAATAAAAGAAGCGCAAGTTTTCCTGCACAATCTGAATCTCGATGAACGGACACAGCCTGGCGTAAGGGTGCGTGCTAACCACGGCGCGCTCCTTGGAAGCGACTACAGCGGTGCCGTAACGCTCACCATTCTCGGAGCAGAAGTGCATTCACTAGGACTGTCTAAAAAAATGGAAGAAAAAACAATAGAAAGGAACAGAACCAAGGATAAAAGAAAATGAAGACTCAAAACCAGGGCTTGCATCAGGGAAAGGAGTGCGCGGACCGCAAGAAACAGGGCACGAACACAAACCACGACGCAAACTGAAAGCGAAGGGGGGTTCTTCAGGAATGGCTTGAAGCAAGAAGGCTGAGCGATGCGGGGTGATTTGCGCTGTGGACACCAGGGGCAGAGGCGAAGAAAACAAAGAGTGGTGCATAGAAACACGTTCACCGGGAAAGATCTTGCGCGAGCTAAAGTAAACGGAGGGAGTAAGTGAAAAAAGGCAAGAACTGACGCCAGTATCGACGGAGGCTAGCGGGGAACAGCGGAGAGAGTATGCAGTGGACGCTGCAGGGGAGCGATGCGCTCAGCAGGATCGATCACGCGACAACAGCGCGGGACAAGTGGGCGCTTTATGGTGGCGACAAACAACGGTAATGGGAGAAGAACGCTCAATGCAGAGAAAACCGCGATAAAGATGCTGCCACGCAAATGCCAGAAAGCTACAAAGACGGAAAGACAAAGAAAAAAATAGAAAGGAGAGATCGGGCAGAGGGGGGTGCGGCGGCTCCTGAGGAAACATTATTGTGATAGAGAGAGAGAGAACATAGCGGCTTGATAATGACGACGAGGAGGAGAGTGCGGACGCTCTGACGCCTGCGGAGTGGTACACGTACAGGACTTGGCACTACGCACGCTACCATTGTCGAAAAAAAGATGAAAACGCACTATGACGGAAGGACGACGACAACAACAACGAACTTGTGGGGCAGAGAAACAAAGGAACGAGTGCGAGAACAGAGTGGCTGGAAAAAAAAACAATCACCGGAGAGAAATAGGGTGAACAAATGCGGAGAAATCGAGGAAACAAATGACGCTCGCATGCGGAATAGCCTTTGCGCGAGATCGAATGCCGAGTTTCTTCGCGTTTGAACGCAGAATCTGGGCGGAAATAAAGAAGGCCCAGGCCAAGTACAGGCGCTGCGGAAAAGTGTGTGTGAGTGTTGTGGCGGGGGGGGGAGGGGGAAGGAGGTGGAGGACATGGAGGAAACAACATGACGTGAGCGCGCGCAAAACAAATCACGCGCGAAACAGGAGGACGGAAGATCGATCGCAGGGTCAGCGCGCAAAGGCAGGGAAGTCAATTCTTCGTTCGAATAACAAATCCCGGAATTATTGTGGGGATGACCACTATGTGTATGCAAACAGCGTGCCCGCTGTGTGCGTGCATCGGTAAAGAATTGAGCTATTTTTGAACGGTTGCCTAATGAGCGCCGGTTTCGCAGTAACGAACTGAAAAAAAAGAAACAATTGAAAAATACGCCCGTGTACGAAGAGCGAAATGACAGAGGTGGCACCAGTAAAACGACCAAGCCTGTGCACGCGACGGAAGTGACGAAATTCAACTGGTGAAAATTCAAACACAGGCGGCAGATAAGGGAACTAAACACTCAAAACGATAAAGAAGAAAAAATATATATTGAAGGAAACGGGCCAAGTGGAAACACACTACTCTTATCATGCTAATTAATGAAGGCAAGAGAAAATAAAACGGCATATTTGAAACAGCAAAGGCGTCGGAGAAAGCCATATCAAATTGACAGAATGTAATAAGCACGGGGAAAAGCGTCAGCAGAGTGGTCAGTGTTGGCGAGCTTACGTCAAGTAGGCTCGTGAGAAAAAAAAAAAAAGAAGAGGTCAGACTTGTCGCTTCGTCTTTTGAACTTCAGTAGTGGTTCAAGGAATTTGAACATTACGTTTTGTCTTCTACAATGAAATTTGCAGCTCAAGCGATCGTACATAAAGAAAGCTGCATCCCCCTAAATAAAGTTGGCTATGCTGGAGTTACTGCAGCACGCAGCTGGAAGGAGCGCGAGTATGTCTACATTTGACAAAATGTTTAAAGGAAAAAACATTTGCTACATATTTTATTTCGACATCCCACCACTAAGAATTATGCATAGCTTTTGGTCTTGTTTTTTGATAATACGAAGAGGAAAAACTCCGACCGGCCATGGTACACAAAGCAGACACGCACTGCGGAAGAGGTATAGCAACAGCCCTAGCAGCCACCATGCATAACACAACAGAATAAGTCCCAATCCTGACAGACTCGCAAAACCCGTGTCCCAGTTACACGATAAGTGGAAGATCGACAGCCTCCTTACGCATCCTGAAACGCACCAACCCTTTACCCAAACTGTACATTTTCTGGACACTGGGTCACTCGTCCTTCGTAAGTAATGAGGCAGCGCACGGTGTGGCCCGAGAATATACCGTATTTACTCGAAGATAGGTCAAACATGAAAGTAGGTCGACTCCTATATATTGAACTGACTGAGAAATAAAAAAGTACACTTCGTAGATTGGTAGACCCCTATATTTTCAGATAAGCAAAAAACTTATAGCATGGAAGAGTTTTAGTTACAGTAAGCTCGGCAACTAGGTCTTGTTAGCCGGTGAACCATGCTGCATCCTCATCGGAACTACCAGAGACGTCGTCGTCGGATACTTCCCCGGCGTCCTCGGCCCCCAAAAAGAGATCCTGCTCGGTGCCACCAAGTGCGTTGGATGTGCCGTACTCCCTAAAGCCACTCTGGATAATCTCCAGAAGGACCCTACGGCGGGTGCAACGGTTAAACTCCGTTTGTTCGGTGCTTTCGCAAGATTTGTTCTCGAACATAGGCCGAGAGATAACTTTGTGGAACATTTTTGGAAAAAAAAGGTCCACCTATATTTGAATAAATACGGTACTCTCCGCGCAGTTTTTCGAGGAGACGGAGTAACGGCCCCAAAGATGAACCCGTACAAAGCAGGTACAAGGAAATACTCGCACACCACAGACTGGGCAGAAGAATCTGTGGTCACCACATACGCAGTTCTCGAAAGAGGACGTGAAAACTTGGATAGCCAGCACTTTCCCACACGGCTAAAAATACCAAGTTATTTACAACCCCCCCCCCCCCCCCACTTTAGGAATACGACCGAAAATTGTGCCACGCGCCTAACACCCTGTGTAACATGGGATGGGACTGCGACCGAAACACCGACATGCCCCTTATCTCCCATGCCACATTGGAACGGGTAAGTGGGTGGGTGGGTGGACCGACCGACCGACCGACCGACCGACCGACGGACGGACGGACGGACGGACGGACGGACGGACGGACGGACGGACGGACGGACGGACGGACGGACGGACGGACGGACGGACGGACGCTAAGCGGTTCCTTCGGAACGGGGCGGTGTGTTGCACCACCAAGCTCTGGTTATTAAATTGCCTAATCTCCCATCTATGTTAAAAAAGAAAAACCTTGATGACCAGCGTCACTTGGTGAACAGAGCAAGACAGGTGGCCAGGCCACATGTCTTCCTGTAGTGAGTAGGCCACCCGCAAAGAAGGCAACCAAACAACCTCGTCCGCTCTCAATAAAATTCAAAGTTCAAAGTTGAGAAAATCATATTCCTGATACACCATAGTGTCGGGAGCTCTGTTTCATGCGTTAGCATTCTCAGGATACTTCACGCACCTTCCAGGAGCTATCAATCTATGTATGTTCGTTTGTTTGACTGTCTCTAATTGTTTTTGCGCCGACCTGTGGCCATGGCCGAATGGGTAGCGCATAGGGCCGCTATGCTGAGAGAATGGGATTCAAAAACAACCCTCGGACGAGCTTGGGTCACTGATGATACAGCAATGTGTGTATACCTGTGGCACTCCAACAAGCCTCTTTCACGCCGACATGGGTCACTGTAAATGTGGTAATGGGTAGGTGCCGCTGTTCAATGAAGCTCTTTGACGCCGACTTGAGTCATTGGGTTTGCGCGAGTAAGCGTGGGCCGCTCTTTAATGAACCTCTTTGACGCCAACTTGGGTGACTAGGTATCTGCCACTGGGAGTTGCTACGCTACAATGACGAAAAATATCCCTTAAATTTATCCGATCTTGAGCGGAATAGAACCCACGTCACGAGGGTTAATCAGGGAAAGCAACCCGATGCTTAAGCAGGCAGCGTCACAAATGAGCTGTGTGTGTGCCGCATTTCAATGAATGTATTTCATGGCAACGCCTTAGCAAGTTGCGCCATGAATGCACTGGGTATGTGCCGCTCTTCGACAAACCTCTCCCCAACTCGGGGAACCGACTATGTGCCAATAGGTGTGTGGCAAGCTAGGGAATATTCCTCAGCGTTCGCATTCACCCGCGCGTCCCGCTTCTCGCCTTGGAGGCCACGCGCGGACTTACTAGGCAGCGCCGCCAGATGGCAGAAACAAGCGCGAGAGAGAGGAGCCCGCTCGCCGCATGACGCGTTTGTCAGCGTTTGCACGCACTGGCGCGCCATGCATCTTGGAGGCCACGGGCAGGCTTAGCGATGGCGCTGCTAGATGGCGCCGAGTGTTATTAGGCGCGCGAAAAAGGAGTTCCGCTGCAGCACACACCCCATACATAGGCCGTTTTGGCGGTAACAATAGGTTGCGTCACTATATTGATTAAATTTTAAACGCATTACTACGAACAGCCACCGTGAGATGGGTTCTGCCGATTTTTTTTGTTGTTGTATTTATGATTTTAAGAGGGCCACTGGGGAAGTTGGCTGTAAGGCGAAGCTTTTACATGCGCGTGCTGGAAAGCAAGTTCACTTCGCCGACACCGTATATATTATGAACGGCAAAGGCGTATATTGACAGGAAGAAACTCTTACCAATATATTTTAAATATTAAATGTAAGTTTCGTCCTCACTTTTGCTACCGCTTGTTATAGCTACTGAATATCTGTGCATCGAAACAAACCTATAGTAGGATGTCCTGTCGCAGCAGTTTTTCTTTCTGCTTTAAACGCAGCGTGATAAGCAGAGAAGCAGTAGGTTAGTGGCACCTCTTCTTTCCATAAATGGTGACTCATAAGTAGTCTGCAACTGCTAGAATATACGATAAAATACGGTTATTCGCATCTGCGATCACCTCGAAGTATACACAGATAGCTATGTCAAATTAGACGAAGATCGCTACGCAGCTGCACTCTATATTCCCTCCCTGAGATATGCATGGTCTGGCCGTCTGGACTGTATAGCATCGTCGACAGACGTGGAAGGCGTGGCAATAGCTGCTGCTCTGCGCAAGCTAAAGACATTGCCTCTACAAAATGTGCTCCTCCTTACGGACTCAAAAAGGCCGCGTTGCAACAACTCTACCGTGGCCTACCCTCCCTCAAGTTCCCGCGCAAATCACTAGCCCTCGTGAAAGAACTCGGCAACAAAGGCTTCACAGTAATGTTTCAGTGGATTCCCTCCCACATTGGCATCGCTGGCAACGAAAACGCTGATGCTCTTGCATACGCTCCGCTCCATCATACTCCCAAAGTCAAGGCCCCAAGGAGCAATCAAGTTCAGAAATCTGACATCCGAACTCGCTTTGGGCCACTTTGGTTTCCACCATACATGCCATCCGTAACCAACAAATTTCGTCGAGAGGAAGCCTCACTTCTAACAGCATCTGCTACTCAACCAGCATGGTTATTTAAGACAGCGTGCATCAATTCCCCGAACTGTACGACATGCGACGAGACAGAAGACTGAACACTTTCTGTGGTCGTGCCCTAAATTCCGAGACGAAAGGGACGCTCTCCTGAAAAATCTGCAACAAAAGGAGCTTTCACATGCGTGCCTGCAACACCTTGTGTTCCTCGAAGGGCCAGTTATAGAGTGAAAATAAACTTCGTCTCCTCCTCATCGGATTCTTAAGAGAGACTGGTCTGATGGACATATGGCAAAACACCACAGTGATTTTATAAGAGACACTCGGGCGGAGCAATCGCCGGCCTTGATCGCCAGGCTAAACCCGCCTGTTGCTACAACTCACCACCAGCACCACCACCACCAACACCAGACACTATTCGCAGTCCGTGAGCACGTCTTACGAACGCGCCCGCAAAGTTGGGAACATGACAATCTTTGTTTTTGTGACATTTCCTACAATCACAAGAAACAGCTTAAACCGATACTCTATTGAGGAAATGAAAAAATAAAAATCCGCAACCGTCACATGTGAAGCCCTCAATTTCCTAATGTAAATATTTGGGCCCCGAAATTACACGGTTTACATGGTTCTGGAGCATAGATTGCTGCGTTACCCCATACTGGGATGTCGTCGATGCGCCGTCCTGTTTACGGTTCGCCGGATTAGTCGGTTTTTCCCGAACACCACACGCATGTAACCCAGAAACGGTACACGATTATGTTCCCAATTTGTTTCAGCAAACAAAGCTGTCTGACTTGACATCTGAATCTACTCTGTCAGTCCGTGGATTGGAACACAAACACGCCTTGAAAATCAAGATAGAACGTTCCATGTAATGTACGCACGCGCACAATTGCCAGTGGGACATTTAAGAGAAAAAATAATTGCGGACGTCAGAAGGAAGAGGCATGAGATAAAGAAAATTGACGAACAAGAACGTATAAAAAATAGTGAGAGATGCTTTTAAACATTTAACACGGTAGACGTTTTGAGTCACGGAGAAAGTCGCACAAGAAGATAGCTCACGCTAAAGTTCACATACGAGTAGTTCCCCTCGTCGTCGTCGCCTGGGCTATGGGCGCGACAGTATTCAGTGTTACAACTGAATGAATCGTCTAATTAGGCGCAGCGCTTAAGGCTTGTAAACGGGCTAGGTTTTTTTTTTTTTTCCTGTCATAGTGTCGTTTGCGATACGCAGGTTTCTTGGGGAGGAGGAGGGGGGGCGCGAAGAAAGGACCTGCGTAGGGCAAGCTTTACTCTGACACGTATGTTGAGTACGTGAAAAAGGGCTTTCCCGAAGTTCATCAATCATTTACTTTTAGGCCATCCTTTACCTGCCTGTGGCACGTATTCATAGCGCTAAAACAGGATGCACAACGTTACACGGTCAGCCCAACTTCATTGATTCCCCTTACTTTTAACGGAAATGTATCCTTCTCTCGTTCTCGGTCTAATCCGCCAGTGCTGAGTCCCAAACTCCTATGCGAAAAATCCATTATATCCTCACTGTCGCCGTCGCGGCGCTCCCGCCTTCAATTAAAGTTTATGTCGTCAGCTTCTCTTTTCACCCGCAGGAGCGAGTATCGGCAAAGTGTTTTCCTTTTTCAAAGATACGAGTAAGCTGCTCTTAAGGACTTAGGAGGACCTGCCGAGTTCACTGCTACCGATTCTTATACCAAGGATTATTTCTAACCCCTGGTTCGGGTCCCCTGTGACTGAGTGGTCATGATAACAGCCTTCGCTCACTGTTGCCGCTGACTCGCTGGCTTGTGATATAGGGCTCTGTCAGTGAGAACAATGAAAACAGAAGTTTCTTAAGCAACAACCTGAATTGTAGAACTTCTCGAGTGCTAGCGGCGGCTTTGTATTTGAGAATACTGCTTCGCTGTCCCTTCGCAATCCATAATGGTCCGGGTCACTAGAGACCATCCCATCCACTGCCCGATGCTGGGACGGTAGTGAACTATTGGCTCTTGTGTGATTCATCTTTTTAGCTTTGTTACAATAAGTAAGTACACTCTGAGACATGTATTAGCACAGTCAGGAAGCTGTGCGCATGTATAAGAGCTACGATGAAGCATAGAAATTCTTTTCATTAGGAACACTGCATAGGATGTCCCAGCTAGCGTTAGCCAAGCTGTTGAGCGAGAAGCAAAAAAAAAATATGTAAGAAAACGCGGTATAAGATAAGATTTTTAAAGCCTGCGGTGTTCGCTCGTCACGGCATCTGCGACCGAACATCGTAGGTCTTATAATTGTACTTTGCGTCGTGTTTTTTAAATGTCTTATTTTCGTTGTGCAGCTTGGCTAACGTTAGCTGGGAGACACGGTATCGTCCAAGACTGGCACACGTGGAGTACTTTGCATAATATAGTAAAGCCGCCGAATCACTCTGGCGGGTCACCTCGGCTTTCGCGGCTATTCTATGCCTCGATCGTTGAGAATTCTCCCACTCATGAGACGCCGAGACTGCTAAAGATGCAAAAATAAGAATTACACCACGGGACCCTGAATAAGATCCCCTCGCACTTGGCGTGACCGACACATTTTTGACAGAGCCCGTGCCAAGTATTTGATACTGGCCGCATTCTCGCAATAATTCTGCCAACCCCCGCTTGCTTCCTGTTAGGAGGTGGTCCCGAAAGTGCTCGCTTCGGAATTTCCAACTTCGTATCGCTACTCCAACAGCGGAAGTCAGCGCTGAGCGTGTCTTTGTTTGTCTGTCCCTGTCTCTCGCTCTATTCTCATCTTAAACATGAACTACCAACATGCCCAAGTCTCTACACATTCATAGTACTAACGGTGTTTTATGTGCCGAATTAATGGAAATGAGTACAATAAAATTAAAAGAAAGTTTCCCGAGTTACGCTGCTTTGTAGGCCTGGGGATACGACTTTGGATGCACACCACACCGACCCTCGCTGTCTTCAGTCTTTACTGTCTTTAGCGCACTGTTCCCGTGGGAAACAGTCAGTTTACAAAGGTAAGGCGCTGATGCCAAATAATTCTGAGCAGCCGTGAAAACGAAAGGGAGGAGAAGAATAAATTGACGAAGTGCGCAAATCTGAAAGCAACGGCATGAGAAACCAAATACGTTCCCCCCACCTCCCCCACCGAGCTCCATCGGAGAAAAAAAAAATTGACAAACTGCATCGATTATTAGGCGAATCTCTTCAGTGAAGATCGCCAACGCATTTCCGCCTGCTAGAAACGCAACACAAGGTATTGAGAAAAGAACAGAAAACGACGACAAGGATGAGGAGCAAGAGGGAATGAAATGGGGGCTATTCCCGACAGGAGACCCCGGCAGCGACCCTCTACTAATGCACCTGCAAGCAGACACCGGCAAACAAGATGGGCAAACATGCTGCCGCAGTTGCCCCGAACGACTGGCCACCGCAGCAACACGCAAGCGACCCAGGAATTGAGTTCCTCGCCAGCGGCGGCAGATTGGCGAGCGTCGGGGACGAAGCGCCGGGGGTGTGGCGTACATACAAGCACTTTGATATGACCCTCCTCTCGCTGGGCCTCGAGAGCTGCATTGGGAGCTCGGCTATCCGCCTATCGCGCGAAAAACGCGCGCAAGCTATTACAGGACGCATAGCGACACTCCACGGCAAGTACTGGTAACAATTTTCGCGCCCTTAAGAATTCTGCTTTGTTCCGTGGTCAACACCCTCATCCTTATGGCTGTTAAATTACTGCAACAGAACATTTAAAATTTTAGTTCTGGGGTTTTACGCGCCAAAATCGTTATCTGATTATTAGACGCGCCACAGTGGAGGGACTCCGGAATGATTTTGCCCAGCTGGGGTTCTGTAACGTGCACACATTCGAGTGGTGGCTGTCGCGGTGCGGTTCACATTCGGCTAGTAGTAATCGAGCGCTTGGAACACATTCGCCTGGTTCATTCAGAGCGTCGCGTTCCAGCTGAGAGTACTCGGAGGCGCTCTCGCCTTCGACCTGGGAGCGCAAGTGAGAGCCGAAAGAAACTGCATCACGTGACTATACTACGAATACTTTGGGAGCAGCTAGAACGTTCGGCTGGGATAGGCTTTCTCCAATCATAGAGAAGACTTCGCATGGCTGAGAATCGAGATGGAGCTTGGTAGGCGCCAGTCGGATGTACCGTACATGTAAGACTTCGACAGATTTTTTTTTTCTTTTTTACACATATGACTGTTTCATGTCAAACAGTTAATGGCGCCTATTCGAACGTGGATTGTTATGAGAGAAAACGTGATGCTGGAACTATCAACCCTAATCATGAAATGCTAGCCTACTGGTTTAATCTTAACCTTTAAAACTTTACGGTTAGAAGAAGATAGTAAAGTAAATGTCTGCAGATGAATTTTGAGCGCGGTTTGACCTCGGCTGCCGCCTCGATGCAGCCCTCCGAGTTAATCTAGGCCACGTGATGTCAAAAAAAGATTAACGCGCTCCGAAATCTAAGCACAGCTGAACCGTAGCCCCGTGATTGATCATGCCTGAGTGTTTTCCATGGGCAGGTAACGCGACGTTCAAAATACCGTACAACCCGATGCTTCAAATTTTGACTCAAAACGAAATGCCATTTGACGTTCCATCGAATGTTGGGAATTGCGGTTACACAGCTGGAAAGTCACACTGCGCTTATAGGAAATGGAAGGCAGTTTTCTAAACGCGAGACAGAGTTGCAGTCGACGCTATCTTCTCTGTCCAGTTTCTTGCGCACGCGCAGCGGCACCGACGCCACAAGAAGGATATATACGACAGGCTTCTTTCAGCGTATGCAAGCTGCGTGCGTCGGCTACTTATGAAACGCTCAGGTTAATAAGCCACAGGTAGCAGTTTAAGGCTATTCTTGTCCTCTGTATGGCGCGGACGTTATGAGCAAGAGTGAGAAGAAGACGTGGCAACATAGGAATTCAATACAAGCTCCGCCCACAAAAACTCACTGCGACTGCACTCTGTGGCTCCGCGCTCCGAAACATGGATCCCGAGAAACGCAGATAACGAAAATGGTTCGCCCCTGCCGTGACGTCAAGCAAATGAGCGAACTTAATTGGATGGAGCATCTACACAAGTTTCCTTGGACAGCGGCGTACTTGCCCCCTAAGTTTTGTCACCGGCTGTATACGGGCATTCATGCTGCGTCGGGAACAGGCAAGACGGGTTACCCGAGTGTCGGCCATTCTACAACTGGGTTCGTTAGGCAATGTCTGACCAGTGCAGCTCCTCCCAGACACAACGGCTCAGTTATACGTGCAGCCCGCGGACGTGCAACGGCGCTTCCATGGCAGACAAGGCAGCCCAGCGTTTCTTGCCGCTTGACTATCGCTTCTTTGTTTGGGTGCCATTGATCAGTGCAGCGGCGTCTTTCGTAGCTATCGCCTTCGTTTCCTTTCTTTGGCCCGCCTCGCCGTGACCCTCTCTTTGCGGGTATGTGGGCGTCCTCCCTTAGGAGGCAGTGACTCGGCCATACGACGGCGCCGACGTGATCGGACTTTAGAAAGCGCAAGCGACCGAACGGCAGTTGTCGCTGTAGTGGCGAAACAGTCTGGGCGGGTTTGTGTGTGTGAGCAAAATAAATGCTCGCCTCCAGAGGAGAGATGGCGGCCGCAGAATATTTCAGCCCCCTGGTGGCGAGAAAGTGCACTCCCAGTGGCCTTGTGCTCGAGCGCAAGAAATACCCGCCAACGCCTGCGCACTCGGACGCATCTTTACTGAGCCTAAGCGGAGCGCACGACCTTTGAGCGCGTCGTGCATTAGCGCTATCCTACTTCAAGAGCTTATTAGCGCAAACACTGCAGTATTCGGCGTCAACGAAAAAAAAAAGCTAATGAACAGATGGTTCGTGGTTATACACAACAAAATGAGTGAAGTAGATATTTGACAAGAATGAGGCATAGCTGCTTAATTGTCTCGCAAGCCCGAGGCAGATCTCAAAGATTTTTTTTTTAAAATATGGTTGATCCCTCTTTCACAGAAACTGTTAGAACACGAAAGCGAAACGCGTCTTCACAGAAGCTGTTGCATGTTTGCTTCGGGAACTCACCTGCAGCGAAACGCGCACGATTGGAGGGTCGACGCCCGTGTTGCAGCTTTGCTTGACGTGCAGCGTCCTGTTAACGAGCGGCGTCCTGCTACGCAGTCACTTTAGCGAAGATACGAGCATTTTGGCCCGGCTCCGTAGTGTCTTGGGTAGCCAGCTGAGTTCCGACGCGCTCAGCTTCACGAATGCGAGTGTCAGAGTTCCCGCGTGCGCCGCGAACGTGCGAAGGCGTGCTGCTTCACGCTGGCGCATCTCTCGCCGGACCAAAAGCGAGATTCGCCCGTCGACGTCGTTGCCTTTTTGCGCCGCTTAGCGCAGCAGTTTTCTTAGTTGGTGCCATGGCAAGCTAGGCAGTAGGCGGCGTGTAAGCACTGCTGATGCATGTTGAAGCTGCACTCCGTAGGCGACGCGGCGTCACAGGCTAATCGGACGCGAAAGACAAACCACCACCATGGGTCGTCACCTCAGCGGAAAGCCTACAGCTCATACACCAGGCTACACGGCGTTGGATCCTCCGCTACGCTGAGACTACCGAAGCGCTCACTGTCGGCGCTCGTTGGTGTCACGATGCAGAACTTCGCTTAAGCGCTCTTACATGGCGCCGCCATCCCAGCCAAGATCGAGCGTATTTCACACATTTGCGACGACGTCACGGCCATTACGGGAAATTGATGGTGGACACCGGCATAAAACACTTTCGCGTTAAAAAGCGGATGGCCGCGGAGAGAGGAGGAAATGTATTTAAGCGTCGAGAGCTGAATAAACGTGCAAGAAGCTCTATTTTGTGAAGAGCCGTGGCAACGTAAACAGCCTCGTGCGTTCGCGATCCTCCAACGTTTACCAGCGACACCGCGAGCTCTGCAGCGGCGTTATTATAATTAGGCCCCATCTGCGCTGAGCGAGTACTGATCGTAATGAGCGAAACGCTGATAAAAGTACTTGCTCACGAAGAACGGTCCATCTCGTTGCTCTATTGATCGCTAAAAAACAGCAATATCGAAAAGAAAATAGTACAGTCAGAAACACTGTAACGACCGTTCCTCTGAACCGGCCGACAAACCAGCTTGCAACAAAATAAATACGCCAAGAAAATAGAAGCGGCAATACGACAGCGGCAACAGTGGCGGAATACAATCTCGTTAGAACTCCCTGGCCGTTGGTTCTCTGCATCGTGCTCTTCGAGCAGAACCCCGGGAAGCTCCACTGTTTGCAGGCGCGGGTCATTACACCACGCAACTCTCGGTGAAGTGATGGCAACACTGGCCTGCAGCACGCCGTACAAGGTGGACCAGCACAATTGCGCGCGGATGCCCCCTAAATCAATACATCGTTAGGCGTCGCCAGTGTAGGAAACGCTACCATCGGGTTTAAAAGAACGTAACACTTACGATAGGGTTATCTGTGTACCGCCATATAGGGCCGAGTCGCAACATACTGCGGTAATTGTGGCTGTTTAGGAATCGTGGAACGACCATTACTTTTATGTCCCGCGGTATGCCGACGAACAATCACGTTTTATGCGTCCGCTTTCTTAAGCGTTGCTTGTAGGTCTCTTGCCCTGCCCTTCAAAGCGGCGACATGCTTTGGCGTACTGTTCTGTTTTATTATATAAATGGATTATCTTGAAGAGAATGAGCTGGATACTACCTCAGCTGACAGATGTATTTTTTCTACAAAAAACGAATAAAAAATAAAAGACGGCATATACTGATACGTTTAACAAAAATAGGTTTCACAGACCGCCGAGATGACGCAGCAATTAGAGTTTGGATCCTTGAACCACTGCCGTAGAAAAATGGACGTTGGCCATCAGTCCAGAGCTAAAACGAACAGCGCGAGGCCGTTGCTAGATAACAATGATAAAGAACTCGCATAAAGAATTACAGAAGATATGCGTCTTCAAATCAACTTACCTGTTCCGTGACTTGAAGGTCTCTTAATTCAATGACATTTCCTAATCATGGAGATCGTTAAATGACTCATAACGACTCACCTGCAAAGCATTTTTTTTGTTTTTTTTTAATTTTTACTAAGTATCATTTGCGGTGATGAGGAATATAGTGTTTTGTGCCGCAAGGGCCAAGTATGACCAAAGAGCGCCAGGCCAATGTGAATGTGTTCAACGTGAAGCTATAAATTACGATCAAGGGATGTGACAGGGCTGTAAAGGGGCCTAAAAGACGGTCGCTGTAAATTGCGTAACAAATACATGTAATAAAACTATGACAATGACTATGAAGCGTGTCAAGGACGCGATAGATATATTGTGAAAGAATCATTAGCGGTGCTCCGAGCTAGGAACACAGGAATAGTTAATACGCGCTGTCTCGAACAGGCGCGGAAATATATCCATTAATAAAAAATTTACAGGAATGTCTATTGGCTCGCGAGGCCCGCAGGTTAGCAAGCACGCGCGTGTGCACACACACAATCGCACACACAGCGAGAGAAAGTGCAGAGAGAGCTTATATGTGCATCGGCAATAAAAAAAAAAAAAATAGAGAGGATAAACGATCTTTGAAAGCGGTCCTGGCACGCGAAAGAAGAAATATTTTCGTGTGTATTGTCATCTGACAAAACAATCCGCAGATCTATTTCTTTATTTGTTCCACTAGACCTGGGTGAGAAGAAATTCTGGGCATAAAAAAAAAAATACACGTCGTTCAAAGGAAGACAAGCCAGAAACGCCACCAGAGTGGTCAAGGAGGAGTGGAGCAAAGGATCCTCGACGTGCCAGTAATGATGCACTCCATTGTTTTCTCCCTTTCACAGTGTTTCTCAGTGACAATAGAAAGCAATGATCGCAACAAGCGACGCGCATTGACAAAAGCGAAGAGAAAAAAAGCGCGGCACATTGGACGGAAACGCAGAGCCTTTCTGAGAGCAAACCAAACCCGTTTGGCCGCGATCCCTTGAGAAACCAGGAAATTCCCGAGCAGCCGTCCGGCGCAACAACATATAAGGGCGAGTTATTCAGCGGAAAGGGGTTCGTATACAAAATACTATTGCGCTGCTGCTACTACTTACGCAGCTGCCACTGAATTTCTCTGTCCACAGAGCTTCATGAACTTCACGAACAAAGCAAGAGCGACTTCATAGACTGAGGAAGAAACGCGACGACGAAAATGCAGTACGTCATCGATTACGAGACATACGAAGGGGGGGGCTGACTATACGATGCTGGAGCGGCATGGATTGCGGGAAGAGAAGGAAATACGGTAAGAAAGAAAAAAAAACCGAAGAAGGAAAGCTTGGGAAAAGGATAGGGTCGTTACGACAACGTGCGACACGAGTCAATCGAAATTGAGGAGGGAAAAACGTATCCTTAGGCTAAGTGTTCTTTGGAGAATGTCCCAGAAGAACACGGCATTCCTACGATGGAAAAATTGCAACCTAAGCCGCGAGCAGAGTAATACCTGCAGGACATACATAAGGCGAGGTGCTAGGAACACATTGCAAGCTTCAGCTCGGCTAAATATGGACAATTGCCGTCCCTGCCCGTTGTTGACCTTACGTTGTAGTTCTGCAACTTCCGCTTACCAGTGTGGATGACTATTGCAATATTGAGAAAGAGGTACACCTAAGTACTTGAAGTATTTCCACCGCTGAATACTTGCGAAATAGCTTGACATCGGACACAATAGACAGAACCGAAACCCTGAACTCTTCTCAAAGTTAACGGCTGCACAAAAAGCTGAGCAAAACTTGCGTTATGGCAAGGGCATTCTCTACACATTTCTTGTCAGCACGAAAGAAGGCTATGTCATCTGCATAGACGAGTACGCGGATTAAAATTAAGATTAAATTACGTGGTTTTACGTGCCAGAACCACTATTCGATTATGAGGAGCGCCGTAGCGAGAGGCTCCGGAAAGTTGGACCACCTGGGGTTCTTTAACGTGCACCTAAATCTAAGTACACGGGTGTTTTCGCATTTCGCCCCCAATCAAAATGCGGCCACCATAGCCGGGATTCGATCCTGTGACCTCATGCATAGCAGCCCAACACGATAGCCTTAAGCAACCACGGCAGGTAAAGTACGCGGATCTCACTGGAGAACAATTTGAACCCGTGAAAGCATGATCCTTGGGAATTCATGCGAAAAGCGGTTCTAAGTACAAAACGAATAATAGTAATATTCGAATAACGGATAACCGATGCCCACAGGTAGTTAGATCCGGATAGACAACCATTGACTATTAGCCTTGTTGTGCCATAAGCATAACAAATAGTGATGCCTTTAAGAAGAAGAGACCCAAGACACAAGAAGTAGTGGTCAACTTTATCAAACGCTTTTGCCAAATCAACCTGAACAATTGTGACCTGACCTGCACTTTCTGCTACACACTATCAGACTGCACAACAGGGATATTTGTCTGGATTGATCTTCCTTAATGCCACATGCTTGACGGTCTCCCACCACTTATTGATCTACGTCTTGAAGGCGACTAGCTAATATCTCAAATATATTATAATCCATGTTGCAAAGTGATATGGGGCGATATCCCTCGACTTTCTGCAGTTTAGTTTCATCACTGCTTTTTGGGATGAGTACTATGCGCCCTTGATAGAGCGGCGTGAGTAGGTATTTATTTCGGTAAGCTTACTCATGCACTTTAAGCAGAAAGGGAGCCAATATACAGCAAAAGCACTGATAGAATTCCGCACTCGAGCAGCGGGGCCTAGGAGTATTGCCTTTAGCTAGCGAAGCAACGGTTGCTTCAACTTTTGTGATACATGAGCCTCTATCAACATCATCACATTATTTTGAATTGAGCTGTGGCAGCAACGAAACAATTTTTTCCGTTACAGCTTCACTATTAATATATTAATGACACTGAGAAACGTTTTCAGAACGATACGTGAACGCTTTCCTTATTATAGCCTGGTCAATAACAAGCGCTGCGGCATACTCTATCTCAAGCACTTGCTTCGACAGAGCATGCCGACGCTCATCAAGCAAATGACTGCAAGGCTATTGCTCCAAATACCGACGAGCACGCGCTCGGACTAGTACACCTCGGTATCTCTTAGTATCCTCTGCATGCATTTGTGCCTTAATGTTGCAAATGTCTTCAATGTACTTGCCAGGATGCAGGTACTCAAGGTCGTGCAGCTGATCTAGCAATTTGCACAACTGTTTATATTTTTTCTTTTTTCTCAAAAGATAATATGGAAGCTGCTTCAATGGCTATCATTTTAACTTCTTGCTTAAGTACCTCCCACTGCGCAAAGACAGATAGAGAACTGCGACTAGATACTTCAATAACAATTTCCGGGACGCGCTTTTGAAAAAAACATATGTGAGCGTAATATATTAATTTTCCACAAATTCTAACTCATTCGCCAACTTTGAAATTACTGATCGCCAAAACAAACTGAAGAACATGATCACTGAAGAACACAGCGTGCACATTGTAGCCGTATAGTGCAGGGAGGATAGATAATGATACATAAATACAATCGAGCCTTGCATGAGATGTGCCGTGACAATGTGTAGCGAAATGGGGACTTTTTCGCGTTTCCCTACATCAACGAGCTGGTAGTCGCATGTAATGGCGCCCAAAATATCAAACCTGGTATCCGCTGCTTTGTAGACGACCGATCCTGAGCACTACACACACAAAGTCACCTAAGACATCTAAACAACCAATACGCGGTCAGTACGTCAGTGCTGGGTCAATGAGAGAAAGTAGATCTCCCTGTCACGGGCTCTAGTTGGCGCATGCACGCAAAGAAACCTCCAAACTTGACTTTCCATATTGACATCACACCACACAGTCCTATAAGTGCACAGTCCCAACACGTTGTATTGCCGCGTTTTCCTCACAAATAGCATACATCCTGCAGAGGCACCAAGCGCGTGGATGACACATACTTCACACTGAAAGGAATGGAGCTACAGCAGCCGCTGTGTCGTCATCGGATTCATTTTTTTTTCCTGAATTACAATAGTATCTAACACTCGGCTGTGCAACAAGTGTTACAACTGACCCTGCCGTCGCTTGCTGCGTAGGCCACGGACATTCAGTGTTCCAAACGTTAAGGGAAGGGCGCCCGCATTTTTCCACTGCTGAAGCGCAGTGCCTACACGTAGCGCTGCTACCTTTGTTTTACCTGTCCTGCTCGTTTGTAGAGTCACAGGAACTACTTGAACTGCAGCGGCATCTGCACTCACAGGGGCTCCATGAAGGGGTTTCTTCGCCTTCGCGGCGACGACCCTGGGCTCTTTCCCAGAGCACTCCAAATTATCTGCCGGCGCTGGACTCTTCTTGGACGCCTCAGTCATTTCAGTATCCTTGGCAGGATGGAGCTGGTTCCGAATAGGTGGTGATTCGGCCCAGGCTGCAGAAGGGTCCTTTCCATTCACAGTTGGTCCACCCACTGCAGGTTATTCAATAGCGTTTGCTGTAGCAGCTGTCGATACTTGCAGCTCCTCAGCCAACCCGGTTGTGTTCAGCACGCGCTTCGCCAGAGGCATCTACGGACTCACGTACATCGATGAGGTGGTTAACGATGGTGTCATTGTCCACTGGTCGACTACCACGAAGCATGTCAGCATACGTGAAAGCGCATGCCTCTGCGTTATGACCATAACGGTGGCACTTCGCGCATCGTGGTGCTTTTCACTGTCTTTTGTGCCCTACTCTGTTCCATCGAAGACACAAAGAAGGTCGTCCGGGAATCAAAATTAGGCATCGATGTGAGAAGATCGTCAGAAGGTGAGGAAGGGAACTGGTAGAAACGCCTTCTTTGAGCGTGAACACTACATCGCGATTCGTCATCTGCTAACTCTCTATGCCTACACAACGCCATATTTCTCTGGTTATGGACTGCACCATGCCATGCGGTTCCAATGCCTCGACAATACGTTTCTGTTATAGGTCAGGAGGAAGCCGAAGAAGCGTCATTTTATGTTCCGGCTTTCTGGATCGATCACGAGGCACTTCAGTCCCTTGGACTAGGAGCTCACATTTATCGACGAGCTGCTGCTTGGAAAGGCTCTTGGCACAGCTGACGAGCCACAAATGGCTGATCTGATACTGGCCTGCTCCGAGAATGTCCGTGGTATCCAGCGCCGAGAGCAGGACATAACAAAAATACGAGGCGCGGTACGGCCGACCAGCGAGGTCCGCGTGCAGGTGTACACGAAGTTCAAAAGGCTGTTTCCCGATGGCAAACGAGGAAGAACGATCTTGTAATTACCGGCAGCGGTAGACGGTGCAAGAGATCCTCGGCCTAGGGCCAATGCGCTGCTTCAAGCGGGGCACGTTCTGAACGCGGCCGTTCGAAGCGGCTTCTTCCGCCGCGCCAGCGTTTGCCAGCATTTGCTAACAGCGCGCAGCGTAGCATCGATATGTGCGCACTTTTCATTGCAGTTTCGTTATATTGCACCAGGTGGCACGCTATGTTGTAGTTGCATGGTAGATGTACAAGGTACACAGAGAAGCTTTGAGGAAGAAAATGAAAATTAAGGAGGTGTACACAAAAAATGCTACAATGAAAAACTTCTATAGCCTACCTGAATAAATCAAGCAGACTAGGTGACTATTTGTCACCGCCCATTTCAAATGCAATACCAGTACATCATCATCATCCTATTGTGCGTGGAGGAAGGAAAAAAACTGAAGAGAGGCCCTACCTTCTCCGCGCGCTAGGAGAAATTTGTGAAAGAAGTAACGTGGTATTTTTCGCTGTAGCTGTCATATTACCAATTATGGGGTTTTACGTGCCATAACCTTGATCTCATTATGAAGCACGCCGTAGTGAGGGACTCCGGAATAATTTGGACCACTGGAGTTCTTTGACGTGTATCTAACTCTAAGTACACGGTCGTTTTCGCAGTGTGCCGCGCAAGGCCTGTGACTTTTTTTTTCTTTCTAATGGATGTGCCCAATGGAATAGATGGTAGGCGTCTCAGACGGCACTGAACGCTTCACGCGTTCTGGAAACTGGCTGCCGCAGAAATTGACATATAGTGAAGCGCACTAAAAAGAAATAACATTATGTGCTACCACTGCGGTGCAGTTTAACATAAGCGCCGCGACAGTTGTGGTGCACTCCGCCGGTTCACGCTGTCAACGTAAATCTTTCAGCGACCCGCGATTTCAAAAGAAGGCCACGAGCGATAATATACTCCAGATTCCCCGCTGTAACGATAGTTGTGACGCCAACAGGCAAACTGCGAGCCGAAGCGAGTATATGCGTCGCCAGCGGTTTCCAAGTGGCCCTTGGTTGCTAGAGCAACTTCTCTTGATTTTTTTTTTTTACGCACAGCTTTTCTCATAAACAAGCGAAACAGCCTAATGAGCCGAGCAACTTGCGTTTAAAAGAAGGGACTAAGGAGACAACGCATCGTGTAGGAAAGGCCCAGACAGACCGAAATGAAGTCAATAACAACCGCAGCAGCAAAAAGCAGAAAGAAAAAGAAGATGGAGATAAAGCTCGGTACTTGGAAGCAGTGGAGTGGCGTCCCCTATAACCCACTACGTCGTTTCGGAACGTTAAACCTCATAATTTTTTTTTTCTCTAAGCCGTGGGGTATGCGAGGGTCAACCTCCCTGCCCATTTTCGTTTTTTATGCGGGCTTGTTTACCCGAAGACATATTGGCTGGACAGACGGCAAGAGAGATTCAAAGAAGAGCTTCCCTGCTCAACTAGTGTAGTTGCATTTGTCGGTAGTAGATGTTTACAAAATGGAAAGGATAAGAAAGAATACCAATTGTAAAAGAAGGAAAGGAATGGAAGGAAAGAATCGTGGAGTAATAAATGTAAGGTCTTTGTATCATCACCATCAGCAGCCCCATCCAGCACCTACATTTTATGGGCAACACAAAAGGCACACTTTTGCTTCAGTTGTCGTTTGTCGTGGTTTACGAAGTTTGCCTTTTAAAATTCATTTTCAAGCATATGCTACATATGTCTTCGTTTGCCAGTAACAAAGAAGCGAAGTTCACAGGTTGTCCGTAGGCACATAAATACGCCTGTACTTGGCCAACTATATACTTGGCCAGCTGTGTGTTCTACTTGAATGGGCGCTCCTACACGAGCTCCCACGCGCTTTTTACCGTCACGCGGGTGTTGAAGTTTTGACCAGTGATTGCTTGCGTGTAATTATGGTTCTTATGCTATCCCTCTTGATAATGGCGCTTTCTGTACCGAAACCCCCCTGAACGTTGCCGTCGCTTCGGTATAGTGAGCTGGACCCATCATACACGAAAGTGTACACGAATCCCGAGTACTTGTTGAAACCATGCAAGCCTAAAGAGACACAAAGAACGCAAAACTAAATACCACGTTCTTTTGTTGTTCACGCCTGTTTTATTTGCGCCACAACAGCTTCCCCACGTATAGACCAGGTAGTCCAAGAATAAGTTATTCTGAGCTGCCGTTCCCGAGTAATGTTGTGTATTATCCGAGTGACCGAAGTTCTCACCGACTTAACTGGACCGTACACTCAAGCGCGATTTGAAGGTTACCGCGGTAGCGTCGACTGGTCTAGCGTCCCAGGGGCCTAGCTGCCCGTTTCGCAACAGTGAAACTCAAGATATTGCGTTCTTCTCTCCATCGTTGGCTGTTCCATGCTACAGCAATCACTCCCGCTACGACCTCGCCATCCTTTGTCTCTATTTATAATACCGAAGAATACGTAGCGCGCAATACCATCACTACCAGTTCCCTGCAGCAAAAGAAGAAAAAAAAATGAAAAAGCGCCTTCCGCAGAGGGGAGTGACCACAGCTTAAGCAACAGGAAAAAGAGGGAAGCTGGCCTGACACCCCCCTCTCGTCGAAAAAGGATTCTGGGCCGTGGCGCTGTTTTTTTTTTTTTGTCTTATTCGACGCTCGTGCCGTAACCTTCAAATCGCGCTAGACTGTACAATGACGCATGTATAAAAAAAAATGGCAGTTTCGCCCGAAGGCGAGCAGTGACAACGTTAGCAAGGTGTAGCATTGCGCTGAAAGGCTCTCAGAAAGCTGGTGCAATTAGGAGCAACGTCAACGGCGTCGCAGGCGTCGCATGTCGATGGTGCACGAGATGAAACTAAAGGAAAAACCATCGACGTTCGTGAGCGCCCAAAGCGAGAATTAGACGGATTTACCTTGACGCTTGCTCTCCATTCCGTTCAGATCGGCGTACGCACCACAGTGTGGTTTGCGCACAGCTACTCAGAAGGAAGGCAGCGCTTATGTCATGCAGCAAAAGGCAAGAACGCCACCCTAGCTTCGGCAGAGCCTGCGGAGCCCAGCGTGAGGGTGCGTCCACTTGGCTTCGTCACTTTTGTAGCCAACCCCACTGCAAGTCTCCGGAGACCGCGCACGCGTGTCAATACCGGGACGTCACGACAACGGCGGCAGCGCAAGCGCGCCTCGAGCGTCCGCATAATTGCTATCGCAATAAAAGCGGACGGACTGGTGTAGTGCCGGTTGATTCGACGACTGGCAAGTGTATTTGCCCCTATGGGGGACACTACGTGTTGCTTGGCTTTCAGGACGAAATTTCGGCCTACAAGAAGTTCGATCGCTTGCCTTTCTTTATTTCTACAGTTGCTTCTGCCTGCACATGTCCAACGCGTCACGATCTTTTCATGCGCGCCCGCCATCTCGACTACACGAACTAGACAAACAGCCCACGGCTCGTCGCTCCTAGTCAGCTGTCGTTCATCGGTCGTTCTTCATCGGCGTGGCAAGCAGCCATGATTAAGTGGCGGCAAGCGCACCGGAGGCGCGAAATCAGCACCCGTTCCTCCCACTTTCTAAACATAGCCACGAACCCCTTTCCTCACGCCGTCCTCCATCGATACCGTGATTACTTTCTACTCTGCCCTAGAACGCTCCTTCGACCAAGAGATGAGCAGCAAAAACAAAATAACGAAGCGAAATCTGTCCACTGTCAAAAGCAACCGCTAACGGCTGAACGAAGCAGCTTTTCTCTTCGCCGATGTTCCACAATATCGCGCTCGCCCACAAAAGCGAAGAGAGCGAAAGCAGGAGGAAAAAGAATAACGCAAGAAGCGCGTTGAAAGGGCGCGCGCCCTCGCAAAGCGCTCGAGTCAACATGTCCAGAGTCGCGCCTCGGCATCGTTAAAGAGCTCGGCGCGAGCCCGAAGCTTGCGCCCCAGTCAGCCGGGCGGACACTCTCGAGCATTCATGCAGGGGAGATTGCAGTGGGCGTGGCCAATCGCGTCTAAGAGACGGCAAACGAGGGACGGAGCGAGGAAACGAAATAAAGGCAACGGATACACGCGGTCGTCAAGTCCAAGTGACAAGTAATGAAATAAACTGGAGCGCTAATTCTCGAAACCATTACGAGCAAGTTCGCACAACAGTGCCAAAACCGCAAAATAAATATGACAATAATACCAACTGAATAAATAAAAAATTAAAAAAGGAAAATTGAGTTTACGTGCCAAAACCACGATATTATAATGAGGCACACCATAGCGGGAGATCTCTTGATTAACTTTGACCCTCCGGGGTTCATTAACGTGAGCCCAATGCAGGATGCACGAGTGTTTCTGCATTCCGCCCCTGTCGGAACGCGGCCGCCACCGCAGGGATCGAACTCGCGGTCTTGTACTCAGCAGCGAAATGCCAAAGTTACCGAGCTACCGTGGCGGGCAAACCGCGCAACCGGCTCGCTAAACCACTAAAATTATTTACTCCCTTAAAAAATGAATAAGGCGGTAAACTATTTTACAGTGTTTACGTAGAAACTTGAATTACGTAGTGGAGAAAATGAAGGGACACATCACTTGACAGGTGCTATCGTTTCGGGCTGTAGTTAACTATCATCGGTCGGCTTATGGCAGATTGGTTGAGAAAAAAAAAAAGGGAAAGAAACGGTAACGTGGGGGACGCTTATGCTGACTAGATTGCGCCTGTTTAACAACGAGAGGATAAAGTTGCTCTCATACAGGTTAATAAAGAACGAAATAATGAACGTAGGAAAGAAAATAGCGCGGAGCAAGTTCGTCCACGTTAATCTATCCAGCACAGCTCGTACGTTACTACAGACAAGCTGCGCTACCTACATATAGGGAGGCTATTTAATGAGTCTCCTGAGAAGTTTGCCTGGAGGCATGCCTAGCGTGGTTACTCCCTAACATGGGTCTGAGGAAAATATATGCACAGTGCGAGACTGCGGTACACAGCATAAACCAAACGCACACAAAACTCAACTCGAGTACGTCACTGAGACCAGCGTTTCTGAGGGACGTTAAAAGGGCCTTCGCTGCGCGAGATGCTCTGGTAGCATTAGTCCGTGGGCCAAATACATGTCGTAGCTTATGGGATGACAGTCTGATAAATATTCAGGGCGAACAGTAAGGCTGTTCTTTCGAATGTCGGTCTCTCCGTTTCGTTTATTCGCTTCTACCTTTGTGGTATAAACCTCCATATTCAGGCTATGCATTCGGGAAAGCTAAGAAATACACGACCATGCACTTTCCAGACACTGTGCAGAGTACCTTAATTTACATAATTTACAATTCTGGTATACGTCCATAGTACACGTTTAATGCGGAAGGTTCCTAGGCTGGGCTTCACTGCGAGCAGCCAATCCGTAAGCAACAAGAACCACACCGACGCGTTTGGAATCGCGCGAGCGTGCTGACGTAACCATGTCACGTGTACGAGAGAAAAACGCGAGTACCTGTAGCCAGCCATTTCTAACACAGCAGCGCCAATGGATTGACACTGAAGTGGTATACACCAGACGCCACTTGTATGACCGTACTTATAACGTATTCTTGGTGTTACATCGCGACGTACATTTTACGCGACCCTCGTCCCATTCACTCGCCAAGTAACATAATATAACCTAAAACGCCCGGTTATGACGCGAACACCACGTGACTGAAATACGCCTCAAATACGCAGGAACTGCGCTCGACGTGTCGAGCAACAGGCGGCGCTCGCTTGCATGCGACCTCACATATGCTGCTCTTCTCACCTCTAGAAATGAGAAGAAACATTTTCATGCTTGAAATGACATGGTTTAACCAGCACTCACTACAGCCAATGCATGTTGAAAAATCACGCTTGAAGTTCTGCTGGCGTCATCCAGCTGACCATCACAGTACTGAATCGAAGAAGGACAATGCTATCGGTCTGTAGCCCGATCACAAACCCATAATACACACACATAAAAAAAAAAACACTTTATTTAATAATAATATTTGGGGTTTTACGTGCCAAAACCACTTTCTGATTATGAGGCACGCCGTAGTGGAGGACTCCGGAAATTTTGACCACCTGGGGTTCTTTAACGTGCGCCTAAATCTAAGCACACGGGTGTTTTCGCATTTCGCCCCCATCGAAAACACTTTACACACTTTATTTGCGTTCACACAGCGACGCCTGTAAGCGTATATGTTTGGACCTCCATGTCTGCTACTTACTGCAAGGGTCTTGTGTTGAAAAATCCCTCAAATGCAACTTTTTAAAATTTATTTCAGCACAGGAGCAGCATAAACCTACAGCTCTAAACGGAAATCTAGTGTTCCATTTCATGTTCGTTCACCGCGAACGTGAGGCAATTTTGTACATGTGGGATTCGTAAACTTTCCCTCAGCTTTTGATATCATGACTAGAAAAAAAAAGCGGAATATTTATTCACTGTCTTCCCTTCCGGTATCCGGAAGAAGAATCTTGTGGGCGATGGCAGTCAGCTTCTAAGAGATTTACGCCATATCATGCCTATCATTTTGGCATTCTTATGTAGTCATTAAAGTAAATCTGCGTATAACTATTCGAACACGATTGTAACGCGAAGTATGAGAGCACAGCCGATGTCAAGCGTGCTTCGTTCAGCAATGCCTGATTTGCATAGAGCAAGATCTGCAAGGTCTCCAGCAGGCTGGAAAGTACCCGTGCGACCGGCGCAATATATGTGTCGCATGCGCACCGTCTTCTTCAAAGGGTAGAGCCCAATGCGCCAGCAGGAGTATTGGGCGCGAAGCACCGTAGTTTTCAGGAAACTTGTTACCAAAGCCTTTTCTTATTTATTGTTTCCGCAATAGTGTAACACCGCATATACAAGCATATAATTAGACATGGCGACGTATTGTGACACTTGTTAAACCACAATGCGTTAAAAACATTTTTCAGGAGTGTTCACGCCGAATAAAATAGAAAAAAAAACGCACGCTCTATGTTGCTTGCAGTTGCCGGTGCCTTCGACACCAGCAGCTAAGAACAACATTGCCGTTGGAACTTAGCATCAAAAGATGGCGCCACCAACGCATGGGGATCCCGTGTGCTTCTGATATTCCGCATATAGTACTTCGAGGGGGTTAAAACTGTTGTGATGGTCAGGTTACCTGGGCTAACCTTTAACCTAACTTGCGGAAACATAAAGGAATGCGAGCGCTGATGACAGCCGCACTTCTGCAATGCGTTACACCAACACAGACTGTGGTGTCAGTGTGCTTGTTTCCGTATACACGGATCAAGGACCAGTGTGCAGCCTATTACCGTCTCATTTCTGTAAATGGCAGAAAGTCAAGAGGGTACAATGTACTTGACCCAGCAGTATCAAAATCGTTGTGTGCGAGCCAATCTGGTCGTACTTAATTTTTTTTCTTTTTTCTTCTGCTCTATCTCCTTTGAAATTATGGGAAGAGTCGATGACACTTCTTTTCCGAGGCGCTACGTTTGTTTGTTTTTTGTGTTTTTTAGTATACTGGGTGCTTCTTTTTAGACTGTATATATAAAAAAAATAACCTATGGCAGATTGCAACACTCTATGCATTGATCAGGATTACTCAAAGAGGCGGACATTACTTGCACAAGAAATCGAAACGCCTAACCAATTGGCTCTATATTCACTAATTAACTGTATAATTACTTTAGGCCCATATTGCAATTTACGAATTGTAGCCGGTTAGTTCGCAAGGCATATCTACTTGGAGAAAGTTCCAAGGACCACACGGGTTTAGAGATACGCTCCGTGGTACTTGCGGCAAAAATACACCATTGTTCCAATTGCTCTTAACAAACCGTCGTTTTATGCATTGAAGCACAAAAGTAACTGGAACGCCGAAGTATCTCGAAGAACACTTTGGGAAATATCTCGAAACTCGTGTCATCCTGAAAATTCGTTCCAAATGGTTATACGCCTTGCGTAATTTGTAAAGTAGAATGTATGTCATAACGTATTTCGAAAGAAATTAGTGATTTTCGTTAATTAGTTGATTATGCGTTTCGATTCCTCACGCGAGTGCCGTATAGACTCCTTAAGGGCCGCACATTTCTCTTTTTTTTTCAATTTTGATGAGTTGCGGCACTCACACGGGACCGAAGGTTTTGGTGAAAATGGTACCGGCCCAGCTGGCGACTTGTGCACACAACGGCTCTGGCCATCTACAGTCGGATACAACTTTAGAAAAAAGGGGGCGTTTACTCTTCCGACGTGGTTGCACATGAGCATCCACCAATAGGCGTGCACTCTGGACTGACGTCATGAGCCGGACGGCCCGTGACCCCGCCGACGAAGAAGATGGCCGCCCGCGCTTCGAACTGGGCCAAGTCGCGTCATCTGTGTGCTTCAGCGATAAATGTATTGTTTTAAATAAGTACTTTTTCGATAGCAACTGACTCATTTTAAGCTTGGAAAACGAGTAGTACATACGCCATGTACATGCCAACAAGCGCAAAAGCCATGTAGAGCTGCCCTTTCTACTTTTGTCACTTGCAATGAAGCTAAAGAGCAGACGACGGGCAGCGTTGTAGAAGGCACGGGGTTATTTTTCTGTCGCTATCCGGCATGTGCTGTAGCACATGAGAGCTCTACTAAACCAGTCATCAAAATACAAAAGTCTTTATTTATACCGAGAATGGCGAGTTTCAGGAGCACGATTTTTTGAGCGCGACTATTTTAGTCGCGGAGGCAATCGGCTGTCGCGCTTCGGTCATCTGGGCGGGGCCTTCCCTTTTTTCTAAAGTTATATTCGACTATAGTAACGACATCCGGAAGTACGCAGCACGCGAAAATTCGCCGGTGCGCGCGCGCTGCATCGGGGCACCAGACGCTGTTGTTTCGCCGGTGGAAACTTTTTTTTTGTCCAAATTCTGGGCTGCCAAGTTGGTGGTGCGGCCATTACATGGGTGCACCCCTTCATCATCATCATCATCTTATTTTATGTCCACTACAGGACGAAGGCCTCTCCCCTGCGATCTTCAATTACCCCTGTTCTGCCCCAACTGATTCCAACTTGCGCCAGCGAATTTATTAATTTCATAACCCCAACTAGTTTTCTGCCATCCTCGACGGCGCTTGCCTTCTCTTGGCACCCATTCTGTAACCCTAATGGTCCAGCGATTATCTATCCTACGCATTACATGGGCTGTCCAGCTCCATTTTTTCCCTCTTAATGTGAATTAGAATATCGGCTGTCCCCGTTTGCTCTCTGGTCCACACTGATCTCTTCCTGTCACTTAACGTTACGCCTAATATTCTTCGTTCCATCTCTCTTTGCGCGGTCCTTAACTTATTTTCCGGCATCTTTGTCAACCTCTAAGTTTCTGCCCCATATATTATCACCGGTAGAATCCATTGCTTGTACACCTTTCTTTTCAATGATAGTGGTAAGCTTCCAGTCAGGATCTTTCAATGTGTGCCGTATGCACTCCAACTCATTTTCATTCTTCTGTAAATTTCCTTCTCATGATCAGGGTCCCCTGTGAGTAATTGACCTTGGTAAACGTACTCCTTCGCAGACTATAGAGGCTGCGTCACCACTTTTGTGCTTGAATGCATAAAACGACGTTTTGTTCAGAAATAAGCTAGAACGCTAACGCATTTCTCTGTAAAGTTCGCGAATAAACCAGATTTCACGAAATTGCATAACACCATAGATTGCAGAGGCGTACATTCCCGCCGCCGCACCTAAGATTAAGCAAAAATCACTCTGTCGAATGGCGGAAGTTACCGAACAGATCCTATCCGAGTCCAGCTATTATGCACTTAATACACCCAGATTTATACCCGTCGGACAAGTGCAGTCATTGCGATTCTAGAGCCACCCTAGAGCATACCCTATGGGAATGTACGGCTGTAATACAGGATAACGGCGATGCAGCCTCAAACAGTGACAGCCTCCGCGCGCGCTGGGAGTCTGCGTTGCTCAGCTCGGACCTGCAGCACCAACTCTGGGCCGTCAAGCGAGCCGAGGAAGCCGCCAAGGGCCAACAACCCTTGGCCTAAACCTAGGCGGGGTCCAGGCCCACCCCACGAAATCGCAGGGGACTGACTTAAGTTATTTGAATGAAAGAACTGGTGTCATCCTGAGAATTCGTTCGAAGTGGATCCACTTTGCGATCTCCATGGCTAGAATTTGTGAATTGCAATATGGGCCCTAAGCTAATTATTAAAAAAAAGTTCATTAGCGAATTGCTGTTGATTAGTCGATTATGCAGTTCAGTTTTTTGTGCAAGTTATGTCCGCTTCACCGAGTAGACCAGCTCATCAACTAGAATTTTGCTCTCTGCGACAGGCAACGTTTCAGATATTTCGAATATGTGCGTTGAAACACCCGGTATGTCACTGCGACACAAGCGATGTGGACTGCAGTGGACTCGAAGCTGTCATTCCGAAACAGCTTTTCTTTCACTTCCTGTTTTTTTTTCCTTTTTCACGAGCGTTACTTCGTGTCCTTCAGCTCACAATACCACAATGCTCGCCTAAACAGATTTTCATCAACACATAAATCAAAAGTAGCAACACCACGGACGCTCGATGTCGCTCCTTGGACAAATTTTCACTGGACTACACAAAGAAGGCCACCAGCAGTTCTATGAGCGTGGTACTTCGCCCGCATTCTCAGTCCTAGCAACCGACGTCGGAACCCTAGGAGTCACAAGGGCACCAAGGACGCCTGCCGCAAAAACTCGCCGCGGAAGCGCAACGCGGTGGCGCCCAGTTGGGAGCAACAATCTTGTTCGCGAGTCATTTATCCGGCCGCACGAGAAATCCATTACGCGAAAGTATCCAACCCCCCGCCCCCTTCTTTCATTCCCATGCTCCTCCCGCTTCCTTTCCAGATGCTCTGCGCGAAGCCGCAGAGCTGGGCTAAACTCCTCGCAGGCGTTCAGCCGTTTCGTGGTCTCGAAATGCACCCCAAGGTCGCGCCGGAGCTCAAGCTCGCAAAGAGTGCTTGCGCGCTTAGCCGGCGAAAGTCGCACCCTCCAGTAGCGTGCACCACGACGAAACGCCACGGCCGAAAGCGGTCGCGTTATCAGAGTCCCACAGTTCGAAAGCTCTTGACACCTCGTATAGATGACCAAATAGCAATCACGTTATTGCACGTTTAAGCCTTACCCTAGCGTTATATTAACGATAGTGTTGGTACGTGTACCGTCCTTCTTTAACAATCGCTGAAGAACCTGACCCACGATAACGAAGAGAGGTAGAACGAAGGTGGACCCATGGGCTGAAAGCCTTACTGACGCCAATACAAATCTTGTTACGTTTCCTTGAATGTTGGCAGGCAGCCATGCAAAATGCTAGATAAGTGTGCTATACTCTTTCTGTTGTAAACACCAGTGCCTGTGGTTCACTATACACCCGCTAGCAGCCATTATTCAAATTGATTATTGCGATGCGTCGATCGCCCCTATATCTCCTGGTTCCAGAATATAAGCAACGTGAGGCAACCCTGTTGGCTCCAAGTTAGACCTCAAATCAGCACTGACCGGAGGTCGTCATGTTCGCCCGTATGGTATGTGGGACTCGTGAAACTGCTGGTAATCCAAAGTCGTGGAAGCGGTCAAGGAATCCTTGCATGCCAGATATTTGGATTGCAGCATATTGTTTGGTGGAAACTCGTCATACGAGGGCAGTTACCGTAACCCGAGTCGATGCATAAACAAGAATTAAATAAATTTAGACTTCGGAGCACCTATGGGTTCCCTGTTCACAGTTCGCGGTTGGCATGACTGTTCGCTTGCTGCCTGCAAAAGCTACAGGCGTGTATTAACAGAGGAGTTTCTAGGCCTTGTGGACATATATAGAACTAGTTTACTAAGCCCGCAGACATGCCCCCCCCCCGCCCCCCAACTCGGCTCAGTACACGCAACTTTGTGCGCTCGGATCTTTGCGCATTTGTGGAACGTCAGCGTCTCGTCACCGAGCACCGAGTTTAGAGGATAAGATCGCAGATACCACAGATTTCATATAACTAAACTGGGTTTCAACGGCAAATCTATACCATCGGTTGCTCCGATTTTTGTCGTTCAACAGTATATCCATTTACGCAACCACTGCCACCGACAACTCTTCTTTGCCCCTAGTCAGCTGATGTGCACACATATGTCGCGTTATTATAGCTGTGGCCTTCAACTATGCGACCTCGCTCCCCAGAGTGCAACAAAACAGCGCACCACTTACTGCAACGCAGGCACTCAATGCATACAGTAACAACTTCGCCTCAAGGTCAGCGTAGCCACATCGCGCACGTCCGATTACATCGCACTAGATACGCGTACAACAGCTGTGTCAAGCATTCGCGGCCGCTGCGTGGAACTCGTAACGAGGCCATGGCGCGCGTCGAAACTGGGCGCGACCGTAACGATTTTCGCGCCTCTGGAAGCAGCTCGCGTCGCACTCAGTGACGACGACGACAGGCAGCCGCAAATCACGAAAGCTCCCCTTTTTTTCCCTCCTGCGTCTCCCTACCAAACAAACCGCTTGCTTGCCGCGAAAGCGAAGCGGCGGCCAGAGGTTGTGTACGCGATTGCGGAGTTTTTCTAGCGGCCGCGCGTTGAGCGCGCGCCGTTACACACACTGCGCCACGCTGCAGCCGCGCCACACTGTGAAGCCGAGAGACGGGAAGGCGAACGCGTGCCCGCCTGATTACCCGCCGACGCGTGGCGTTGGTCAAACACAGAGCCCGCTGTTCGCGGTTGGCTGCGTCGCAATCGCGCCGACAGAACGCGCACCAGAGAGTTGGGACGAGAGGATGGCGTGCGTTCTGCGCGAAGAGAGCAAGGAAAAAATAAAGCGCAAGGCACGTTGAAAGAAGTAGATAAAGGCGCTCGGAGAGACGTAATAAAACAGGAAACGTACGAAAAATAGAATAAGATTGAACAAAGGGATGGCCCGCATGCGGTGGGAGAGAGCGCGATCTCCCCAAACCGAGCGGGCGGACTCGCTCTGATAAGAGAACGAGTGGGTGAGAGAGTGAAGGGGTTAGAGCTGGAGACGCAAGGAAGGAGGTAACGGGGGACGCTGCGGATCGGTATGCTCCGCATACTCGACGCCTCGCGGGTGAAAGCCGCGACAGTTGGCACATCCTGTACGAGAGTTTGCCCAGTTAGCAGCACGAGGTGCGCGTTTGTGTGTGCTCGACTGGCAGAAATTCGAGCAATTAGGGTCGCGCGGTGCGCGCGTCGGAGCCGCACGCATGTTCATTACGGGAGAAAGAGAGCAGTAAACAAATATAAGTCAGTTTATTTGCGCGTCCAGACGCACCCCCCCGCGCAACGCAGGAGCACCAGTCGTTCCTGCAACGTGCGCAAATGCAGCTACAGCGCAATTCGCGTGCGCGTCTGTAAACCATCTTAAGGTCTCGGCTAACCCCGCTGAAGATATTGTTTCAAAATGCTGACGGCTGGTTGCGTGCTGTTTACGAGTTTAGCCAAGGTGCTACTCGCTAATTGCGGAGTGGAGCGAAAACGAGCTGGGTGGAACCATCGGCTTTGTGGTTAAATGCGCGTCCTAAGCAAGTGTTTAAATCGCATTAGCATTTACAGTGCCAAATGACTCAATATTCGTGTCACCTTGAGCCGGTACCCTTACTTAGGCCCATCTCTTACACAAGAGAGTAGCACGTCACTCAAAAGGGATCAATGCCGTGACCACTGACGTCACAGCAAGTCGATACTACAACAGCGGAAGCACGTAACTGCATGTGAAAATGAATTCGTCTCATTTCATCAAGTGGCACGGTAGCGTCGCGGGCATCCCGAACACTGACTTCAAGAAGGCAGACCTCTCCTAAGCATAATAAAAATTTGGAGGACGCTTAAGCTTAGCCTTTAGGAGTGGAACGCTATAGCATCGAAAGATCCGCGACTGCTTCTCACGCTTCCCGGCAACTGCAGCTTATGTAACCGTAATGTTTACCGCGACACGCTGGCGGCGAACGCTATATATGCACGAAGGCGAGCTTTCTGGTAGAAACGTGGCCTCTTGGGTGGGCCGATTCCTGACGTTGTTCCCAGCCGCGCCAAAAACATTTTCAGGTTTGTGTTATGGGTTCGCACTTTTAATATTGAAGTCTGAGAAGATTTAACATAAAAGAGATGCGCTGTCGGTGTTTTGTCTCATGACAGTTGTGGGCTGTCCTTGTCAAAATACCGAGGAATAACTTTGCCAGAAATGTTAGAAAAGGTATGAGCAACTTTAGTGATAAATGGTGAGATCATATAACCAGCATATACCGCATGCCCTACAGAAAGGCGGGTCATATATACATATGCTTAAATGTATACGGAAATTTTCGTTCATGGTCAACCCCACGGACGCCGACACCGGATTTTCTGCGGCACGGAACCCTTAACGCTATCGCGGTAATAATTAGCCCCCTTCAATGTTTTGGTAAATGACTGCCTGTCATGGTGCCGCTAGAACTTCGCAGACCGATGCCTCAGATAGAGCTCTGCATTTGATACAAATTCATAGAGCCGAACTTGGATAATGCGAAACTCAGTTACATAAACGTTCGTATCATCCAAAATTCGTATAAATATGATCAGTGGAACTTCAGGAAGCGGAGACACATTCTTGCAAATTCATTCGTGGCCGTGAAAAACGTCTGTCCAATTAAAAAAAAAAACACGATCAATTAAATTCTGACTTTTACGTGTCCGAACCATGATCTCATCATGAGGAACGCCATAGGGGGGAATTAGGACTAACTTTTACCACCTGGGGTTCTTTAACGCTCACATAAATGTAAGCAAACGAGCGTTTTTGCATTTCGTCAATCAAAATGCGGTCGCCGTGGTCGGTATCGCACCCGCCACCTTCGAGCTCAGCAGTGCAACGCCGTCTGCACAATCGGCGAGTGATATTTGAGACAAGGTGACGTGGTAGTGCGAAAATGTCCGAAAATCGCGCCATAGAGAAGAAAACATTTCAGGAAAAAAAATATTTGGCGGCTTTATGAAACGTCGCCAACACAATGCGCATCAATCCAAAGCGATGTCAAGTAGGTTGCATCAGGATGGCTCGGCCTGCCCCATAACCTATCACTGTAGAGTTAAAATCGCAAGTGTCTTTATTAACCTTCTAAAGTGTTACTGTGGGTCCTGGGGCAGCTCCGCTAGGCCCCCGCATGAGATTAAGTACTCGTTGAAGTAGCCGCACTGCTTACAGAGAGAGAGAGAGAGAAATGAAACGCGGGGAGGTTAACCAAAGACCCGCCTGGTTAGGTACACTATACAAGGGACGAAGGGGAAAGAGCGAAGGAAAGACAAAAAGGAAGAGGAGTCGTGTTCACACTTGCACATGAATGTTCACTCATGTGAATGTTCACCCAGGACGAGTGTTCATCAGGATGAATGTTCCCTCAGGATGAATGTTCCGTCAGGATGAATTTTCACTCAGGATGAATGTTCACTCAGGATGAATGTTCACTCAGGATGAATGTTCACTCAGGATGAATGTTCACTCAGGATGAATGTTCACTCAGGATGAATGTTCACTCAGGATGA
Source organism: Dermacentor variabilis (assembly GCF_050947875.1). NCBI lineage: Eukaryota > Metazoa > Arthropoda > Arachnida > Ixodida > Ixodidae > Dermacentor > Dermacentor variabilis. The sequence continues at coordinate 22,839,937 of NC_134568.1, read as the reverse complement.
ATGTTCACTCAGGATGAATGTTCACTCAGGATGAATGTTCACTCAGGATGAATGTTCAATCACAAGCGCTCATTTAGCCCGGTTATCATCAAAACACGGATTAGGGCTTTGGAGGTTTTGTACACACTATAGGCGTACGGCCAAGGTCCCAGATTCCTAGCTTCCGAGAACGGTCTGCTGTCTAAGCGGCTAACACTAGTGCGCAGAACATGTTGAGAGTTGTAGGATGCACATTGGCACAGAACGTGTTCTATGGTCTTATCCCGTCCGGAAGAGTTGCGTACGGCGCTGTTGGCTATTCCGAGGATGAATGAATAAGAGTTCGTGATCGCGACGCCCAACCACAGGCGGCACACTGAAGTTGTTCCACGACGGGGTAATCCGGATGACAGGCGAAGTAGCATGTCAGGGAGTCGCACGACGGGAGGTGGCTCATCTCCCAAAAGGGATGCGTCGCTCTCCTCAAAACTGTATAGAGCTGGGGTGCTGGAAACCGATGACTATCAGGCACCTACTCAACGTCTGATGTCACTTTCGTCAGTGTGTTAACTGAACGGGGCGGCCGTTCCATTTTTACGAAGGCACTGAACCCATGGTCTTTACCAGTCATCGGTCCAGAAACGCACGCCAGCGTCACTAACGTATGCATAAAGCCAAATGTCCACTCATGGACTAGTATCCTTCATTCTTGCTACATCGCTTAGAGCAAATGCATTTAATCTCGATTGCTGGCCTTCGCCATATGTTGGGGCAGCCCGCGAAGTGCTTGCGGGTTTGGAAACACGACGAACAAATACTGGGGCAAGCAAGGGGGGGAAAGGCTTAGCGCCTATCGTGGCCGCCCGTTCTGTCAGTTTCCCCGCGCAGTCTCCGGCAAAAGATAGCGGCCTCCTGAAAGCACTGCAAATACTGGTATATGAATAGGTTGTACCTTTGTCTGAGCCGCCTGTTTTCTCACCTGCGCTTCTTGTTGCCGCACCCGCTACCTCCACTATAATTTAGACAATCGGATATTCTAAGCTCCCTGCCTTTACAGATGTCACACATTTTAAGTTGTCTGCGTTTGCAGCGGTTTTCTTGCATTGCCCTTGCAACTGCACGTATCGTATTTCAGGCTAAGAGCCACTCCGTCTCGAGAAAGATGGTTTTACAATTAACAGCGTCTGCAGCGAGTCACTGAAAGCTTCCCATAGCGTCATCAATAACCCGGCATTTGTTTGTCGTGTGCTTGACTAAGGGTCGTCTAAAGTCGTCGAACACATTTTGATTTTTTGGAACAGTGCTTTGCCTGCACCATGGCGCAACGTCGTACGCCTGCCTTCATTTTTCTTTTGCCTCCGGCAGCACAACCACTTTTTTAGGACGCGGCGCCATAAGTTGTCGCGGTCTCCTAAGTATCACAGCGGGGCTAAAGCCATCGAGGAAAAACATGATTTATTGCTGCGGCAAGGGGCCGCGCCCAAGCTTCATTCTGTATAGCTGGCTCCAGTGCCGAACGGCTCAGACTCGGCTCCATGCGCCACTCCTACGTTCCTTTGCCATTTATTTCTAATACACTGCCGATAAGACAGGTACGCGCTTTCGTCGTTCTATTTCGTAACCCTGTCGCCCGCAAGGGACACAAAGGAAAAGAGAAAACGTCGCGCAAACGTTCAGAAACCTTATTACTCGGTTTCCAATCGTTCTTGAGAGTTAACATGAAAATAGGGAACTGAGGCCCATTTCGTAGACCTCGAAGTACTAATGTACATGGCAGAACAGAAAATAGCGAGAAGACGCGGCCCGGGCCCCTATTCAGAAACATAGTTCTTACGCTAGAGCGGGTCGTAAGAGCAGGTGCCAGCCTTTAACGAAGGCGGCCTGCCAATGACAAAGAACGCTTCGAAAACCTTCGCGAATTCGGCCCATGTACTCCACGCTGACGCACATGTAGACAACGACGGTTCCAACGGGAAGGTCTCGATAACGTTATACGGCCACACAAAAGGCTGTATTCTGCGCAAACATATCCATGCTCCCTCGCAGCTCCGAGTAGCCAGTGCCAGCGCGATCGGCGGGAAGCCATCCTCTATTCTTTTCGGAACGGGGCATTCTCCGGCTATCCAGAAAAAAAAAAAGATCCAGTTTTGCTCAGCTGATTAATTCGTCTTTAACGCGTACACGTTACTTTGACGCGATGAGTTGCCGCGGTTCTTTGCCGTCACGTGACAGATAGGCAAAGTGGGCGCAACCCGAAAACGTTTGACCAATAGGAATTGGTCAAACGACGCCTTTCTTTCGCTAGTGGCGAAAAAAGGCGTCGAATCAAAAATTTTTATTTCGTTCGAGCTAATCATGCATAATTGGTGTGCACATATATCAGATATGATATGTGCGTATATGTGATTCGTGCTGTTCGTTGCTTCGCGTAACAGACAGGTGCAGGGAGGTGGCACGAGAATTTTTCGACCAATCGTCGAGGGCTCATTGCGGAATTGGAATAGAACATTTGGAGTAGCTTTATGTTATCGCGCCCAAGGAATACTTCGCTCGGCATAGATACGGTTATTTGTTTGCAGGTTGACAGCCGTGTACAGCTGATGGCATCCACTGTACTGTTGTGTTTTTGTCGACGGTTCCTGCACTGCAACGCTGTCGCGGGAAGTGTACGCGTCCAACAAATAAACAAGAGGCAGGAACGAGTGTATTGCAATAAATATTTACAAATAAGGAATAAAGTAAAGCCTAGCTGCTTCCTTTTATTCGAGATTAATTGGAAACCTAATTAAGGGGCCGACGATAAACAGCTCCAATAGTATACACGTGATAGGTTCGAATTAGGAGAGCTGACAGCGCAACCGCAACATTGAGCTGGCACGGAGCAAACAGGAAGCCAGCACGAAACTGCGCGCTAAGCTAAGGACATGAAAGTGAAGAAAAGCCTCCCCCTCCTCCCGACTTCAGGAAAGCTGGCCGCTCATTATCCCCGTGCAGGCTGCACCCGCACGAAGTTGCTGATGCCGGTTTCTCGTGGAACCAGACGCAACCGCCTTCCGACGTCAAGGGCCCATGTAGTGCAGCGTTCGTTTGGGGGGCAGCTGCCCCCCCCCCTTTATGCTTATTATTTTCCCCTATTTCCACTTCCATGCGAAGACTCTGCGAGGCTGACTCAGTGCTACAAATAATCATAAAGGCTGCAGGCGGAGCTTAACAGGACACGGTATGCCTTTGATAGCAAAGGTCCCTACCAGCGTACAGATCAGTGTATGAAAGGAAGAGAAGAAAAAAAAAGAGGAAGTAGCAGAACGTTAAGTTAAATCAACGGAAGAGAGAATGGGGGCAGTGTGACGCGTTGAATGTTTTTCTTCCTTCGCAGCCACTCACCACGAACCTTCAATCCTAAGGGATGGCGAGAGCGGGAAGCCAGCCTACAGATGAGCGCATGTTAAAGGATAGCGCAATAGGCTCGCTCACTCAGACGTTTAAAAGCGAAGCTTTCTGTGTCTCACTGATTTGTATGCGGGAGCCAAAAGCGCCAAAGTAGAACACGATAGTTTACATTCGCAGTACCGCGCCAGCGTCGATTGGCCGGCCGGTCAGTGCCCGATAACGGCGCGAAGCGACCAGCTCCGCAAGAGTAGCGCATGCGCACGAAGTTCATGGAAGTGGAAGCTGCCTCTGCTAGACATGACACAACTCCCGTCGCGATTAAGTGAGCTTCCCTGCTTATCGGAAACAGCAAGTGTGCGTGAACACGGGCTCGTCTTAGGACCTAGAAAAAAATTAATCAAAGCCCCTTTCTTCAAGCGCAGAAGGGATCTCCACAATCCGGGCAATCGGGCTCGAACGAGTCCGCATACCTTCTGACCCTGGCTAGGCTGGGAGAGGACCCAGTCTGCAGCATACGAAGGCTGGCAGACTGGGGCCTGGGGAGCTTGGCGTGGGGCGGTGAATACACCCTCCTGCCGAGCTGATAGTGCTTTGTAATCTCGTTGAACGTGTGGAGCGAGTCCTTGTGGAGCCCTGCGCGCGCGAGCGGCGTTTTCTCGGCGCGGTAGGTGAGTTCGCGCGCGCGGGCCAGCTCGTTGGCGTTCGGAACGACGGGGGAGACCCATGGCCCCATGTGGGCCTGGATCCAAGTGATGACGTGGGGGGCAACGCGCCTACCGCAAAGCAGGGCGGCCGCCTCCCTCGAGACCGAACCCATGGCGAAGGCTCTGACCACCGCCCGGGATACCGCGTAGACCTGGGTCTGCTCCGGCCCGGAGGGCGAGAGCCACCGCGAACTGTTCCGCTAGTGCCGGGGACGAGCCCCTAACCGACGCGGCGTTAAGGAGGTTGCCCCTGTGATCTACCACGGCCCCCACGGACCGGTCGGACGAACCGTATGGGCGGCGTCGACGAACGCGACCGATCGTGGATCGCCGGCGACGGATCCGAGAAATGCGGCCGCCTTGGCCCGGCGTCTGCCTAAATTCTATTGCGGGGGCACTTTGCGCGTGAACGGCGAGACCGTGACGGCCTCCCGCGTCCCCGCGTCGAGCGCGCACCACCTTTCCCTGACTGCAGTGAGTCCAGCGACCACAGGATCCGCCTCCTTGCGGGAAAGCGAGAGAGCCTGACAACCTGGGCGATCTGTGCCTCGACAACCTCATCGAGGGTGTTGTGGTCTCCCACCTCTATGACCTTCTCCGTGCTGGCACCCATGGGGATGCCGAGCACCTTTTTGATGCTCTTGCGCATCAGCGCTTCGAGCTTTGCCCTCTCGACACGAATATGTGCTGGTCTGTATTAAGCGAAACGGCTTGCGTCCTATTCAAATTGGGGTGATGAGGTGGAAAGGCCCTTCTAAACATGTAGAAGAATTTAATAACCTCGTTGTGAGTAGCGGGAGCCTCCCTGTGGCCGTAGGGAGAAGGGGAGTCGGCGCTCCTTACTGAGGAAGCACGGTCGGTGAGGTCACGCGCAGTCTCGTGAGCAGACTCATTGAGGTTCGGGGGAGAACCCTCGACCGACCCTACGTGAGCGAGAAACCATTGAATTGAATGATGCGCGAGAGCATATGGACTCGAGCCGCTAAGAAGACGAGCAGCTTGCTTGGCGATGCAAGCCTTCTTAAAAGCCGTAACTGCCGTTTTGGAATCGCTATATATCTCGGACCCACGACCGTATTGCAGGGCGAGGGCGATGGCGGCTTGCTCGGTGACTCTTGGGTGTTAAGTGCGAATCGAGGCGCTATTGGGAATCTTGCCGCTGGAGTCGACCACAACGACGGCAAAGGTCTTCCCATTGCTGTACTCCACGGCGTCGACGAAGCTTGCTTTGATGTCTTGTTGCTTGATCGGTTTGAGCATCACTGCTGCTCTGGCCTTGCGTCTGCCCTCGTTGTGGACGGGATGAACGTTTCGGGGCACACGGGCCACTTCGAACTTGTCTCGAATGCACCTAGGGATCGGGGTACTGACCATCGGGAATGCCGCAGGCTGGTAATTCAGCTCTTCGAGGATGCGTTTACCTGCCGTTGTGGTGGTCAGGCGAGTGAGTTGCGCGCGTTTTTCGACTTCGGCAATCTCCGGTATGGGTCCTGATGGGTAGCACGAGAGCCCTCTTGACTACTTTGCGGATGAGAGCGTTGAGCTTGTCTCACTCCGCTCCGAGCCAGTTGTGCATAGAAATCGCCTACGTGAAGTGGCATAGTACGAAGGCATTGATCAGCCTGAGGAGATTGTCTTCCTTCATGCCTCGGTGCCGGTTTGAGATTCTGCGAACCAGGCGGAAAGTGTTGTCCGTCTTTGCGATGATCTTGCGGAGAGCCATTCCGTTCCCGCCGTTGAATTCGACAAACATGCCCAGGACCACGCTTTAATTCAGGTAACCTAAATTAGTTTACCTAACCTAATATAGGCAACCTAACCTAACCTAAAAACATTGGTTTACGGGAACCCTACTATAGCAGGTCAAGTTCGTATGACTGCCGGACCAGACACTTTATAAGAACTCTTTTCTGTCGGGCTGACATGTACCGATGCAAGACCCCACTACAGCATTCGAGAAAAGCACGCCATTTGCGGCTTCTGCAGCTGAGTAATTTAGATGAGGTTCTAAAGTACAGATAAACTATTATAATCCTAAGCTGAAGGCGTAAGTACAATTGAATCTCTTACATTCAAATGCTTAAATTTCCAATAACCGCCAGTAAAATACTCTTCTTAAATAGTGAGCTAAACGACAACGTTGTTAAGAGATGACCAAATGTGTATAGGCTCTTCCATGCCACCTCCGTAAGCCAAGCTGTAACTGCGTGCACAAGCGAATTCATTGTGGACGAACTGTGAGATTAGGTTGGAGAAATTTCAATTGAGGGGCTGCTACCAAGCTTCCGAGCCCTAATGCTGCATTAGCTACAAGACACACCTCGGAGGAAGACATCGAAATTATTAACACTGTCAAAAAAGCGCGCAAAGCCTAATAATATACGCGAGAGAATCTTCTTACATATTTCAATGCAGAACACGCAACAGATCGGCAAGATAGGCAAAATTCAATCAAAACTCGATGACAACAGCATAAGTTCACGAGTCACCATGCAATGAAAAGTGACGCGTGGCTGCATATTTATGGGGTCGGTATAAGCCCAAGCGATCAGCGTGAGTGCCCACCTGCGCGGCCCAACATTTACCTACTGCAGCGCAAACGACGAGCAGTTGGGCGTATGCGATTGAAAGGGAGTCCACTTTTTTAAAAAGATTTTTGCTTTCAACTAACCAATGAAGTCAAATTTGTAGACATTGGGTTTAATGCATTCATATGAAAGCCAAAAGCTCAAACTCAGTAGGCCACCAAACGCGACCATCGAGGCAGTGTATATTTATTCAACATTTTGACCTTACTCCAGAGGTGCACCATCCGTGATTCTAGCAATGTAACGTTAATATAGTTCCAGCAGGTAAAAAAAAAAGAAAACGCGAGCGCAAGTAAAAGAAAGGAGACGGGAGTGCCGTCTAGTAGCGTAGTCCCATGCAGGAGCCGAGAGTGAAACCTATGCTTCAAACGGATCACGTTCCCAGGTCTGTAGCAATAATCTACCGCCTCATCTAACTATGCGCCTCTAAGTTACGACACTGCCACTGTGTACAGACTACAAGTGCTCGTCTTCAAAGGCGGCGGGGGCCCCCAATCTACCTAGTTCTACTTCGGATTGTACATTGGCGTTGTGGTCTTCAACGAGTTTCGGAAACTGTCACCCAGATGCGCTGGCTCCTGCCTTTAATATGAGTCTTCGGCCTGGGCTACCAAAGTGTGAAGGAAATATTGTACTAGCAGTGTCTTGGAATCGCGTTTACGAAGTTACAGTCGTGTCTTACTGAATGGACCGACAGCCATACCTGCGACACTTGCGACTATGATAAAACAATCGCACGTGTTCTGTGCATCTTCCCACTTAATAGTACGGACCGGAACGAGCTCTGCACCGAGTTGTACACTGGACTGCTGGCCACTGTCAGAACAAAAAAAAAAAAAAAGATTAGTACAGTGATCACCACGGACGTATGCGCTACAGGCAGTCAGAGCGCTGTAGTTCGCTACTTGCGGTCTACGGGCTTAAGAGATAAGCTGTGATAGTGACGTGTGTCGCCTCTTAAGTTCGTGCGCCGATTTCCGTTTCGATACTCATTATTCTTCCTATTTATTTAAATCCCTCTTCCATCGTGCGGAGTAGCAAGGCCGATTTTATCTATTCTTTATTTTTGTGTGTTGCTAACCTCCCTACCTTTTCTTTGTTAACATCTATATATCTCTGCTTTGGAAATCGGCGCCTTTGTGACAGAGAACTAAAAAAAAAAATTATGGGACTTTACGTGCCAAAACCACTTTCTGATTATGAGGCACGCCGTAGTGGAGGACTCCGGAAATGACCGAGAACGAAGTTCTCGCGCGCCATAGAGAAGAATAAGCGTGAGACGACGAAAACATTTAATTACAATCGTAACAAGAAATGAAATAATGGTGCTTACGAAAGCAGGAGCGAGCGCGTAAGAGGACGTAAAAGGCGGCGATAGAAACAGTTTAGGGCCCAATCTATGTATCGATAATTTATTCGCAGTCACGACTGCTTCCAAATACGTCGCAAAGGATATATTCGCTCGCTCTTTTTCTTACTTTATTACCAACGAAAGTTTTCCAAGAGCATTATTTTCAACCTCGCCATACGTTCGCACCCATGGGTGAGCCGCAGTGCAGGTCAGACCTTATTGTGTTTTACCGGCGGGATTGCAGATATGATTCGCCACCGAAACCCCACGCGATAGCACAGTGGCTGTTACGCTGCGCCCCTGAACACGACGCCGCGGTTTCAATGGAGGCCGCGGCGGCCGCATTTCGTGGGGGCGAATTGGAAAGAACGCTCGCGTTCTTTGGGTGCAGGTAGCCACCCTAGTGCAGGTTAAAGAGGATCAAAATAAATCCGAAGTTCTCCACCATGACGCGCCCCATACTGAGATCATGGTTTTTCCTCGTAAGATCACAAAAGTATTTTTTTTTTCGCACCGAAAAGGTCACATGCGGATGGGGAGATAATTGAAGAATGCTCGTGGGCTCACATTTTCAGCATGATTATTATATGATGACTGCTTTTTTTTTTCAACTTGGAGGATGAAACATACGCGGGAAATTAATGAAACCGGAATGAACGAGATAAAAAAGACAATGATCGAGCCATTTTTCCAGCGCAAATCTTGCACTTTGAAAGCACGTAACACGTTGGGGCGGAGGGCTCTGTGATAATTTAAACCTAAATCGTCCTTTTTTTTTTTTTTGCGCACAGAATTCTCGTTGTGCGTTTAAACCCAATCGAATTGCGGCAGCCATAACGAGTAGTTGACCCCGCAAACTCGTGCAAGGCAGCATCAAGCCGCAGCCACTCAGCCATCTCAATGAGATGTACGAACGAGAACCGAAGGCAGAGGAACTAACAATCGGTACGAATAAAAAAATAATTACCATAAAACCCAGAGAGGCCCCGCCACAAATGCGTGCGCATTAGCGAGCAAATACAGAAAACAGCTTCGAGCTGCACTCGTGAGCTCCCGCGCTCGCTGCATCTAGATGGCTCATTTCGACCGCGACTCGATCCCCAATTGCATTCACAGCGTCGCGACATTGTCGACAGCGCGGCCAGGCTCCTTTTTTTCCAATACCGTCTTTTTTAACGTCGCGTTAAGTATCCGCCGCGCCCTTTGCACCCTGGTCTTTACGATGTGGTAAAGAAAAGGCTGCTGCCGGTGCCTTGGACCTTTCTTCCCCCCGCTCACGTTGCGGATTGAAACGGCGCAGTTCGGAGAGGCAGATGGAGACGGCATTCACGACTGCATCGCGAGACGCTTTCTTGTGTCGCGTAGCTCCCCGAACACGCCTCCCCCCCCCCCCCCTCATGCTCCGCCGCCGCCTGGATAAACGTTGGACCAAGAAACAGCGTGAACAGAGGCGCACAACTCAGTTTGCCCTTCTGTTGTTTCCCTGCATTAGGAAAATAAGGAAGCTCGGCGCTTTTCGACTCGGCGACTCGGGAAGAAAGGAGCTAGCTTCCAAGAAGAAAAGAACAGAAAAAAATTTACCGAACCATAAATAAAAGCAAAATAAGAGGGACTCAGAATTACGGCCACAAAGGGTTACGCGCTATGGTATATCTGCATTTCGAGGACGTCATCTTGTGCCTGAAAGGTTTTAGCCGCGCGAACGTTTCTGCACTTAGATTAGTGCTACCCACCGCACTCGTTATGCGGAGAACGTGAAACACTGTGTGCTCATTATTACGCCAGAAAGAGAGGGCGAGTCTTTCGACTTAATGTGGGCCCTGCCTTGCGTGAGCTGGTTCGAAAAAGAAAGCAAAAGTAGAAATGGAGGAAGCACATTTATGAAGCCATATGCCCCGCTCTCCCACAAGACGGTCAGGCAAGAACTAGTTCCCATTTATATCGAAACCACCTACGCGAAATCCCCTACCGCTATCTTCACCTCACACACGTGGTGTTAAAGAATTGCGGAATAGAGCGTTTTAGCACGGCATGTAGCCTCACTATCGCAGACATACGGGGGACTACCGCAGGCCCGGTACGGTAGCATAAGCGATGACGACGATGCATGTGTTCAATAATGATTTCAACGTTGTTGCGTTGCATGACATTTTACGTCGAGTGTGTGAAAACTTTATTGTATATGTCCGGCGATTTGGGCGGCGTGGGGCCATAAGCACCCCAGCCTAGGTGACGGCCTCGAGTCCTTGGACTCGAGGCGGCTTCCTCGACGTGCCGGACGGCCCACAGTTGATCAGCGAGGTCGTGGCTGAGCAGGGCCGCCTCCCAACGCGCCCCTCGGTTGGAGACGGCCATGTCTACCCCGTTCGGGGACTGCCGCTGCTCGGAACCGGTGCATTTCCACAACATGTGCTGCAGCGTCGCTCTGGCTCCGCACGCGCTTTACACTGGTCGGACGAATAAAGGTCGGGGTAGCAGAGGTGAAGGATCGCCGGGTTCGGATATGTGTGGGTCTGCAATTGCCTCCAGGCAACCGCCTGTTTCTTGTTTAGTTTGGCGTGCGGTGTTGGGTATTTACGTCTCTTCAATCTGTAGTGTTGCGTGATGTCTCTGATAGTATTCATGCGATCTCACCACGTCCACTCCCGCATCGCTCACGCGGTGGGCGAGACGTCGGGATTGCCGGCGGGCGCCGCGGCTCGGCATGTAAGTCCTCGAGCCGTGGCGTGGGCCGTCTCGTTTCCCGGGAGCGCAGTGTCCTGGGGGCGGGGGTCCATACGAGGAAACTCGTTTTTGCGACAAATATTACCCAGTTGAATTTGGAGAATGCGGGCCGCTTCCCGGGAGATCCGATCGCTAGCGTAGTTGTGTATCGCTGCCTGCGAGTCGCTTATTGTCACCTCGGCGTCCGTGGTGGCTACCGCGAGGGCTATCGCTGCTTCCTTGGCCGCCTCCGTCTCTTCCGTGCGTATCGTCGTGCTCGCGACGCAAGTTCCGCTGTGGTCCGTGATTGCAACCGCGAAGCCACGTCGCCGCTCGTAACGTATAGAGACACGTATATGTAGGGCAGCAGATACGTGAAACATGATTAAACTTACATGCTCGATCTTGTTCAACAAAGAGCCACATTGTATTGTCATTAACATTGCTGGTCTTGTCCACGTCTTGTATGTACGTACGTACGTAACTTAATCTATACCACGCTAAAACTCCCCTAATGACACCATGTGACTTCGGTGCACTTTTATAAAACAGTCTCGAGGTAATCATTCCCGAACTTTCCGGAGAAATGCACTGGCGCTCCAGTCACTTAACTAAACGTTGTTTTATGCATTCAAGCACAAAAGTAACTGGTACGCCAGTGCATTTCTCTGCAAAGCTCGGGAATGAATGTCTCGAAACTGGTGTCATCCTGACAATTCGTTCCAAGCGGATCCGCCTTGCGAACTCCACGGCTGTAATTCGTATATTACAATATGGGCCATAAGATATTTAGGTAAACTTAATGAACGATTATTAATTAATCAATTATGCGCTTCACTTTTTCGTGCAACTAATGGCCACCTCTTCAAGCATATCAGCTCATGAACTAGAATTGTATTCTCTGCCGCGGACAACCTTTAGATATTTGGAAAGTGTTCGCTGATACACCCGGTATATAGTACATTCACAAGTGTATCTAAGTCGATGCTTCTTGCGGCGACGTATCGTTCCAAATATATTGAATTATCATTTATCGCAAGCTCTACATTGCGTTCGTCGCACCAAATATGAGCTCGTGGCATCGAGGACGGGATAACGCACATATTGAGAAAGAAGCCACAAGTGCATAGGCACCGCCATCATAACCTCGCTTTGACGAACGAAAGCGCCAAAATTCCAACTGACAAGCGCGGTCAAAGCCGGCTACTTCAGACGCTGAACTTGTGTCAGCACAAAGCAATCGTGTTATGATGTGCTGCCGAGAACATTTAACAGCCCCCAAAAGAGCAATGTTGCCGCCTTACATTACTATACGCCATATCAACACAATGAAATTTATAGTCGCAACCGAATCTTCTCTGTTGAGCACAATATGTAACTAACTCGTCGCTTCGCTGTTGAAAGGGTAATGCCGGAAATCAAATATGCGCGACGAAAAAATTCGCAGGTTCTTTTAGGCTATCTCAAATACGACTTGAAGGCGAAAGTCTAAGTGCCGATGCATTAAAGACTGACATACGGCGTATATATTCGCCTGAATTCGCTGAGTCTACTTCCCTTAGGCTCCACTCTTAATTCGCTTGCTCATCCCTCTTAATTCGCTTGCTCGTCCCCCCTAATTCGCTTGCTCGTCCTCTCAATTCGCTTACTCATCCTCTCAATTCGCTTACTCATCCTCTCAATTCGCTTACTCATCCTCTCAATTCGCTTATTCATCTTCTCAATTTGCTTATTCATCTTCTCAATTTGCTTATTCATCTTCTCAATTTGCTTATTCATCTTCTCAATTTGCTTAGTCATCCTCCTAATTCGCTTACTCACCCTCTTAATTCGATTAGTCTAATTCGCTTAGTCATCAATCTAATTATATTTAACAATTATATTGTCTTTAACTCGTCTGAGTCATCCACTTCATTCACTTAGTCACCCATCTTAATTCGCTTTATCGTCTATCTTGCTTGCTTACGGGGCCGTATGAGCCACTGACGATGATAGTTTTTGTACCTTTCGTGTTGTCGACGCGCTTTCGTTCAAGGACTTTGAAGGTCGACTGAACGATGAGACATAAGGCTTCCCACTTTTTTTAGAAAAGGAAATATAAAGAAAAAAATAGGCGAGGCAAGATGAAACTAGCTTCACTCCCCCCCCCCCCCCCCCGCCCAAAGAAAGAAAAGAAAGCATGGTCGCAGCAATGTTGTCGCAATGACCGAAATGCAAGCGTGAGATAAGAGCGTTGGTCGTACATAGTCCGGGCAGTCAGCGAAACTGGAAGGAACGTTATTTCACCAAGCTACTCAAGACCATTACCTACTTGGGCAATGCGAAGAATTACAGCAGGCTTACATGAACGCTCAACGTCCGCGAGCAGGAACTCCACCGATAACAAGCATACAGTCAGCCACCAAAGCTTACGAGACACGGGATTTGCGAAAAAAGAAAGTTGAGTCCCCCGTGAACCCTGCGCACGGAGTCCCGAATTGAAAGTGTCAGTGCGTAGTAGCCTTTGCGACCTGCACAGTGATGCAGTGGATAAGAATCGCCACAATTCAAAATAGCAGAATTTTGCACTCGCCGTAATACGAGTGTACTGCAATCTTTTTTTGACCGATTGTGCCAAATACGCAGCATGCATAACGCGGCCGCACATTTGTCGCCCCTTCAAGCGAACTCTTTTTTTCTTTAGGAAAATGATGAGGCGATCGGGGAAACGACAAAGCGAGAGCTGATGCACGTCTGTTCGGTATTAGATACACGCTACGCATAATTTCGAACACCAACTCCTCCGCTGACCGCAGCCAACACCATTTTTTCAGCCCACCGTTTTCGGGGTCACGCGCCCAGTTAGTTGACAAGGTATCCATACAGCACCCCAGCTGCGTGCGCGCAGCGTTGATAACACGTCATTCGTTCCGGCCAGGCGACCTGTCTTGCGTACGCACGCCTTACAGCCTGCCTACATGTCAGCCAACCTTAGCGTCTTTGAAAAGTCGCGATGGGTGCTGAGAGGCAAGCACATATGTACAGATGCATGTATTCGAAAGCTTCTTCGGCACGCGGAAGCAAAGAAGACATGTATGTTTGATAAAAACAGCCCCTTCCTTTGGCAACTTGCATATTACGCGTTAAACATCGAAAATGCGTGCTCGGGGTAGCATCGCTTTTCCGAAGACCTCTTGTGGACGCCAGCACGACCATTCCTATTTTTGGGGGACTTCAAAGTGCACGTACGTCGCAGTAATGTACCCATCACAATGTAACACTATGATGATAAATAAGAGTTCCGTTACAAACCAGTGACTGCTTATGTCATTTACAACACATACGTAGCAGTGGTTCGAGCCAGGATAAGCGCTTCTGGCCGAATGAAACATTTTCAACCAGTGAGTTTTTTTTATTTTCTGAAAAAGAAAATGAAGCCTATGTATACGTTTAATAAATCTAGGAGCTTACTTGGCGATGTATACCTATGTGTTACTCTCAACCTCTCTCAGCTATAAAATGGGACTCAGTAATGGGAAAAATTGAAAAAGAAAAGCTTATTTCCCAGTTCCTTGAACGCGTCCCATAATTTCCCCTGCACCGCTTGTGACGCTAATGTTCGAGCACAATTTAAAAATGGCGAAGTGCAACCGTACGTCTTTAACATTTTTTTTAATGCGCCAGTTTTGGGCGAGGAGTGCGGAAAAACGCAATTACATACTTACCAATCACGTCTCAACCGTTTACGGCCCGGCGTTGATCGACGCATTCATTAGCGCATTTCGCGGAGTAAAGGCATATAGCCGTAGGACAAGAAAAATCCACGCTTGATCCCGATATATCGCCGTAAAAACACTTTTCACTTACTTCTGATAGGCATATTCTGATGGCAACTTTTTCTTCGGGCCTTCATGGTCAAATGGCACTACGCTGAGTGAGCGCGCAAAGCTGTCGACAGCGCCCTTCGATGCACCGTTTGCTTCCTTGCTTGGACATGCGCAAATTTTTTTGCTCGAAAATCCGAGAGCGCGAAATAATCGACGAGAAAATCGCAGTTCGCTTGCAGAACCGAAGTGCTGCGTGCAAGCAATCAAAATGCGGTAGGTGCCTTTTCTCGTTTGCGTTATTCCAGCGCGAATCATGCTGCACCGGAAGGAAGACGGTCATTTCCTTCCGTCTCTTTGTACGTGACCAGAATTAACGATCCCATTGCTGACATCCGATTTCTTTGAACTTAAAGGAATAAATCGCGCGTAAAGCGGTTAGCAAAAACATACATGCAGCAAATAATAGGGCAGGCTTGCCGTCGAAGAGGTCCTATGTTGAACAAAAGTTGAACATGGGGCCTCGCGGCGTCCTTCATTAACATTCTCTCTCTTTTTTTTTTTTCGTGTATTCCCATCTACGTCCCGACCTTGAACCAAAACACTTCTTAAAGCAAAATCGCTGAAAGCACGATTGAATTTTTTTTTTTTTTGCACTCGTGGTTACGCACGTAACGTCAGGCGCCGAATCATATCGTTCTTGACGGACACTCATTTTATTATCAAGCTTGCGCCGCGTTTGGTGTTTCCGCGTGTGCCACTCGCAGCTATGCGGTGAACATGCTTGAGTATACAATGTAAACGCGTCTGTTGACCATTCTGCAAACACAAAACTCTTTATTTTGTTCGAATAAGGCAGGGAGTTAGACATTGGCGCGTGTGCTGTTACGAAATTACGATGCACAAATAAGCCGCGCTACAGGAGAAATGTTCAGGAACGGGCTACAGCCTCAATTGAAGGTTTCGTGAAAAATAAAATCTAAAAAATGTGCGCTGGTGTAAAAACGTTAACACAGATCTTTGAAAACGGCATATAGTCTATGTCGGCACTCCGATCACAGCTGCTCTCAGATTACGTCACAAGTTTTCTGACGCAACTTAGGCGTGCCGCCATTATTACTCGTTGATGAAAATTCATGGGCGAGGGTAAACATAGTACCATAAAAAAATATCACGATAAGAAATAGTCCCCTACCATGAGTCCTACTAAAGCTAACTTAAAATTCGTCAACATAGCAACGTCAACTCGCAGATTTATTATTATTATTCTTTTGTTAGATTACCAAAATACTCACAAAGGCACACGGTACAATTTTGCGCTAGGAGCTTGTTTAGGAAATACAATGAACAGCAACGCCGCAACTGCGTAGAGTACAACGCGTTTTAGCCCGAGGTCGGAAGAGCTCTGTAAAGGTTAGCGCACAAGTTGCAAGCGTAGATAAGCGATCAGAATTTCTTGCCTCGAGCACTTAAGGAAAAAGGCGTGTACTCACAGTATGTCTCGTTGACCAGCTTGAAAAGGCGTTCCGCCTTCAGCTTGCTGTTCCTCTTTCCCATGTTCGCAGCGGTGAGCGAGCTTCGAAATTGTCGCAGAAAAAAGCAGCTGACGATGGTCGCAACGACGACCGAGCGAAAAGATGCTTTTGACTCAGGCCCGACCAGCAGTGAAAAGTTCGGCCGCTTCTTGCTGCTGCTACTCGACAGTCACCACAGTTCGAAACGGGAGCCTAAAGTCGCAGCGCGGCTCCAGCCAACGCAGCGGCGCTTTCTCACCGTCGGTTCTTCCAGTCGCGGTCGCAGGGAGGAACAAGCAGTAAATTTCTTCGCTCTCTAGCAGCGGGGAGAAAGCAGAGCGAAAACGAAAAGTGCGCGTCGAAGCGGCACTTAAGAAAGCTAGCTAACACACTGGCGCGGAGTTGTCGAGATGCTCACTCGGATCTACTAACAACGGACAGATGACGGAAGAGCGCGCAGGCGCGCACAGGCCCGTTTCCGCGAGACGCTGCAGCCAGCCGCTGGCTCGCTGAGGCCAGCAGCGCCAAAGCCGAGCGTGCGCTGCCGCGGCCAGCACGAGACTCACTGGACCGATCCGCGCGCGATTCGTCGGTGCTGCCCGCGCGATCCCCGCGCGTTCCTCTCTCTCCCTTTCCCACAAGAGCGCCGCTCCTGGGTTCGCTGCTCGGCCGCGCAGCTCGATGCTCCCAAGGAGCAAAGAAGCGCGCGCTTCTTTCACCCTCGCCTCCCTCGCTTGGCTCGCCAACTCTGGTTCTCCGGCCGTGGGTCCTCCCCCCCCCCCCACTCTTCACTTTTCCCGTTCATCACTGCATCTTCCCGCCCGCAGGCGAAGGGTTGGCGCTTGGAGCGCCCTCTTCCCTACTTCCTTCGACTTGTCCTCTTTCCTTCGGCTCCCTTCGAACCAAAACACAGCGGGCTCGGTTCGCGCGCGCGAAGTCGCAGCGCGCGCGTGCGGCGTAATTTCATGCCAGTCACGTGACAGCGCCTTCCCTGTGACGTACGCAGTGACGTAAAGAGCAAGCATCGCCCGGCTGCGTGAACGCTTATCGGGAGCGTTTTTGGGGATTCGCGAAGGAGAGGAGGGCTCCTTTATTTTTTTTTTAAATTGGGCAAGGTTCCCCACGTAGTCTGGCGCGCAAAGTAGGGACAAAGTGAAACGCGAGACGGCGCTGCGTAACAAGGCTTTTCGGAGACCGGAGTTAAAATAATGGATTCGAAGAGTGAGAGTGAGATGAACGGTACGGCATGGCAGAAAAGAAACTGAAGTAAAACGAGGTTGTAGAAAGTCATGGTAGGAGGATGTGCGCGCAGTTCGGGGTGAACGTAGTAAAACGTACAACGAACAAAGCAGCGAAATGGGCGACGCGCCTTCTTTCGCTGAAGCGTGGGCTCAGGTTATCGAGAAAGCCCGAGCTGTACCAAACAAAAATTGGTGCAAAATTATATGGCTCGCAGTGTAGCGCTACCGCTACATGACGGCGCAAACTCCCGTTGAAGGAAATATGTATGCCCCTTTGCTGCCACTCTGAAAACGATAATATGCGGAGGTTTACCCCAATTGAAATATTTGTCATGCTATGCAATTGCGAGCCCGCGCCCAGGTTCCTCGCTATAAAATGTTTCTGGCGGGTGTGTTGAAGTTAAATTTTCATTACGTATGCCTGGAACACGAACTTTTCCCTGCTTTTATACCATGGCTTTGGAAAACGAACAAGTGTAGCAGTGACGACCGTTCTCTGAACGGTTTTGCCTAACGTAACATCATTTCGCATTGTGTTTACAAGGGCGCTCTCATCGAGCAATCACGTATACTGCACCTTCAACGCCAAGCCGCCCTTGAAACAGCTGCAATGCTTTCCTTGGCTTGTCTACTAGTGGTGACAGTAATGGCAATAATATCCAGCAATAGACGTCAGATAAAACAGAATATCACCGACACGTTCGATGCAAATGAGTCCTCAAAGGTGCCCTACGGAGCAGCATAATTGCCCGAGGCTCATATTTTGAGTAGAAATGGGCACGCGATCGTATCCAAAAGTAGTAGCTAGGAAGTGTTTATTGGTATTGCAGAATAAACTGAACTCTGCACATAGATTGCACGACTCTCATTGACTGCAACAGTTCACGCTAGAATTCGCACTGCAATGAAGAGAAATGCTCGAGCAGATTTGCTATCCTGGAGGCCCTTTTGATTTGTTTGCGGCAGCCTCGCGCGTACACGGTGCTTTGTCGATGTGAGCATGTGCTACAAATCATCGCGTGCATTCATGCAACGAGCTTATTACATCTTAGCCTTGGACGTTCCAGAGAGCTTACTTATGGACATCGCGACGCAACGCGGTCACGAAATGAAATTTAAATGGATACCTGGAAGGCTGCAATTTGGAAGGCAACGAACTTGCGGACGCCGAGACAAGAGTTGCCTCGCATGACGACACTGTAGTGCGCATTGCTTTTCCACGCCAGACAGGAACTCCCTCCTTGCTCGTGTGATACAGAACGTTACATCCGAACCAGGGGCCCAACCTGCTCGTCACCACAGGCCTCCATAAGTTCGACCACGAAGTGAGGTCTCATATGCCACCGAAACGCACACGCCGCGACACAATTTTGGTGCGCAAGGCACGATGTGCTTTGTCGTTCACCCGATGCAGTGCTCATCCTTTCGGCCGTGAGAGCAGCGAAGACTACGACCACTGCCAATATGTACCTGAAGCACCAGCACAGATATTTTGCGTCCGGCGCTCGTAGAGTCGACAGACTTTAGCCTCTTCTGGGGCAACGCACCAGACAATTCTCGGGGGACCTTATTTATAATTTATTTGTAGAATACTAATAAACACCTACTGGGGGCATGGCAGCAAAACAGCAGAGCAATAGAAACACTAAGTCGCCACATACAAAGCGTTCAACACATCAAAAAGAGGCAGCACATTCGTGTTAGTACATTTCCACAATGCGGTCAAAATCGCGGACATCATCTGAAGCAACATGAGTCCTGGGCAAGTAATTCCGGAATTGAATTGCACATGAAAAAAAAAACAGAATACAAATGTGTTGCTGTGAGGGCGTTATGCGCCTTAAAAACATAATCATGACTGATTCACGGATTGTTCTTGGAGAGTGTACGTATTTGCGTTCATCGACTTTAATTTGAGCTTTCATTATCTGAAACAGGGGTTTTATTCGATACGTATACTTCTGCCTGTGTGCACACTTCACCAGGACGGCACACACCCAGAGCATGTGTCGCAGAGTGTCTCTCTGTCCACAGGCTTTACACGCATCAGTCGGGTATAACCCTGGGTAACAGTGGTGTAAGACGGCTGGGCTAGGGTAGGTGTGTGTTTGGAGTAAACGTAAGGTTACGGCCTTGTTCCTGTTTAACTTATCGTTTTTATTTATTGAAACTTAAATTGATTAAATTTATGTTATATATATATATATATATATACTTATATTATATTTATTATTTTATTTGTTTATACTATATATTTATTATGTCTAATAAACTTAAGAGATATTAACCGCAGCAGAAAGAGCCACCAAAATGCTTGTTGATGTTTTCTTCAGAAAAACTTATTGAATCGCGGATTTTAATGCAAAGGCTGTATTAGCTGTACTGATACAACTATATCTGGTAAACCCGAATTCTAGAGTTTCGGCAAGAGAAAACTGACAAAACTTGAGGCCGTGTTCGGGGAATTTCTTTGCGGCGACCCAAGGCTTAGACCGCCGTTCATCTTTCCGTTTTACCATCCATCTAGTGGCCTAAACTAATATTGCACTCAGTACAATAAACATCACTTTAAATTAATATACAGGGGGTTCAAAATTAAGCTTTATGGTTTTCTTAAAATTAGGCACTGCAGGGAGGCCCGCGAAGGCTACCTGTGCCAGTAACTTATGTGGCCAGGCGGACACAAAGTGAGATGATAATTATCATGTGAGCAGCCAAACTAACTAAAATAAATAATTAACTTTTTGCTGACTGCAGTAAGTGGGTATGCTTGTATTGAAAAGTTAGATGCAGTCGTGTTACTGCATAGTATCAGTTGGAAGAATTATCCTAGTGTGCCTGTGCTCCGAGATGTCCGACATCAAATTTTAGTTGTCGTTCGCATGATTACGCATGCAAGAGAGCGAGGATCGGCGCAGATCTCCTCCCTGATGTGACGCGGCTGTTGCCTGCGGGGTTTAGTCTGACAACGAGGCGGAGGCATTGGCAAGGATGGTAACTGTGGGACTAACGTATGGGGAGCGTTTAGCGCCTGTTCGCTTTCGCCGCGGGTCGGTCAGGTATTCTACTATCTTCGAGATTGGCCCACGCATGGGGAGTGCTTAACGCCTGCGTCACCTCCGCCGTGGATCGACCTGGCATTGCACTAACTTCCCATACGTGGGCGATCCCGAAGGTAGTGCAATACCGGGCGGACCACGGCGCGAAGGTGCAGTTGGTCATTAGGGGGCCCGCATACACAGATTCTACTACTACTAATGCGGCTGCTACTATAACGCCACCAACGCGTCATACCATACGTGGCAACATGCACACAGTCGCGTAACTTAGGAAGCGCGCGCGCACACACGCACACAGACGCACACACACGCACACACACACACACACACACACACACACGCACGCACGCACACGCACGCACGCACGCACGCACGCACGCACGCACGCACGCACGCAAGCACACGCACACACACACACACACACACACGGTCGAACGCGACGGGAGTTGTGAAGTTGGAGCGATCATACGCTCGTTACGAGACCGGCTTCGCATGGCGCGTCTGGTGGACTGCACTGGATCCAAACCGTGGCTGCGGCCGCTGAATGGAACGTTCGGATCCAATCCATCGTTTAATTCGGGAAAATGACGCTTGCGATGGGAACTTCGGTTGTTGCGTTGGCGCTGTTGGAAGAGGAAGGAGAGCAGTTGGAGGTACGAAGTGCGTTTGAAGAGGTGACAGAAAGCGAATTCCGGCGTCGCTTTCGTTTTTCGAAACAAACAGCACGTTGGTTGTGCGGCGAACTCGACCCCATCACCGGGTGCCAGCGAGCCAGTGGAATTTTGTTGTTGTCACTTGAAATGTGCGCCACTGTTGTTGTTGTTGATGATGATGATGATTGTGATCATGACGACGACGACGACGACGACGACGATGATGATGATGATGATGATGATGATGATGATGATGATGATCTCATTATGGCTCATACACACACCGGACGATGGGCCAAGAATTGAGTGCTGAAACATTTGCTTAACCTCTTGAAGTGGTACATATTCGGTTCAGAGAAAAAAACATGCAAAAACAAATTACGAAAGAACATTAAGAAAGTGAGTCATTTAGTAAATTGTATGTAACCGCAAACGGCATCAAACACGTCCCTGTGGCTGGCCCCTATAACTTATTACGCACCGAAAGATAGTATTATTTCTGATGATGACATTAACCTTAATTTAGCAAGCGGAATTTCTAGATGTCCTTTTCTTAACAAGTTGTATGGCCGACATAACAAAAAATAGTGATCTAGGGATTCTGTTTCTTGGCAGTATGGACACAGAAGCGATAGTGTCAGACCAGCCCTGTGTAAATATTGTTTTAATGGAGGGACACGGCAGCGTAATGTCGTGATCACTACTTCTGATTGTCTTGATCGGCACCACTGGATCTTCCACGGAAATTTTAGGTGCTGAAATTCTGTCCATGTTATTATTGATTCACTGACATCTCTATGAATTGAATATTTTCTATATATAATTGGGGTTATATGTGGCACTACTGTAATAACTGCCATTATAGGTCCACTGAGGGATGCTCGCGTTAAGGAGTCTGCCATTTCACATAAACGTAATCCACAGTGGCCTGGTACCCATAACAGTTTTATAAAATTCAACTGTGGATGAACTAATGTTAGAAACCTCTTTAGAGTCGGTGAATTGTATGAAGCTGTAAGCGAAGTACAGACAGAAAGGGAATTTATTATAATAACCCCACTTACTGCGTTCGAAGGGAGTTTCCGAAGCGCTAAAATCATTGCTTAAAGGTCGGCTTCAAAAACGGGAGTGAAATCTGGCAGTGTAAAAGAGAATGACCAGCCAAGCGGAAGCGAGAAAATGTCTACGCCCTCCTTTTCGTTGTTCACTGAAGAGTCTGTAGCTATTATGTTGTTTGTAGATGTGCGAAGCAATCTTCCAACAGGTTATTTAAAAAAGTGGCTGATTGAAACTTAGAGTTTGGGGGAAAATGTAATCAAATTCTATCTTAATATTCTGATTTGATTCAGTTGATGGAATTGCGTCTCGAATGTTGACATTCAGATTATATTATTGTTTTTGTACAAATACAATCTGTGGATTGTGAGAACGAGGCCAGTGAGCAAGAAAGGAAGAATTTGGGTCATTAATAAAGGCGTATTCAGATCGACTAAGCAGCAAGCCCTAAAATTTTCAGAAATGTTTGAATTGTTAAGATGCGAAATCTGCAAGGCAGTGTTGGTAGGCGCGTTTCTTGATAGATAACAATGATAGCCACAAACCTGGGGAGTCCCAGGCACAGACGCAGGGTTTCACGCTGCAAAAGAACCAGAGGCTTGTTTTATGAGCAGGGCCGTCTGAGAACAATACAAAGCGGAACTCCAATATGGGGCGCATACACATTTTATAAAGCATTCGCAGGGAATCCCTACGTAGTCCATATTGTCGGATACTTATTCTGCGCAGAATACCTAAAGCACGTTGTGCCTTACAAGCTACACTTTCAGTGTGTGGACTTCAGTGAGTTTTCTATCATATATAATTCCCAAATATTTTTAAGACTCAACCTGTGGAATAGGTTCTTGCTTATAATGTACAAATTAAAATCGGATCCGTGACTGGGAACTCTAAGATTGCGCTTTTGTTTACATTGAATGTCATGCAGATTGTCTAAAGCCATACTTGAAGCATACTCATGCATCTTTGTAATTTTTGGTAGCGTAAATGTCACTGTCAGCCGCGAAGAATGCAATGTCATCTGCATACACATAAACTTGCACGTCCTGACAAGTGGGGATGGAGCCCATTAATATATTAAATAATATTGGAGACAGGACTGCTCCTTGGGGAACACCGCGAGTCGGTCTGAATTTAGGCAAGGAACATCCGTCCTTGAAGCAGTAAAATATTTTTGATCGCAAAAGTACTGCCAACCGAGCGATAATATATTCTGGGAAATTGCGACTCTGCAGAATATCCAGTAAAATTGAATGTTCAACGCGGTCATAAGCTTAAGCTATATCAAATGACACTAAAGCAGAATTTTGTCTCCTTTCTCGAGCAAGTTCTATGCGTTTCTGTCAATCAGGATGGGCACACCATATGGAGCAATCAGCTCTGAAGCCTATTTGATTTGGACTTAATATTCAATTATCTGTCATCCAGATAGCAATTATGCAATGTAATACCCCCTCTGTGAGCTTGACCATATTAGAAGTAAGAGAAATTGGTATATTTTCAATATTATAACCTACTCATTGTTTTTTAGATATCGGTAATACTTTAACTACTCTCCAATCGTAATGTATCCAGGCTTTGTTTAATTAATCGTTTATAACGTTTAGAAGGTCACCAGGAGATAGATCGAATAAAATTTTTAACATGTGAACGGTAATTACATCAGGACCAGGGGCTGACAAGATAAGTTACGAATCACTTGAGCTAATTCAGGCAATATAACTTGAATAAACACTGATGTTGGGGCTGATTTTTGCAAATTATCGGACATCGATGACGTGAATCTACTCTCCAAGCCTTTAGCAATGAGTTCAAGAGATTTTCTCATTTCATCGAGCGACAGACTTACATATTCAGTAATAATTGGCGATGGCAGAATTTTGCGATATCTCATATATCTCAAGAATGATTTTTTGTTTTTACGTTTAGAAAGGAAATCGTAGTGTTTCCTATCATAATCTTGTTTAGCTTGAGCCCCTGTGCGTTTAAATACAGCAGCTTGAAATTTGTAATCAGACCAATTTTTGGGGGACTGGTTGTAAAGAAGCTGCTTCCAAGCTTCCTGTCGGCGTTGGTGGTCTCGCGTGCAGTCTGTATTCCACCAAGGGCTATAAGATACTTGCTTTCCAGATGTAACAGTAAATTCAACTTTTTTGTATGTTCTTTTGATTACAGCAGAAACTTTCATGGCCTTGGTGTCTTCACGACCTTCAGAATAGGAAGCCAAATGTACCTTAAGGTTGGATTTAAATTTATTATAATTCACAAATACGCGCACCGGAGAGCATGATGGCATTTTCGGGCAAGCAATTTCGAACATTAGTGGAAAGTGGTCACTGTAGGTGGCACAGTCCAACGCTGTCCAGGATGAGCTACTGAGGAACGAACTTGCAAAACTTAGATCCAATGCTCAATGGGACTGATTACAAATATATGTAGGAATTCTAGAATTCAGACAAGACAGATTATTATCTGTTGTCCAATCCCACAAGCGTTTGCTACATTGGTCAGTTCGAAAGCCCCAGCACTTGTGATGCTAGTTGAAATCTCCAACAAGAATTTTGTCCTTGCACCATGAAATCACTGCGGAATCCAAACCTCAAGTGTTCTGCACACCCGCAGGAAAGTATAAGTTTACTAACAAGAATGGTAGGCACCCTGGTATGGTTATATCTAATGCAAAAATTTCACTTTCGGGAGAAATATGTTTGCCTTATTGCTTATGTATCTTGTGGTTTTTCGAGATCTATCACGTTGAAGCAAAATTAATGCTTTGGAGACATGCGTTCTGAATAATTGAATTTTTCGTTGCTGTGTGCTGTGTGTTAAATACGTTTGGCAAATATGTATGTGAATAATATGTCATGCTGCCTTGAACTGTAGGGGCGCAGAGGCTCTGTCAGGCATTTTTGCCTTTACCGCTACCCCCTACACGGAGAGAATCCGTGAAACAAACAATAAAGAAAGAAAGTTCGTGCCTTAGAAAAAAATGAAATCTTTGCCTTAAGAAAAATTCTATTAGTGATAAAGAAAGCTAAACCTCCGCCCTTCGATGGACGGCCCAATCGGAAAGATCGGTAGTTATTTAATTGAAAAGATTGGTGTCCTCAAAGCCATGTTTCTGGCAGAGCAATAATATCCGGGAAGAATTTAAGTGATAAATACAATAAATTTGTTGCTGCAGAGTGAATTTATCGGCAATTCCAATAAAGTATTTTGAGGAATCCTATGGTTGCGAAAGAATGGACTCAGTAATTGCCTTACTTATAATGCTTGCCTTTAAGAAATCTTCCTTTGTAAGCTGTCTTTCCGATATTTTTGGGGGGTCCTTGAGTGAGTTAGTGTCGTAGCTTTTTTGACAAAGGGGATCTACATCTTTTTAACGATCGAGGATCCATGTCCATTTCATCTGAGCCATGTGTGTTATCATTGACGCCTTAGCATTGACTCTGGTTGACATCGACGGATAAACCTACAATTTGGGCATCACTTCTTCAATCGAAGGACGTCGACCGACAGCTGTTTGACGAGTTATACCAGCAGCTGTTGTTGTACCGAATACCTGTGCCATCTGACTAGTTAGGATTTGTGTCAAACACTCGCAAAGGTTTCCATCTAGGCGCTCCATGGCTTTTTCCATTGCCCTTTCGACAGCATCAGCAATAAAAAGTGAAAGAGACGCATCCGTTGCTGCCGCCAGGCCGACTGTGACACCGGCGTATCCCTGTGTCCTAGCATGAATTTTAGTTATGCCTTGTCTACGGGAAGATCTTCGTTCAACGATTTCTAGGATTAGCATTTCCCGTGCCTTAGCTGAGCAATTAGAATAATCAGCACAGTGCGCGTCATTGCAGAGGCAGCACCTTTGTTCCTTGCTTTCGTAATCGCTGGCATTGTGCTCTTCGCCACATATTCGGCATCTGGGAGCAGATCTACATCTTTTCAAGGTGTGTCCATAACACCAGCACGTTACACATGGGAGGGGACGAGGGGGCAGAGGTTCCTTTCTGTAGATGAGAAGATGCCTTAATCTCTGATGGTCGAATTGTCGTAGCATATGTGGCTATGACCGACTCATTAGGGATCCTGTTTTTGTCGACCACACGTCCACACCGATAAACTGAAATTACACCCGCCGGTGAAAGCGTCTCTAATTCTTCAGCCGGTGTCATGTTCACATCAACAAGTCCTTTCGCACATGCGAAGTGGGGACGAATAAATGCGCTCGCGCGATTGGCAGCAAACAGTGGACACTTGAAAAGGTCTTGTACACAGGACTGGTATGCTGAAAAGCAGAGGATACCTCCTCTGCCAAACTGGCGGACCTCAGTGATGTTCTGGAAATGGGCCGCCGCCGATCGCAATTCCGCTTGAATCGCTTTTGGATCCTTCATCCGTATGACGGCGTCATTGGTTAGAACAAGAGCCACAGCAACTGATGTGACGCCGTTGCGAAGAAACAGATCCACAGGTAATTCCTGCGGAGGAATAGAAGCGGATCAGGGGAAAGCCCCTGGCCCTTGAAGAGTACATCAATAATGAGAGAACGCTGCGAAGTAAGATCTGTGCACGAAACCCAGCAGCTGTGCTGCCTTCAGGAACTGACGTTTCTGTGTAAATTTTCGTAAAATACGAGAATGAGTCTTCTAGAAAGGATTTTGACAGCTGGCGCAGACCTGCAGGGTCAAAAAACTATATTATTTAGCAATACTGCCGATCTCGTAACAGATCATAGCAGGGAGGGCACACATATAAATTCAAAACAGTATAATCAAATCATTTATGCCGTGCAAAAGCCCGAAGTAATCAATACATGAAGATCAGTAGTAGCAATGCGACGAGTAGCAACGCGACAAATTACGACGAGATTACAAATTACGACATACAATGGTAGCATGCACAATGATGCAATCAGGTTACTGAAACATAAAGTCGAAATTCAGGTTATAAAAAAAAGTTTACAGAAACTGCTCAGCCTGTATATCCTTTCCACGTCCATACATTTACATCCATATCATACAAAACACAAGATGAATACCAAACATACCAAACACAAGAAAGCGATAGATTCTAACACGTGCTTATTGACTGCTGGGATGCAATGTTCGTATGGGATGTATTATAACGCACCCTCAAGAAATAGCTACCCCTAAACCTGCAGAAAAATAGATTTTTATCAGCGAACAGTGCTGATGTGCCACACGGCGCGATCACGCACGGTCCTGAGTTACCACGCCTTCTGGGGAATCAGAATACCTTATATGCCTGGTCTGGTAAAACTTCATATAGATGATATTGTTCATATACACGAAGTGTATCGTGTATTATGCCATCCACATTTAGGAATCAAAATGCTACCCAGCGTGGTTAGCCACTGGCTACGGCGTTCCGCTATTGAGCACGAGGTCGCGAGTTCCAATTACGTTCGTCGTTTTTCACGCGTTACAACCCCTAAATCCCTCAAGATGCTCAGAGAATCCGCTTGCTGCTATTCAGTTGTTTGCAATGTTTCGATCCCCAAAAGAGCACTTGTAATGCAAGCAACGTCGAGGTTTAGAAAAACTGGCACGTGGATTGTGGGTGTGCAGAGCGAACCGGCCGCCAGCACCGTGACAAAAAGGCGGGCTGTGCCGAAGGAAAACCGGTTACGCGGCAACCCTAACTTCCGGCGCTGCCGTAATTTTCAGAGTGCCACACAAGAATCTTTAGAACGCACTTGTGAGCAGCCATTTCAATTTTTGAATTTTCCATTCAAGCAAACGGCTGAAGATTTTTTAAATCTTTGCATACGCATAAGGGAAGCCTTGTATGCTTAGAAACGAACATTGCACTCGTTGTTCCAATTTCACAGGCGTTAACCGCAAAGCGTTGACTGTAAGCCGCGAACCGTTCAGCTGTGTCCGGGCTCAGAAGGGCTAGGAACAAATTTCCCCATCAACTTTTGTAGCTGCTTGGGTCGGAAAACACTCTGAGGCTCCAACAAGGGAGCACGCCGGGCGCCGCCGCCTCTTCGAATCGAAGTTACTTCACTGGAGTTTCGGTTGCTGCTTTGCAAAGGACTTGAAAATTGGGGTTTTTGCACAAAGGGTGGAATGTATCTGGTACTAAAGGGCACCGCCTTATTAATCTTTTCGAGCAAAAGAAAAGTCCTCGAATGCTCCTGTATGAACGAATTTATCGGCAATCGAACGGTGTAGTTGTCACCGCTCCCTTGCGTTCTTCCCCTCCTTTTTCGCCTTTCGAACTGCGCTCGAAGCTGCGCTGCCCCTTTCTTACACGGAGCAAATTTCGCACCGGTCCACTCAGATCCTTCTATCCAGCCTTCGATTGGCATGACCTCGAGATTGCGTCGCGCGACCCGCCATATAGCTCCACCTTGTCACGTACCAGATCCGCCCCAGATGGTGCCACCATCAGTGGTGAGATTCCTCAGCTATTGCTCCTGCCGAAACCACTGTTCAGTCGTGTCAGATTTACTCTAAAGAATTCCGCTCAGTAGCCGGCGCTTATACTACAACGAGATCCCAGTAAAATGAAAGAGCTTCATGGGCCTTAAGATGTTAAGGAAACGGCGACATCCTAATAAAAAAATATATATGCAGATCCAACGCACATGTTAGCCTCTATGCGAAGCGAGGCTTTCGCGAAGCGGCTAATAAAATGTTGTAAACTTGCCCATTTCGTTCCTTCGTC
Organism: Dermacentor variabilis; assembly: GCF_050947875.1. Taxonomy (NCBI): domain Eukaryota; kingdom Metazoa; phylum Arthropoda; class Arachnida; order Ixodida; family Ixodidae; genus Dermacentor; species Dermacentor variabilis. The sequence goes on along the minus strand of NC_134568.1, from coordinate 22,811,203 downwards.
TTTGGCGTAAAGGAAACTGGCGCGCTGACGTGCTCTCTGGCTAACCGGGCTACAAAATGTGACAAACCTTATAATGGCTTATATTTCCGCGTTTAATTTTATTCATTCTAAACGCACTGGCCGCTTCTTGGCCGACCAGCCTTTGTGGGTAAGGGCCACAGTATGGAAATCATAATCATCAACACGTGGTGGCCATCTCAAAGAGATAGCTGCCGTACGTTGTCACAGTATGTCCGGCCAACTTCTTGGTCAGTCTCCTGTTGTAAGTATGGGCCATTGCACCATGAGCTTCTTGGGTACGTGCCATTGCGTGGAAATCAGCATCATAATCAACACGGAGACACGCTTTTTACCAATCGATATCGTCCTGGGCCTACGTGTGACGCGACGTCACCTATTCTGGTCGTGAGCATCGCAACGAGAATCGGGACCCTCCCTCTACATACAACGAGATCACAAAGCACTTTTGTCTAGACCACAGAATATACATCACAGCTCACAATAAGCTCACCAGGCCTCAAGCCCTCACGTTCAGAATGCTTCAAACCAACACGTACCCACCGCGGAACAGACTACATCACTACATGCCTGAGCTATACACAACATCATATTGCAAAAATTGTCTTAGCGCACTAGACGTACATCACTTGCTCTGGCCACGTGGTCGGACCCACGCAAACAAGGATCAAGACTCCGCCAGGCTACAAGAAGCATTACGCAGCACGGACTTGGCGGGGCATCTCTGGGCCGTCCAGCGAGCCCACGATGCGGCCAGGAAGTGAAAACTCCTGGTCCCAAAGTGGGAGCAACCCGCTCTATGGGGCCTTGCACCCCGTAGCTCGCAGGACCTTTCAGTAAAGTAATTCCGTCCATCCATCCATGTGCCATAATCTAAAAAAAAGAACATTGCCATCAACACGTGGCCATCGTTTCAAAGCTTCTTCGTTTCATCGCTTCTACGCCAGTCCCCCGTTGTAGGCATGTGCGAATGGTATGAAAAGAATAATCAAAATCAACACGTGACCACAATTTGAAAGAGCTATAGTTCTTGTTGGCGCGAGAGAAGTATACGCTGGTGGAGGTGTCTATGCTTGCCATCCTGCTAGTGAAAAGTATTCCTTTGAAGATCTCCCTGGAAATGTGAACAGCGTGTTTTTGTGATGATCCTCGAGGGTGTGCAATAGTGCCTATTAGAGTTATTCTTATTAGGTCACATATGTGGTGTTGGCAGCATTGTGCAATAGCGTCTCTAATAAAGAGTATCAATAATTTGTTTATCAAGTCATGCTTCTTCATCACACTGTGTGTACTATAAAAAAGTCCCACGAGACAAAACAAAGATGCGTTTGTGGCCTAAAGGCTAGAGTATTGGGCTGTTGCGCCGGCGAGCTGAGGTTCGAATCTCGGCGTCGGATGCGTTTTTTTTTTTAAATGAGGTTGAATTTACTCGGCGAGAACGCTACCAGCGACCGACCAGTCGAGAGACAGACAGACCGCCGATCGACCCAGGGCTAACCTACATGGAATGGTGGGTAAAAAAAAAAGAAAGAAACAAAGCTTTGCTTTAAACACAAATAAAGAAGACATCTGCCTTATAACTCCCATATACAATAACCCTATATGTCATATGGAAACATATTAACTCTGGTAGGACAAGGAATGCCGCTGAAGTCAACGTTTCGACAAGTCTTCGTCAAGGCATTCTTACTAATCTTACTAATGGGAACATAGGGGATTTTATATGATCCCATCTATTTCATAGTGCTTTATTGGATATGAGCAATATCGGTTTCATTTTTTTGTAGGAACATCTGACGTGCATCTTAACACGTCGACAAGTCTAACGTATCGGGGTCCTGGTGACACTCCATAGCCACAGATAATGCCATAGAAGCACACCTGGGAAGGCCAAGATATTCTTGTAGGGCTTGAGCCTTGCACATACAGACTAGAAGAACACAGGTTAGTCTTAGAGATATCAACAAGCGCAGCAAGCTACACAGCAGAAGACCCAGCAGCGTGCATTGTACAACTGTAACACTGATCGTAAAGACTCGCCCCACGGTTTTGCTTAATACATTTTAGAATGTTGAAAATCTTGGTCAATTGGTCACCCAAGTGTCCAAGCGAGAACCGCCTTGTCGTGTTTTACCTTGTCTCGCAGGGACAAGCACAAAGAGGACGTCAGGCTCAACGCAAAAGAATAAAAGCTAGAAATTCGGCGATGCATTGGCCTTTGATGCTTACGCCAAGTGTGCGCACGTCCGAGAAACGGTACATGCACGGTGCGTTTGACAAGAGAAGGTGCGAAAGAAACATCTATGTGTTTGCGATTGTAATGAGACGCAAGAATATTGAGCATTCCAACGAAGAATGCGCGCACAGGTGCAAGCGAGGGGTAGATGCAGCGTGCGACGCGCTGGAAATGCTCGGCGGGGGAAAAAAGAGAGCGCGTGGGGTCGAAACGGGGGGGAGAAAAGTCACTTCGGAATGCGGAGGCGAGCATAGTGCAGCATAAAACAGGGGAGCGCGGCGGGGGGAAGAACGCCTGGATCGCAATCCGAGCGCCCAAAGCGAACGAGAATGCGCCAGCTCCTGCCACCTTTCTCTCCGCAGGATGGCACAACGCGGGTGGAGGGGGCCAAATACAAAACAACGAGAACGGAGATTTGGGACTGGTGAGTATACGAGCGCGCGTGCTCCCTTTACCAAAAGAGCCACGCGGTCCTACCGCCACCACACGTCGTCAGCGGCAGTCGCCGCGGCGAAAGATGCCAGCGCACAAAGGTGCGACAGTGAGCGCATGCGGAGCGCGAGAAGTGAAAATAAATAAGGCAGAATCGTGGCTGCTTTCTGATGGCTCCAGGAATCGCCTCGCGCAGGGAGAGGCGACCTTGAAAATGGAAGTGCGTATCTACTGTGTGGGTGTGTCAGTGTTACCCGGCAAATGTCCGCCCGGGAGGTTTTTTTTTTTTTCCTTTTCCTTTTCCGGAAGTCGGAAAGAAGCTTCTTTTATTCTCCGCGATAGAAACAAAGAAAAATGAGAGACAGTGGGCGAAGCAACGATGCCGAAAGTCTTGACGTGGATTTGGCGGGAGGCAAATGGAAGAGTATGTATTAAGGAGAAGGCGGCGGCTATATCAAAACCCGACGGTGAAGGACGCTTCCTGATCTTCCTTTTTTTTCTGCTGTCGTATACGCCGAAAGTATTAGGGGAAGGATAGGAAAAAGAAAAGCTAGCGAAAGAAATGTGCGCGAGGACGCTGTGGGGGTGTTCGAGGGAAAGTGGGGGGGGGGGGGGACAAGGAAAACGGAAATAGTGTGTCTCCTTTCGCAATGAGCAATGGGTAAGCACTTCGTGAGACGACTCGCCTCAAAAGAGTCTCACGTCGCCCTTCTCCTTCATCCTTACGGAGTGCGATTACGGGAGTAAGTCGAAAACCATGGAGTTAAATTCGCGAAGATCCCTGAAGACAGCGCACTTGGAATGCACTATTTTTGAAGCTGTTGTTATGGCTCTAACGCTATCTCCTTTAGGAACGTGAGCTTTGCAGCGGAGAAGAGTAAACATTTTAAAGGCGGCCTCCTTAATGTTAGATTTGCTTCATCTTTCTTCCATTTTTTTTTGTTTCAATTCACAGCTTCTTGACATCCTCATAGGGCAGTTTACTTTAAAATACATTGAAGAAACTTCATTGAGACAGAGGCAGGGCGAGTTTATCTCGCTCTATGAATTCCAGGCGATTTGCGTCCCAACAGACACATTTCACGAGTAATGATTGTTTCCTAAAATCCTCGACATTCGCATGCTTCAGCGTACGGCAAATTATTTAGTTGCATAAGTTCGAGCAGGTTTCGTAGGAGCACTTGTGCTCAGACTCGCACTTCGATGATTTAATCAAGAGTTTTACGAAATCTGGTCTAGTCTGATCGGTGTGAATCATGAAGAAACCGGAAAGACGCCGACCGAAAATAAAATAAAAAGTAAATAAAAAATGCCTATAGAGAACTCAACGTTTCGGCCCCCACGTTTCAGTTTCAGTTTATTGATGCGATTGAAATGTTTCACAGAAAAAGTAACTCTAGGAGGTCCCATAGTCAAAGACTGGGGAGGGTCCTCCAACCTTATCCACAGTGAAAGGCAAAGAAAATGAGTGCGACATTACGTGAGCACCGCTCACGGACCAAAGCATATAACATCGCCCTGATGCTCTTCATCCATCATTGTAAGCAGGCCGCCCTGTAGGAGCTGAAACGGCCACTTTTCAGTAATTTTTTTCTTCACCTTGGTCGGCGTGTGTGCTCTTTATTCGCTTCGATAATTTGTGCATGATAATATGTGTGTGCAAACTGTCTAGGAATTTGGGCGATTCCTCCGGCTAGAGTAAATTACCAAGACAGCAATTACTCCCCCTATTGCCATTTCTGACATATTCTCCTTCATAGTACGTACTCTAAACTGCGAACTATAACTCCGCTATTGTACGGACAGGCCGGTGGGGTGTAGCTTGGTAGAGACGCTGCGTAGCCGGTCACAGTAAGAACAAAAAGAAAACAATATTAGGACCGTGGTCACAACGGATGTATATGCACTAAAGCCCGCTAGAGCGTTAGTTTGTTTCCTGCGGTGAGTGAGCCATGCAGTTGGTGACTGACAGTTTTATCGAGGGCCACTCGCCAATTTGTGCCAAGTATACCCATCAGTATATACCGAGAGAGTTAGTTGAAAATCCCTACTCTGTCCTGTCCCTTCTTGGTTTTCTTTTACTGTATGTGTACGCTCCTGCAACACTACTATGAATTACCAGCGAAATAGATTGCGGCAGCGATGTAGAAGTAATTCGCTGTTTATTTTTAAACATGATGAGGAAAAGGAACGTAAAGGAACTACCGCACTGTAGCGAAGTGTTTTTAAATCAGACGCCGCACTCTAGCCCTGTTCAATTCATGTAAAGCTGCCAGGTCGCGATGTCTGACTTTTCCAGAAAGTCACAGCGCTCTATGAGTAGCCTTCCGCGTGCGAGGTGGGCCTCGCCGCTGTCGGCCAGCGGCTCGTGCACACGGTAGTATAAACGTACTGCGCCGCCGCAGTACGGTGCAAGTGTGCAAGGGTTCAAGCAGTTATATTCTTCATCATTGCAGTCGTGTTATGTTATATCAATCTATGAATCAATTCGATACTGACATGTTTCGAGAGGACTTATTTTGACTTCAGTAATTGCCTTTGTATCACCGCCATAACCGACTTCTGTGTATTTACTTGAACTATGTATAGCTGACTTTTCCCCCTTATACGATTCTGTCACTGCTGGTCGTGTATAGGCGAGCGGGCATAGCCAAGCCCGATTTATTAATTGCTTCTCTTTTTTTTTGCATCCACCAGAGTGTCCAGTTGATGCTGAAACAAAAGTTTCTTGAGTGATTGATCGATTGATTGATTCATTCATTCATTCATTGCAGTTAAAATGAAAGCACGCAAAGAGAGTGAGTAAAGAAAGCAGATGCCTGGAGGGGGGCTATACAGTTTAAGGTCTCGTGTGCTTTCTGGGTAACGGGAGAAAATTAGGATATAGAGAGAAAGGAGGAAGAGAAAGCACAGACGAACACTAGGTGCACACGCACGCATTCTCGCAGGGTCACGTCCATGCGTGCCGTGCGCGCCGACGGACGCGACGTTGGTGGCGGCCTCGCGAAGTGCACGCGAGAAAGGAAAAAGCAGCCGTCCGCCGTAGTTTACTGCGTCGTTGCTCGTGCTTCTCTGTTCGATTCACGTTATCGGAGCAAAATAAGCAACCCCGTTCGCACGTGTATGGTGGCCAAAGCCTCAAGGCATGTCTAAGAAGAATTGTTGCGCGTTGGGGTGCTCGCGGTGGCACGGTTCTGTAGTTATTCCCTGCTAGGCAGCAAGAGCGGCAGCGAGCCGTCCGGCAGAACATTTCTTGTTATCAAGCTTTCTTTCGACTTCTCGTTCTTTTTTTTTTTTTTTTGCACTCGATGATGTTTGCATGGGTAAGCTACGAAGTCAATAACGGCTGACCAATGTTTTCTTGGCTTTGCCCGCAGTGTTGTATGCGGATTAAAGACATTTCGCTAATGTTATGAATGCCGATTGCCGCTTCTTGAGCTAGTTGTTCTAGCTGGAGGGTACGACTGCAGAAGTGCACCATACTATTGTATGTTGCTTAAATTTGCAAGGACTGTTCTTGTTGGTGCCCGCCGTGGTTACTTAGTGGCTATGGTGTTGGGCTCCTAAGCACGAGGTCGCGGGATCGAATCCCGGCCGCGGCGGCCGCATTTCGATGGGGGCGAAATGCAAAAACACCCGTGTACTTAGATTTCGGTGCGCGTTAGAGAACCCCAGGTGGTCAAAATTTCCGGAGTCCCCCACTACGGCGTGCCTCATAATCAGATCGTGGTTTTGGCACGCAAAACCCCATAATTTCTTTTTTATTTTTTTGAGTTTATGCGGCCCGCTTAACCGTCACACCAGCTGCCACGCAGTACCTGTTTTTGGATGTATTTTATGCATGGCTTCGCGCACGTTGAACTCTTGCTAGTTGCTTCATGCAGAATACTGTGTTTTTTTTTTTAAGTGCCAGGTTTTCGCCTCGCCTCGTATGTAAGGCTTAAATCACGTTGTGTTTATCGGTATGACTACAGGCAAGTGGTTCTTTAACAGCTTTATTCTTCATCTGCTTAGAACATTTTCGATATTGTGGTTTCTTGGGATGTTTAGAAAGAGGTAGCGCAGGGCGAGGATTGCTGTTTCACTTTCGCTAAAAAGTTTGCATCAGCCTTTTGGAGGCCTTTACGCCTTGATGCTGTCTGAGCAGACTTACCACGCAAAGTGCTTTGTTTGTTTCACTGCTGAGTGCCTTTTCCTCTCTGCATTTTGTACTCAATTGAATTCTTTCCTATTTTATTTTGCAGCGTAGGAGTGCAATAGCCTAAGCGGCATAGGCCTAAACCCCGGCTTGCCGCCAGCGCCCATCTACCTTGGCCGTGGCGCTCTCCGCCTTTAAATATACCACGTGGCATCTCTCTTCCGCAACATATAAAAACAAAATACTGAAAGGTTGGCAAGACTTTAGCTTAGTATATTCCCAAGAGGTTACCAAGGGAAGTCCAAATTGCGCAAACGGCAGCAGGAAGGACAGTTCGCCGACGTGCGCAGCGGAATGACATCGGTGGCAGTGCCAACTCCCATTTCCATTCACCTCTGCGCCGGGTGACTTCGTGGACTGGCGCACGCATTTCCATTAACAAATTCGCAATTACTCTTCTTGAGGCGACGTTGACGGCACTTATTCGGCGATGTCACATGTATTCCTCGGCAGAAAGATCACTGCAATGTGTGCAGGTATCGCGCCGTGCGGAGTCGTTAGATGTGTAAGTCTGCACAAACGACGTGCGTCTATTGTTGAGGTGCAGAAATAATATTGCGGCAAGGGTAGAACACAAAAAAACTGTTCAGACATCGCATTAGTCAACAAAAGCAAGCGGCTGCTTAACACGAGCTTCACTTCGTATAACTGGGCTTCGTAGCGCTTGCCTGCGGGACGCTCAAGGCACCTATGCGCACTGGGTTGTCCTAAAACTCTGGTAACATCGTTCACATGTCCGCTATCATCAGAGAGGCTTGCCCCTTTCCTGCAGGTGTCGCCGCTGAAGAAGCAGTCTGGAACCCGAACAAAGGAGAAATCGCCGCCGCGAACTTCAGCCATTGTTCCTGAAAAGGGTTGTCATCTTCTACGAAAGCGTAGGCAAGCTATCTTGCGAAAAAAAAAAACAACGTTGTTATTGTGGGAGATATAAACATTAACCTTCTGGATGAAGCCAGTCATAATGCGGTTGGATACTCGAATTGTTTTGCAGGCTTTGATTATGAGATGCTGCTTACATTGCCGACAAGTATAGTATCTCAGGTGGCTCAAGCGCGCTTATTGACCATATTTTATCTAACTACACATCATGCGATGAGTGTGGCCTAATACCACTTGACATTACAGATCACTATACCATCTTTTGTCGCTTGTCATATGCGTCACCACGAGCTGTGCGCCCTTTCCATGAGTCCTTGTTTAATAAAGTTAAATTCATAGATTCAATTTTTTTTTATTTTAGCTGGTCGACGATAAAATCGGGACCAAACGCAGAGCTATCTTTTGTGACCTTTTCATCGGTACTACAGCAATGTGTCCATGATGCAACTGCTTTTGTTAGATGTAATAAGAAGTACGCAGGGCCACATGACCCGTGGCTCACAGGCTCACAGATGGTTTGCTAGTGTGCGTGCGCAGGCAAGAGAGTATGTACCAAAAAGTAAAACACTTAACGTTGCTCATTTAACTTCAGATTGCAGAAGTGATATTCTTGCTACAAAAATATCCTAAACAAATTGTTGAAAGATGCCAAAAGGGGGTACAACGAAATTAAAATAAAAATGTGCTGGAGGTATCACTAAACAGTGGACGGTCATAAACCCCCCCCCCCCTTTTTTTTTTTTTGAACAGGCACTCAAAAGACTCGCAAATAAGTGAGATCTCAAGTTCTAGAGGTACTTGTCGGGATCCATCAGACATCGCAAATGAATTTAAAAATTTCTTTTCAGGTAATAGTAAGCCCCTTTCTAACAGACCTGTAACAACACCCCAGGGACAACTAGAATAACTTTTTCCTACCATTCAATTCAATTCAATTCGCTTTATTTTCCAAAAAGTGAGGAGAGAAAACAAAGAAAAATCTTTCTGGAGAGGTTTGTCGGCTTAAAGCTGCTATCAGCTGCTTGACAAGGCCGGTAAACCCCTACAAGACAGATGGCAAGAACGACAGACATTATTGTACATAAATTAAAAAAAAATATGCAGTGTTATACTATAATTAAAGCCCACAAGTGTGCGTCTTGATGAAATGCAACTAGTACACCTAAAATATGTTGCCGATACCATAGCTGACCCATTTTCATATGTAATTAACCTTTTGTATTTACATGGTTTATTTCTATCGAAACATTAAGAAGCAAAAATTGTTCGTGTATTTAAAAAGGGCGATAGGGGGTTGATTTCTAACCATCGCTCTATTCGTATGCTATCCGTATTCATCAAAACTACAGAAAAATGTTTTGAAAAGCGTCTAAATATTTAACAAAATTTCACATTCTTTTCACCAAGCAGTTTGGCTTTCGTGCAGGTTACTTACTAAGCTTGCGTTTCTTTCATTCAATGATCGAATTAAGCACTTCATTGACGAAGGTAAATATGCTGGAGCAGTGTTTTCTGACCTCTCAAAAACGTTTGATCCAATTCTTTATTGTATAGTAATTGCTAAATTAAATGCCATCGGTGTAGTAGGACCGGCGCTGGCTTTTGTTCACGGTTATTTAACTAACATATAACAGGCTGTTAGCATTTCTAATAACTTTTCTAACTTCAAATTAATTGATAGGGGAGTTCTTCAGGGGTCAGTATTGGGCACATTACTCTTCACTATCTACATTAACTACCTAACTGCCCATCTTTCGCATTGTCAACCATTTCTCTGTGCGGGTGACACTACGATTCTAACTGCTGGCACCTATATTAATATCCTAACTTCTAATCTATATACTGATCTGGAAAATAATATTTGCTGGCATCGTCGTAACTTTTTAGAAATAAACCCCAGTATAACAGTCTTCATGATATTTCACCCCACCCAAAAGGTCATAAATATGCCGACTATAACTATCGATAATTATCCCATCAAAGTTTCTAATCACTGTCGATATTTGGGGGTTGTCCTTGATTCTAATTTAAAGTACATTACCCATATTTCACACCTAAAGGAAAAAACTTGCATTTGACATCCGGATTCTTATAAAAGCGCGTCCATACTTTTGACTACAAACCTTATTTTCTCTTTATCATGTGTTCATTCACAGTCATCCAACCTATTGCATTGCATCTTGGGGCAACATTTATAGCTCTCATCCTGGTCCTGTACAATACGTTCAGAACCAGGCCAACCGCATTATTACTTTCCAGATGTAGTACGTCTGCTCTTTAGTAAGAGCATCGCATTTTCCCAATTCATAAACTATTTAAATTAAACATGGCAATCCTTGTTTACAATTCCCTTCACTCAAACATTCCCCCATTAATTTATAACAGTGAACAACTTGCTAATCACAATAGAACTAAATTTGCATCTGCTAACAATTTCTTATTGCCTAAAATTAGAATTAATTATGGTAAATTCACATCTGCGTTCACAGCGATGCCCTTCTGGAACTGTATTTCAAGTGGCATAAAGCTGTCTCCTAGTACAAGCAGTTTTAAAAGGCTTTTATTCTCATATTTACTCAACTTGTGACTCCTGTCATGTAATTTAGAATGCTTTGTTTGCTTTAAGTGTCAAACATTATATCTGTATAACGTTTCACCATATCTCAGTTTACTTGTTTTCTTGTCTCAGCACTTGTTACAAACCTGTCTCTTTGCTAGATTTCACTTAACCTGATTTCTTCTTAGTTCAGTACAAAATGTAATTTTTAAGAGTGTTATACTACATTTTCAGTTCACTTGTTCTCTTGCAATAGCACATGTTAACAATTCTACCACTTTACTGCATTTCCATTAACCTGAGTTGTTTTGTTCTCTTTAATTTCTGCAAGAGGTAATTCGTTATATTATTATATCGTGTTTCAGTTTTTTTGTTGTCCTGTGTAATTATTTCTTGATAACTTTACAGCTTTGCCGCATGCTTTACCCTAATTTGTTTTGTTCTGTTTACTTAGAAGAGGAGGTCCCCTTACAACCTGGTGCTTTGGGACCTCCTTCTGTATATTTTGTTGCTGTACTTTTATTAAATGCGAAACATTTCTTGGCTAACATATGATATTTTGACAGTATCTATCTATCTAGCCGCCTACGTCTTGGTGCTCTCATGGTCGTTTCGTTAACTTGGTGTGTACCAAAATTGGCATAGTATGACAACAGTGTATGACAAACCTAAACTTTAGGTCATGACATGCGTATCATGTAAGTCATTAAACTGCCGCCTATGTCTTGGTATGCACCAAAATTGGCATAATATGACAACAGTGTATGACGAACATAAACTACAGGTCATGACATGAATTTCATGACATGCCTGTCAGGTAAGTCATGAAACGGCCGCCTATATCTTGGTATGTACCAAAATTGGCATAGCATGAGAAGAGTGTATGACGAACATAAATGATAGGTCATGACATGCTTGTCATGTAGTTAATGAAACAGCCGCCTAGGTCTTGATGCTCTCATGGTCGTTTCGTTAACTTGGGCGGCTGCATCGCTTAATATCGGTTCTTGCAGGGCGTGGGATCTGCCAGTTTTTCTTCTGGAGTGAATTAATAAAATTATTATTCTTCTTGTTCTCCCTAGGGTACACGAAAGTACGCTCGGGAGCGTACCAAGCGTACTAGGTGGCCATCACTGGCACTTCTATAGAAGGTGCACTACGCGTATAAGCTCGTCTACAAGGTCAACTGCGTACCACGCAGAAGCTTGGTGTGGGCGAGTTGGTTTTGCATACTTGATGAAAAGAGCGCTACGAAGACGCGGACCACCCGCCGTGGTTGCTCAGTGGCTATGGTGTTGGGCTGCTGAGCACGAGGTCGTGGGATCGAATCCCGGCCACGGCGGCCGCATTTCGATGGGGGCGAAATGCGAAAACACCCGTGTGCTTAGATTTAGGTGCACGTTAAAGAACCCCAGGTGGTCAAAATTTCCGGAGTCCTCCACTACGGCGTGCCTCATAATCAGAAAGTGGTTTTGGCACGTAAAACCCCAATTATTATTAAGACGCGGACCAAAAGAACAACATGTACGACGGACAAGGCGCGTGAGCACAATTGGGCCGTAAATAACAATGCGGGTGGCCATCTGGCAGAACACTGTAAACGTCACAATTGCCGTCCGTATCTTCGCGACACCAGGTTTCTGGCACGGTCTAGAGATAGGCTAGAACGGGAGATATTAGAAGCTTTTTACATTGCAAAGGCCGAGGGCACGAGCATTAGTTGCCCTTGAGTGACGCTTACCGAAAAAGAGACAGCTTTTCTAATGAGATAGGCAGGTCGTGATGTCACGATGGCCCATTCTTGGTTGCATCTATTTAAATTCCTGTTTCTTCAAAAAAAGATTTAGTTGGAAAGCGCCTTGTCCGTCGTACATGTTGTTCTTTTAGTCCGCGTCTTCGTAGCGCTCTTTTCATCAAGCATACCGCGCAATACTACAGCCATCACAGCCATTACAGCACCGGAACCACTCCAGCTATACCTGGGTTTGTATTTATTACTTAACAGAAATATCATCAAGGAAACGGAAAAATAGGGATAAAGAAACGACAGGGAGGCTAACCAGCCCTCAGTCCGGTTGCCTACCCTATACTGGAAGGGGGAGCCAAGGACAACGTTCAGGAAAGCTCAAGACGCAAAGGATCTGTAATGTCCATCACTGCTTCAAAGAGAATTATTAGTCCGGTAAGCCTTTAGAAACTTCTGCAGCGCTCTTTCTTTTTCTGCTGTGATATGGCAGGTAATTGCCCCAAGCAAAAGTGCTTCTTCGGCGAAAGATCTTCCATCCAGCTGGCTAAGAATAATTCGGAAGACAAATTGTTGGTGTTCAAAAGCAAATGCAGCCACGTAGTGCGTGTTGTAGCACTTTTCGTGACCACTGGCTTTACGATCAGCGCTACCGGCCCTTCCAGTTAAAGGTGAGTGAGCATCCGTGAACGCAATACCCAAGAGCATGTGACCGAGTATGGTTGCCTGACACCTGAGAAGCGCGAGTAACCGGTGCAGTATCATCGATGAGCTGAGCTAGTACGGATGCCAAGGAAGTTTCCACTTTTCTGAGGTAGCCAGGAATTCACAGAAGTTCACCGAAATGGCTATATTTATGGTATTATTTGGAGGAGTTGCTAATTTAGCTACTGGTACAGCTAAGCAGCGTTTTTATTATTGCGATAACAATTAAATGGACACTGCAGTGTAATTATCGGTTCGCCGTTGCCGTCGCCGTGATGTTTCGTATAATGTTCGATTGCGATGAATGACAGGCCCGCGTGCCGCATGCTGCGGGTGCGAGCGCAAGCGTGTGAGGCTAAGCAGAGAAGGATCGTGGCTTGACAGACTTGATGCGCTAGCATCTTTCCAGGCGTCCAACACTCGAGGTCACATGAAGGAACACTCGCCAGGGGAGGAGAACGCGTGTGCCCTCCGCTTGCCAGGCCGTGCTTGCACATCGCTTTTGGCGCGGTTTAGCGTATAGACAGCCCGTGCGCACTGTATTGGGCGTCATCTGAAGCGGGTGTCAGCGCTAAGGGTGGGATGGTTACGCCCCCTAAGTGATTGAAGAAAACTTCAGAGCAAAGTAGCGCATATATAGGTAACTTCGTTTTCGCCATGCGTTTTGTGGACGCATACCTCGAAAGTCGTCACACAAACGATTCCAGGTAGTCATTTTGTACCGGGAAATGACAGTAAGGTGCCGTGATAAGAAAAGAGAAAGCAACGAAAACTAGTGAGATGCTTAGAAATGCTTAGAAAATGCTTAGAAATTAGTGAGACGCGACGGCTACGACGCCGATGAGCGGGGTGGCCAAAGTTTAATTACTACGCGGGTGGCTGCAGCCGAGCGTTAGCAGACGATAGTCGGCTTCTTCCGGAAGTACGTAATTATTATCGAAATACGAAAGAAAAATTTTCGCTTAATTCAGCCTGTTTATTAAACTACGTCAATAAGTACACACCGTAATAGTAGGAAGAAGCGCAGTCATCCAAACAACCGTCTTTATTGATGTCAGCTATTGACCAATAGGAGCCGCGTGTGGGAATCTGCGATGTCACGAGATAAAGCTTCCAGAAAAGAGTGAGGAGCCGGTTTCTATTGAAAAGAGAGCGTTTGAGAAAAAAGGTGACTTCGCGCTCCGCTTGCTAACCCCACGTGCCGCGCACGAGTGAAAAATTCGGGTGAGATGTTCACAGCATCATATGCTATCTTCGGATTGCGTTTTTTCACCAAGCCCGAGGGGTGGTTCAGGACGTCTTTAAGATCCACAGCTGGTAAAAATTAATACGAAGTGGCCCAACGGCTTCTCTATCGCTTTTGGAATATGAACCCCATTATTTACTTGATATTGAGTCGCTTGCATGCGTAGTTGCTGTGGAGAAGGATCACTGATATTTGCCAGATGAAATTATTTGCCGTACGCGGTCAGGGCCTTTTTAACGCGGTTCCGATTTTCAAAAGCGACTTTACTAAAAAACTGGGGTCCGTCGCTACGGCGTCTGCTGAGCAGTCCATGGGCAGACATCCATGCCATAAACAACCGGCACCACTTTCGGGAAGCAGATAGAAAAAGATGGGGAAACGCCGTCCTCGCGAACATCTAACCACGCGATGACTATAGCGCCGAAGTGAAAGATGAAGAAAATGCTTGGGCCCGTAAACCTTTCCTTAGTCCTCTTTCGCTTGCGCGTTGTAGTCTTCAAATAATTGACAGCATACTAGTGAAATGCATAATGTTGCTAAAAATACCTAATTACGCGAGCAATCTAACATAATCCCGCTTGGAAGTTGAATTCAAGAGGAATGAGAAATAGCTATCTGAAGACGAAGCTATAATCAGTGGTCCTATAACGTAAAACTATTCCAATATGTTTCTATTCCAATCTCCTGACATCAAATTTGCGTAACCACCGACGCAAGCACCAGGCGGTCACCCGTAGTGTTGTCTGAGCAGAACAATCAAACACTCTCCTCGTTCATAGGAGGTCACTTTTGTTTGCTTGAAAAACGAATAAGATTGCCTACACTGAGCGGCTTGTCGTATCTAATTGGCTGACAAGAGGCGAGGAGAACGCTCAAGTGGAGAGGGATTCGTTGGGGCAGAGCCAGTGCACTGAAACTCGATAACCGGATGAAGAGGGTAATGCGGGCGTCTGCGATTGGTCGGCTTTCGCTTACTTAGCTTGTGGTGGCTGGTCGAAAATCGCGGCGGCATGCAACAGAAGCTTCAGAATGATGCTAAAACTGACCCTCAGGAAAGAAGGGTTGGCCGAATGAGGGGGTAAATGTACCAAAAGAGCTCGAAAACGTTACACGGCCACGCAAGAAGCTTTATTATACGCAAATACACCCATGCTCTCTGGCATGGTGCGAGTAGACAGCGTCTCAGCGATCGGCGGCAGCCTTCTTTTATTCCTTTCGGAACGCGGCAGCCTGTGGCTATTCCGAAGAAAATTCAGTTTTGTTCGGCATATTAATGCATCTTTATCGCGTACACGTCACTTTGACGCGGTGAGTTTGTGCGGTTTTGTGACGTCGCGTGACAGGCAGGTGAAGTGGGGATGGTCGAAAGAAGTTTTTCACCAATCGTGGAGGGCTGATAGCAGAATTGGAATAGAAAAGTTTGGAATAGTTTTACGTTATAGCGCCCCAGAGCACTCGCATAACCAAAACTGTGTAAAAAATTCCGGTGGGGCCCATCTCACGATGGCTGCCCACGTTAATGCGAATAACATTAAATCAATGTATCTACACATTGTATTGCTGATGATACCTTTATTTACAACCTGTGGTGGTCATCTTGAGATTTCCTTTGTTTACACCGTTTCCGGTAACGGTCCACTCGACTATGACACTCGCTCGTCATTGTCTGCTATGACCAGGACAGTATGATAACGACTGCTTGACGATGACGAAGTGACGACGATGAAATGACGAAGTAGGAATGACGTCGGTGCAATAACGAAGGCGGTATGACGACGATGGCGTAGTGATGCAGGTATGAGAGAATCGGATGACTCAGCTGGAATGCCGACGACTGAACGACCACGACGGCGTCACCACAACGTCATAAAAATTAATGCGGGACGTCGATTGTATGACGACGACACGATGACGATGATGGCATGATAACGGCCGCATAATTGCGATTGTATGATGCTAGTATGAATACGATGGTAAGACAAATGAGAGAGTGACGTCGCTGCAATGACTACGGCGGTATGACGTTGACGGCATACTGACAATGGGATGTCGATTCTTAAATGATGACGATGGTACGATAACAGCGTGAACACGACGGCATAACTCCAATGAGATGACGGTAACTCTACAACTATGAGGGCGTGACGACGACAACATGTCAAAAGTGGGATGAAGAAGCTGGCATGACGACGATGGAAGGACCACGACAGCATCACGACGACGGTATGGCAATTCAAATCTATGGCGGTCACTATGACGATGACGCTATGACAACGTCATGCACGATCTCGATTGAATGAGGGCGACATGATTACGGCGGCTTGATGACTACAGGCAGCTTTAAAGGATTTGCTGTGATTGAAAACCGGAGTAATAGATAGATAGATAGATAGATAGATAGATAGATAGATAGATAGATAGATAGATAGATAGATAGATAGATAGATAGATAGATAGATAGATAGATAGATAGATAGATAGATAGATAGATAGATAGATAGATAGATAGATAGATAGATAGATAGATAGATAGATAGATAGATAGATAGATAGATAGATAGATAGATAGATAGATAGATAGATAGATAGATAGATAGATAGATAGATAGATAGATAGATAGATAGATAGATAGATAGATAGATAGATAGATAGATAGATAGATAGATAGATAGATAGATAGATAGATAGATAGATAGATAGATAGATAGATAGATAGATAGATAGATAGATAGATAGATAGATAGATAGATAGATAGATAGATAGATAGATAGATAGATAGATAGATAGATAGATAGATAGATAGATAGATAGATAGATAGATAGATAGATAGATAGATAGATAGATAGATAGATAGATAGATAGATAGATAGATAGATAGATAGATAGATAGATAGATAGATAGATAGATAGATAGATAGATAGATAGATAGATAGATAGATAGATAGATAGATAGATAGATAGATAGATAGATAGATAGATAGATAGATAGATAGATAGATAGATAGATAGATAGATAGATAGATAGATAGATAGATAGATGTTCAAGTTGGCTGATATGGTAATGGCACTAAAACCCTAACGTCCAGTCCACTTCGATTGGAAACCGCCACGATGCTTAGCGACTATGGTGTAGCGCTGCTAAGCGCGACGTCACGGGATGAAATCCCGGTCGCTCCGGCCGCATATCGATGGGGGGCTGAATGCGAAAACGCCTGTCTCCCGTGCATTGGGGGCACAATAAAGACCCCCTGGTCGTCAAAACTAATCCGGAGTCCCCCACTACGGCATGCCTCACACCAAACCGTGGTTTGGTACGTAAAACTGCGGAATTCAATTAAGTTCACTTCTATTGGAAACCATCTTTGATGCAGTGCATGTGTGGACATTCCGTCATACTTCTTTTGTGTACTTTTGCCACTTTCAAAAAATATTGGTACACCGGTATCAATATAGAGCTGGTTGCACTGAGTATTTCTTACTGGTAACACCGAGTGCAATTTCTCTAGAATGACAGATTAGAACCGCATCTGTCTAGCGCTAGACAAAAAAAAATGAAAAAGAAAACGTAATTTTAGTGTCTTCAAGAACTATTCGAATGAGTAGTGGCTTGCCTTTTAGGGCTCACGCTGGTCGATTCGATTGAGGTTCAGTTCCAGAGTGAAGCTTATAACGGTTCGAACCGGTTCGGAGCTTTCTGAACTGGTTCATGCTTTTGTTCATGCTTCGGTTCATGTTTCTGAATCCTCTCAAATGCAACAAACTTCATTAAAGCCAGTCCAGTGGTTATCTCATGAAAACGTTTTTGCGTCTTACATGTATTTGAATAGGCCCCGTCGGAGTTGGGCCCGAGCTAAAGCTTCCTCTTAACACAACTTTACAAATACTGCATGAATCTATACATATATAGCTAATATGTTTAGAGGAGTCAAATAAGTAACGTAGTGAAGAGAGAAAGAAAAGTTGAATTACACGAAATGCAGAGAGGTCGGCCTGAGGTACATTCCTCTAGCCGGCTACTTTAACCAATTGGGCCTACTCAAAGCCTACAGTCCAGGCCCGTACTTTTTAGAAAGTCAAGTAAGGCCTGGATGGCCTTAAAACTCGATTTAAGAGGAAGCGTTAGCTCGGGCCCAACTCCGACGCGGCCTATTCAAATACATGTAAAGCACAAAAACGTTTTTCTGAGATAACCGATTGACCGGTTTTAATGAAGTTTATTGCATTTGAGAGGGAAAGTAAAATTGTAGTGAGTGTTGGAAGTGGAATTTCGATTTAGCGCCTGAATTTTTTTAAAAAGATTTTCAAATATTCGAAAGTATAAAAAAAATAGAAGCACGAACTTTCTAAATTAATAGCTCTGTATCAAGAACATATGTCGCGGTTCTGTAAACGGCATTTATTTGAAAATTCAAAGCGGACAAACTTGATGCCATCTTATATCTTACGCCAATTTGTTACGTTGTGTACAAGGATTCCGCAAAAGCTGTATTTCCATATTAGTAAATTGTTTGAGATTCATGTATCAATTTTGTCAGCTTTAGATGTAATATTGCATGCAATTCACACAATTGCGATATCATATTTCATTGATGAGTTACAGCGTTGTGAACTTGATAGTTTCGTTTTACCAAAAATTTCGATTTTCGCCACTTTTTAATAAAAAATTGACAACTTAAATAAAAAATTTCGAAACCACCAGTGATTAGATTTCAAGTTTTTCTTTTAACTGCAACAAACCTAGTAAAATTTGGTGCAGTGGTTGCCAGGAAAAACGAATTCTCCTTTTACATGTATTTAGATAGGAGCGCCCGAGCTATAAAGCTTCCTCTTAACCTATGACCAAGGGCCTTAAATAACGTCCTCCGACAGCGGCAGGCTGTCAAGGCGCCTAAGATCATTGCTCAACTTTTGTCGCTCTTCCATGTACCGAAGGCGTGACAAAGTACGTGTCCTATAATCTCATTCACATCGCACAGCTCACAGTCTGGGGACTCGGTGCGTCGCGTGAGGTGTACGGGCCCGCGCATAAACGCCACTGCCAGCCTAGGTCTGTGCAGGAGACTGGCACAGCTGCGTTGTGTTTTGGTGGCAGCCAAAATATCATGGTAGGGTTTAATCTTCGGAGTCGTCTGTGGCGATTATCCGGATTGTCCCATGTGATTTTTTTCTGTCGCTTTTCGGATGATACTTGACAGAAGGCAGGTGGCATCCGCTCTTGAAAAAGGAATTGCAAACAGTGGCTTTGGTTCTTCGAGTACCTTCTTCGTTTCGGCATCGGACAGTTCGTTGCCGTGTACTTACATCACAGTGACTTGGAATCCACTGAAATGTTATGTGGTGGTCGTTCTCTTCCGCTAGAGTGTATAGCTCGTGTTTGAAGTCGGAGGCGATCTCACCGCTGGCAACCAGATGTTTGGATCCGACTGCTGGTACGATCTGTTGGGAACTCGGCGCTGACGCCCGTGGTTGTACCTGGGTCGCAAGCCCCAAGGGTAGCGTTGGCCTGGCGGCCTGGGGTACAACTGGAAGCATCCGAAGGTCCCGGCAAAGCATGAGTCGACTGGTAACAAC
Source organism: Dermacentor variabilis (assembly GCF_050947875.1). Lineage (NCBI taxonomy): Eukaryota > Metazoa > Arthropoda > Arachnida > Ixodida > Ixodidae > Dermacentor > Dermacentor variabilis. Next base: position 22,791,613 of record NC_134568.1, on the reverse strand, counting down.
GAAACAACTTGTTTATTTTAACATCGCAAAGAGTTGGCGGTCAGGTTTGACCGAAGTAGAGAGACGGGAGAGCACTTCACTCAACAGAAGAAATCGGAGCCCTCCTTTTGGCGTCCGGGGGCAGCTGTTTTTATACTCTCGCAGTTGAGGGCAAGAAGGAACCCCTCAAAAGACGAGCACGTGAATGTACAATGGGCTAATGGTGACGCACACTGTCGTAGCGATGCCGTAGCACCATGTCGAGCACGATCTCGTAGCACCCTGTCGTGGCGCTGCCGGTCGGACACAATGACTGTAATGAGAGGATGGTCCCTGCTTTGGCATCGCCTGTTTCGGGCACAATGACTGGAACGAGATCCCTGCTTTGGCATCGCCTGTTTCGGGCACAATGACTGGAATGAGATCCCTGCTTTGGCATCGCCTGTTTCGGGCACAATGACTGGAATGCGAGGATGATCCCTAGGCGGTCGCATCGCCGCAGTCGCGCCTGGAAACACCTGGCGATGAGTGTTGCGGCGACGACGATCGGGCCAAAATGTCTGCCGCCCCGCCGCAGTCGCGCCGGCAAAACCACGTGTCGCAGGCGAAACGCAACAGACCGCCCCGCCGGGGGAAGGAGATCCCGATGGACAGGGGACTGCATCCGCTGTCCGGAGGGATGTCGCTCGATGATGCTCATAACCGAAGTCGGGCGTCCCTCGACGTTTCTTGAGCGCAGCGCACAGAGAAGGCCTCGTTCTCTTGTTCAGGTTCGCACGGGACACTGCAAAGTGACTTCGGGAGAGTTCACATTTTTGTTCTCGTTCCCGGCAAGCGTTAGAACTACGCTGAAACTCAACCGCTCAGTCAGCAAGCACGGCACAACCCTCACTAAGCCCTGCCAGGCTCTTTCCCCTTTTTATACCACTGCCTAGTTCCTTACAGTAGTCTAGCATCACTCAGAACGCGTCCACAAATTGAAAAATTGCACTCGAAAGCATATCATCACTTTGAAACACTAAACAAAAGCAATATGTTAAAAAAAAAATCCTGCCTCAGGAAGAAAACATCAGTAACAAACAATTTTGAGGCTGATTCCTACGTTAGGGGCTTCGACTTAAGCCATCGGCGTTACCGTTGAGACTCCCCTTTTTGTAACGCACCTCAAAGGAATATTGTTGTAAAGCGAGGCTCCAGCGCAGGAGGCGGCCATTTTTGGGAGAGATGGTCTGCAGCCATTGGAGAGGGCAGTGATCCGTCTCAATGATAAACCTCGAGCCGGCTAGATAGCATGACAATTTCTGAACGGCCCACACGAGACATGCACACTCTTTCTCGGTGGCGCTATACGCCTGCTCACGACTGGTCAGCTTACGACTAGCATACAGGACGGGGTGTTCTACTTCTCCATTTTCCCGTTGGCACAGTACAACGCCCATGCCTCGCTCACTAGCATCGCACTGAACAATGAACCCTTTTGTATAGTCTGGCGATCGTAGCACAGGCTGGCTTGTTAGGGCACTCTTTAGGGCGCTAAAAGCTCTTTCCTTGGTCTCGTCCCAGACGACTGTTTGAGGCTCTGTCTTTCTTAGAGCATCCGTCAGGGGAGCCGCGATATCAGAGTACCTAGGGATGTACCTCTGATAGTAGCCGGCGACACCTAAGAACGACCGAATATCGGTCTTCGTGCGCGGTTGCGGAAAGTCTCGCACAGCGGCCACTTTTATTTCAGAGGGGCGGCGACGACCCTGACCAATCACGTGACCGAGGTAGACAACCTCGGCCTGTGCTAACTGGCACTTAGGAGCCTTGACTGTCAAGCCCGCTTCGCGCAGGCGGGTTAGCACTGCCCGCAAGTGTGCCATATGCTCAGACCAGGATGCGGAGAATATCGCTACGTCGTCTAGATACGGTAAAGCGAATTCTTGCTGTCCCCGCAACACTTTATCCATGAGACTTGAAAAACAGTATGGCGCGTTCTTCAAACCAAAACTCAACACTTTAGGACGGAATGTTCCCATTGGTGAAATGAACGCCGCATACCTACTAGCCTCTTCTGTAAGTGGAACCTGCCAATAACCCCTGACAAGATCTAGGGTGGAAATAAACTGAGCGCTACTAACTTTCTCAAGGCGCTCCTCGATGTTAGGGATCGGATAAATTTGATCCTTAGTGATGGAATTAAGCCTGCGGTAGTCGACGCAAGGACGAGGTTCCTTGCCCGGTACCTCAACTAAAATCAAAGGGGAGGTATAATCACTCTCACCTGCCTCAATAACACCGAGCTGTAGCATTTTCTTTACCTCAGCCTCCATAATATCGCTCTGGCGGGGTGACACCCGATACGCCTTGGATCGTACTGGCTCTGGGGAGGTAAGTTCTATATCATGAGTAAGTACAGAAGTCCTACCAGGCCTCTCAGAGAACAGACCTTGAAACTCTTGTAATAGCTGGTGTAGTTCGGTTTTCTGCTCGGGCGACAGCGGTGCTTTACTGATAAGGTCACTAATGACTTGACCGGTGTCTTCCCTGTTCGTCACTGAGCCTAGTCCCGGAAGCTCGACTGGAAGCTCTTCAGGAACGTTTATCATCATGCACACCACTGCTTCCCGTTGTCTATAAGGTTTGAGCAGATTACAGTGGTAAACTTGCTGTGCTTTCCGCTTTCCTGGCAGACTTACCACGTAGTTAACGTCCGACAGTTTCTGAACAATTCGTGCTGGGCCCTCCCACTGCACGTCTAGTTTGTTGTTTAGCGATGTGCGCAATATCATGACCTCATCGCCAACCTCAAAACGACGGGCCCTGGCTGTCCGATCATAATAAACCTTGGCCCTCTGCTGGGCCTTTGCCATTGCTTCACCTGACAACTCCTGTGCCCTTCTTAAGCGTTCGAGGAGCTTAAGCACGTACTCCACCACGACTGGGTCGTCGCCCCTACCTTCCCACGATTCTCGAAGCATGCGAAGCGGAGATCGAAGCGAGCGACCGTACACCAGTTCAGCTGGCGAAAACCCCGTAGCTGCATGCGGCGCGGTTCTTAACGCAAACATCACCCCAGGCAGACACAGCTCCCAGTCAGTTTGATGTTCAAAACACAATGCTCTCAACACGCGCTTCATGACGGAGTGGAGCTTCTCAACGGAATTCGACTGTGGGTGGTACACTGAGCTGTGTAGCAGCTTTACCCCACACCTTTCGAGAAAAGTTGTCGTCAAAGCGCTAGTAAACACTGTGCCCTGATCTGATTGAATTTCTGCAGGAAAACCAACTCGCGCAAATATGGACAGTAGTGCATTGACTATCTCAACTGAGCTGAGTTCTTTAAGCGGCACTGCTTCAGGGAACTTTGTCGCTGGGCAGACCACAGTCAAAATGTGTCTGTACCCCGTGGCTGTTACCGGCAGAGGTCCCACAGTATCAATAACGAGCCGTCTAAAAGGCTCCGTAATGATAGGTACCAATTTCAACGGCGCCCTCGATTTGTCCCCTGGTTTGCCCACCCGCTGACAAGTGTCACATGTCCTCACGAAATGGTCTGCGTCCCGAAAACACCCTGGCCAATAGTACTCTTGCAAGAGACGGTCCTTAGTTTTCTTAACTCCTAGGTGTCCGGACCACGAACCCCCATGTGACAAGCGCAACAGATCCTGACGATAGCATTGAGGCACGACCAGCTGATCGAACTCCACTCCTCTTCGGTCTAGATACTTCCGGTACAGGACTCCACCTCTTTCCACAAAACGCGCAGTTTTCCTGGCGATACCTTCTTTGACATTGCAGCGCACGTTTTCCAGGCTGCCATCCTTTTTTTGCTCGGCTATCAAAGCCGACCGGCTGACTTTTAGCAACCTATCAAGTCCGTCTGACGTAGGCGCGATGAGCAAATCAGTAGATAGCTCTTCTAACTTTCCCGAATCGGGATTTTCCTCTCCAGTATCTGGCGCCTTCAACGCTACAGACTCAATTTTATTCAGTTCGGGCGTGCTCTGAATATCAGCTTGCTGCGCCTCTGACCCTTTTTCGTTGTTTGATAACGTCGGCCCCGCAACTACCGCCTTTGCAGCGAGCTCCCGAACCTTCGATCTGGTTAAGGCCTGAACACTAGCTTCACCAAACAAAAGCCCCTTCTCGCGCAGGAGGTGATCGGACCTGTTTGAAAATAGGTACGGGTACTGGGGTGGCAGCATAGATGACACTGCCGCCTCCGTCTCAAGCGCTCCGAAAGGTCCTTCAATAAGCACCTTTGCTACTGGCAGACACACGCTATGAGCTTCCACGGCTTGCTTGATCCATGCGCACTCGCCCGTGAACATATGGGGTTCTACGTAAGACGGGTGAACTACATCCATCGTAGCTGCGGAATCGCGAAGCACTCGGCACTCTTTCCCGTTTACGAGGAGGTCTCGCATGTAAGGCTCGAGAAGCTTCATGTTCTCGTCAGTGCTGCCTATTGAAAAAAACACAACTTTTGGTGTTGTTTCCGGACACTGCGCCGAAAAGTGACCCGGCTTCTGGCACGTATAACAAACGCCCGCTCGCCTCATCTCGAACCGCTTTCTGCGTTCGGCTTCGGCTGCCGCCGTCTCCTTAGGTTCGGTCGCACTGCTTCCACTCGCATCCGCACTACGCGTGTTCCCCTTTGCTCTCATGGGTGTGAACTTCGGCCTCTCAAACTTCGAGCCAAATTCACCCTTTTGACCGTCCTTAGCTCCGCGAGCTCGACGCGTCACAAACTCCTCGGCTAGCTCAGCGGCTTTAGCCACCGTACAAACGTCTGGCCTATCCAAGACCCAGTATCGCACGTTCTCAGGTAACCGACTATAAAACTGTTCCAGCCCGAAGCACTGCAGAACTTTATCGTGGTCACCAAACGCTTTCTCTTCTTTGAGCCACTCCTGCATGTTTGACATTAGCCTGTACGCAAACTCTGTATATGACTCACTTTTGCTTTTCTCATTTTCCCGAAACTTCCGACGGAACGCCTCCGCAGACAGCCGGTACTTTTTTAGCAGACTCGATTTTACTTTGTCGAAATCCTCTGCTTCCTCTCTATCCAAGCGAGCGATACGTCGGCCGCCTCGCCGGGTAACAAAGTGAGCAAGCGCTGTGGCCACGTTTCCCGAGAGAACCCCTGCTTCTCGCACGTTCGCTCAAAGTTAACCAGGAACAAACCAATGTCCTCTCCAAGCTTAAACGGCCGCATCAGGTCAGTCATTTTGAACAATACGCGTTCTCCTGCACCGTGTGCCTGACTTCCATTACGAGCGCGTTCCATCTCTACCTCAAGACGCTTCATTTCCAAAGCGTGTTGACGGTCACGCTCTTGTTGCTCTCGCTCTTTCTGTTCTTTACGTTCACGCTCTTCTTTTTCTTTCTGTTCTTTACGTTCACGCTCCTGTCTTTTTGCAGTCTCTCTCTCTTCAATGGTCTCAAGGCATTCCGACAGCTCGTCATCCTCAGCCTCTAACTCAAGAATATCCTTTATCAGTTCCGGTTTTCTTAGTTTGTCTGAGACATCCAGACCCAACTCTCTTGCAAGCTCCAACAATTTCGGTTTGCGCAAAGACTTCAAATCCATGGCTGCTCTGAATGCTGCTTTCTCTACTGCTTACTATTGTCTTGCCGCAACTAACCCGGCAGCAACGACAACCACAATTACCAGCTCTGTTTCTAACACTAACAAAAGCCTGGCAAAGCTCAGAAGAAGAAAGTCCCGCACTCACCAAACCTCGCAGGCAGGAATTCCGCGCAGTCGTTCCGCTGCAGGCAACCAGTCGTCACACAGGGCTCGTTGCACTGCTCCCGGATCGTCGTTGAGCTGCTCAGCATACCGTCAACTGCATCTCTTCGCTGCTGGCCTCCGTTGTCGCGATCTCACCGCTGGCAGACAGTTGTTTGAAGTCGGAGGCGATCTCACCGCTGCCAACCAGATGTTTGGGATCGGACTGCTGGTACGATCTGTTGGGAACTCGGCGCTGACGCCCGTGGTTGTACCTGGGTCGCAAGCCCCAAGGGTAGCGTTGGCCTGGCGGCCTGGGGTACAACTGGAAGCATCCGAAGGTCCCGGCAAAGCATGAGTCGACTGGTAACAACGAAACAACTTGTTTATTTTAACATCGCAAAGAGTTGGCGGTCAGGTTTGACCGTAGTAGAGAGACGGGAGAGCACTTCACTCAACAGAAGAAATCGGAGCCCTCCTTTTGGCGTCCGGGGGCAGCTGTTTTTATACTCTCGCAGTTGAGGGCAAGAAGGAACCCCTCAAAAGACGAGCACGTGAATGTACAATGGGCTAATGGTGACGCACACTGTCGTAGCGATGCCGTAGCACCATGTCGAGCACGATCTCGTAGCACCCTGTCGTGGCGCTGCCGGTCGGACACAATGACTGTAATGAGAGGATGGTCCCTGCTTTGGCATCGCCTGTTTCGGGCACAATGACTGGAACGAGATCCCTGCTTTGGCATCGCCTGTTTCGGGCACAATGACTGGAATGAGATCCCTGCTTTGGCATCGCCTGTTTCGGGCACAATGACTGGAATGCGAGGATGATCCCTAGGCGGTCGCATCGCCGCAGTCGCGCCTGGAAACACCTGGCGATGAGTGTTGCGGCGACGACGATCGGGCCAAAATGTCTGCCGCCCCGCCGCAGTCGCGCCGGCAAAACCACGTGTCGCAGGCGAAACGCAACACTCGGCACTTAGACGAGCCAACACTCTGTAAGCATTTTCTTCCATTAAAACTCTCACTAGCTGCAGAGCCGGTTTCGCGTCACTGAAGACTGCCCATACTTTATGAGGCTGTCGCTAAACACAATGAACTGCCTCTCTGGTTGCCACCAGTTGCATGGATGTTGGTGTCGTCTTGTTACGTAGACAAAACCATCGCGTGACTTGATGCGCAGGCACGACGAAAGGCGCACATGACGCATGCGACTACACCTATCCGTCTGTACAAACCTTCACCGGCGAGCCATATTCCTGCGATATATAATGAAGTGTTAGATGTCTGAGGCCCGCGGTAGGTACTCCCGATTTTTTTAGAAATTCCGGTAATAGAAAGGCGTACCCGTATTTTTCGACACGGGGGCATACGTGGAAGGTCAGCAGGGGCAAAGTATGATGGCATGGCGGATTCTTGGCATTTAACGGCTCTAGAAAAGGGGGAGTCCGGGGCCGTATTTCGGGAAATGACGATAAAGGGTGGTGTAGGTGACGGCACAGCAGCCGCAGGAATGGGCGCAGAGCTTCGCATCGCAGAAAGATAGGTGACGCGAGTTTCCTCAATTGTACCATAAGTTGAGGTGCAACGTGGAACCCCTAGACATGTTCTCAGCATCTGTGCCTGGGCACTTTCCAGCGTGTGCAAAAAATGGCGGGTTCATACTTGATAAAACTGGCAACCTGTACCGAATGTAGCCCACATAGAGGGCCATGATACAGCCGAAGTAGCGAGTGCTCAGATGGGCCCCATTTAATTCCGGCCAGATGTAGTGAAATCATGAAGAACTGTATGATATTTTAGCTAAGTTGCGTAGCCGTCCCAAAAATACAATGAATCAAAATTTGTGCATAAGATTGTTTCAAGTTCTTGATGCCTACAAAAAGGAACAGTGAACTTGTGTGACATTGCAGAATCACGGCTGGATTTTCTGCGATGCTTTTTTTTTGATCAGTTGCATTAACAATTTCATTTGCCCGTATAATTCAACCTCAGACTCTGAAACGTTGACTCATGGGACGCTTTCGAGCACTTGTTTGACGAATCTTTAGCAAAGACCTTACTTCATCCACACGCCTCTAACTTAGCATGCGCATCAGTCATAACGTTCGTCTATTTTCGCCAAACTTGGTCTCGATGGCTCTTGTTCTTCTAGTATACAGTTAGCTAAACTTTACGCCGATTATTAAAACACACTTTTAATGTTCCGAAGTGCTTGCAAAAGTAATTCATTACAAAGGCCGTCATTAATCCGCCCACTTTGAACTTTGCCTACACCTCACGAATAACCTGTCTCCTACGTACACGAAATATAAATTCGTTTAGTTCACCGAGGAAACCACGGGCGCCTCATGTAGGGCATCAAATTGGAAGAGAGGGAGGGCTCGGTAATTACTTGCAGAGCTCATAATAAGGCCAGAAACGATAAAGTTTCGTCACACATTATGCTTAACATAACTTTCAACAAGACTGAACGAACTGTGGCGCACACTTTTCTCGGTGCACAGCGAAACATAGCATTTAACGGACCTATCAGGCTTTCGAGCGCTTGATCAAGAAAATTTACTACGTCAGTTCAGTTGGGACCATATAACGTACGACTATTGCAATCTGTTTTTATTCCAATCTCCTGATGTGAAATTTGCGTATACCCCCCAACGCAAGCCCCGGGCGGCGACGCGCAGCATCGTTTGCACAGGCCAACCAAATGATCCCCTCGTTTACAGGAGGTCACCTTTGTTTGCTTTCAAAGCGAGTAGCATTGCCTACCTTGACGGGTTTTTCTAGCCTAATTGGCTGACTAGAGGCGAGGAGTACGCAGAAGTGGAGAAGCTTCCGGTCGGCGCGGGCTAGCGCAGTGAAAGTAAACAATCGGATGAGTATGGTTGTGCCGGCGTCGGAGATTGACCCTCTTCTCCTTGCTTAGCTTTCGTTGCTGGTAGAAAATCGCGGCGGTGGGCAACGGAAGGCTAAACATGCTGCTAAATCGGATCCTCAGCGAGGAAAAGTTGGCACAGCGATGTAGTGTACGTGCCTAAAGGCCTCAAATACAATATGCTGTCACGCATAAAGGTTTATTGTACGCAAAAAATTACATTCGCATTGGCAACTCGAAGTAGCAAGTGCCAGAGCAAATGGCTGGTAGCCATCCTCCATTCATGTCGGAACAGGGCGCTCGGCGTCTCCTCTAAAAAAAATGAGTTTTGTTCGTCATAGTAATGCATCTTTATTGCGTGCACGTCACTTTGACATGGTGAGTTTTCGCAGTTTTGTGACATCGCGTGACAGTTAGGCGAAGTGGTGCGCAGCCTGAAAAGTTTTGACCAATGGCGGAGACCTTTTGGCGAGAAAGGCGTAGAATCATAAAGAATTGATTTTCTTTTGTTCAGTCAAACAACACATAATTAGTGTATGCACGTCATATCAGACAAGCAGTTCCCAAAGTTTTCCTGACGTCGCATGACAGACAAGTGGGTAGTGGCCCGAAAAATGTTTGACCAATCTTGAAGGGCTGACTGCAGAAAAAGAACAGGAAAAGTTTGGAACGGCCTTACGTTATAGCGCCCTTGCTCGGAAACTAAATTTGCCTCATCTGTCAGTCCCATTCGTCCCTCTATTCCTGACGACGACCGTTGTCGTGATCGACGACACGAAAAAACAATTTCTGTCGTCGTCAGGCCACCTCGTAATGCCCAGCTTCGCCACTGCCATAGCGTGAAGAAATAAAACTTCTCCACAACCACCTCCACTGGGATTTGAACCCATGCGTGTGTGAGAAATAGAGGTAGAGAGAGAACATTTATTTAATTTAATGTGCATTTCGTAGTCGAGCAACCAAACCACTGAGCCATCAGGCAAAAAAAAAAAAGAAACAGTGCGTGGTAATTAGTGGAAAGTTTTGAGCCCCACGCAAACCTTGAGAGCAGTGGCATCTATCCATGTATTTCGGAGGTCCAAAAGGAGCAATACTGCAGTAGAGGATGATTACGTTATGTAAAATCGCACAGAAATCCTTCTTCAGAAGACGACGGTGCGTTTGCGTGCAATTCTTCGTCGTCATGCTCGTGGAAAGAGCGTCGGCGGCACAAAGGAGGCTTAGACGACAATGACGATGATAAGCCTCGAATGCCAGATAGCAACAACAGAGGATGTGCCGAGAGTGTGTTGGTGCTGGAAAACGACGGTTGAAAGCATCGACAACGTCAATGTGAACAGCGACGTCGCAGCTACAATGCCGCATAGTTTACACAATAGCTAACAGTACTCACAGGCGCCATGTATTCTATGTGTGGTTGCACTGCAATTGCACAGAGAAAATGAAATCGCTCAAATCCAATCGTAAGTGGCACTGCGTGGTTTCACGAGTCACGTCTGTTGTAGAATTTTTCGGCCCCAGAGACTATCTGAAAGTCCCAGGTAGAACCTTCGACACGAGTCATTGAGCCTTAAAAGCATGAAACCTCTACCCCATCAAATGCCTCCTCATCTGTGGTCTAAATACGGATGTACAAAAAAAAAACAACTTAAAAATCGAGTTAGGTGATTTCCAATTTTAGAGTAATCTCAAATGCTACGCAGCACTCACGTCGGACAGGTATATGCTTGGACGTTGCCCTACTGAACTATAGGCCTCGTGCACCGCCTATAGAGGCGCCACTGATAGCCACCTAGCGGGCGCTTCCAACAATACGCGCGGGAGCAGTAGCAGACGACAACGCTTTGCAGCAAGGGTGACTGAAGTTCGCGGCTGCGATTTGTCCTTTGTTCGGGCGCCAGACTGCTTCTTCTGCGGTGACAGCTGTAGGGAAGACGCAGACCTCTGTGGGAGCGGGTATGAACAAGATGTTACCGGTGTTTGGGGCAACATGGTCCACATACGCGCCAGGTGCGTCCCGCAGACAAACGCCATGAAGACCATTTACATGAAGTGGAGCTCATGTAAACTAGCCGACAAATTTTGTTGACTAATGCGATGTCTCGACCGTGTTTTTTCTTTAATTCTACCCTTGCCGTAATGCTGCTTCTGTACTTCAATAATAAGCACCCGTCGTTAGTGCAGACTTATATAACAAATCCGCACGGTGCGATGTCTGCATATGCCGTTGTGATTTTTCTGCCGATGAATACATGTGACGCCGCCGAATAAGTGTAGTGAAAGTCGCCTGAAGAAGAATAATTGCGAATTTATTGATAGAAACGCGTACACTGTAGTCAACGAAGCCACCAAACGCACGGGTTAATAAAAGCGCGTGTTAGCGCTGTACCGCCGATGAACTGCCGTTCGCGCTGCAGCTTTTGCAATTTTAAATTCCCTAAGGGAGCTGCTTGGAAACGTACAAAGTTATAGTCTAACGTTGCAGTACTTTTTTTAAATGTTACGAGAGAGAGGTGCCACATGATATATTTAAAGGCAGAGCAGCGCCAGTCAAATTAGATCCAGCGCTGGCGGCAAGGCCGGGTTTAGTCCTATGCGGCGTAAGAATAACAAGAAATAATTCAGTTGAGTACAAAATTCACTTGCAAGAAGCGACTACGTTGTGAAACAAGCAAATTACTCGGCGTGTTAAGTCTGCTCTGACAGCATCAAGGTGTGATGACTTACCAAACGTGACGCGAACTATTCAGCGAAAAATGGATCAGCGAAAAATGGACCAAACTAACATATGCAGCAACTATTAGCAATTCTCGCCCTGAGCTACCAATTTTCTAAACACATTTCCCAAAAAACCACGATATCTAAGATGCCCTCGGGCGAAATGAATAAAGCTGTTAAAGAAGCACTTGCTTGGTGTCATTCCGATAAGACACAGCGTGATTTATACCCTTTACAAACGAGGCAAGGTGAAAACCTCGCAGCCCGAAAGAATCAAGAGTTATGCATGAAGCAACTAGCAACAGTTAAACATATGCGAAGCCACGCATAAAATAGATGTAAAAACATGAAGTCCGCGACAGCTGGTGCGAGGATTTACCGGGCCACATAAAACTAACAATTTCAGTTCTTGCAAACTTCTGTAGCTTTAACATACAACACAATGCGCTCATGCAGTCGTGCTGCCTAGCTAGCCCAACGCGGTAAAGAAGCGGAAAACAATATAAGCTGCAAACGGCATTCCGAACTTCAGCAAAATGCCTTTCAACCACATGCTGCACTGCAGAAGGACTTCGTCGCTTACGCGTCTAACTACAATCGAGTAAAAAAATATTAATGAAAGAAACCGAAGCGACGAAGGAAAGGATGAGAACAAGAAATTTCGCGCCGAAGCGACGATCCATTGCCACCGTTGCTCCTGCTGATGAGGCTTTGCGGGGAATAATTAGAACCCTATCGCCGGCACGTTTTCGCCGGTATTTGAGCCCCCAACCCTGCAACAATTCTTCTTCGACATTCTTCGGAAGCTTTGGCCATCCCACACATGCGAAGGGTGTTGCCTATTTTGCTCTCAAAACACAAATAAGACGGAGAAGCACTATCAGCGACGCAGCAAACTACGGCGTGCTACAGCGCGCGGCTCGCTCCTCTCCCGTGCGTTCCGCGCAAGGCCGCCACCAGTGGCGCGGCCATCGGCGTGCACGCCGCCTATAGAAACATTGAAATCTAACTGTGTTATACAAAAAAGAAAAGCTATGTTGAGGCAAGATTATCCTGATCAAGTATATTTCAATTGTAAAATTTCGAATCGCTGCGAAAAACACACGTCTGTTGATGTACGTAGTTCGAATTCCACAGCCTGTATTAATATGTCACAAAGAAAGCAAACAGCGCACTTCACAATGAAGAAAATGCAAGAACCTCTCTCTTATCAACACTACAATTTTGTACTATCACACAATTATAAGTACCCTTCAAATATTACGACACATATAATTTTTAACTTCTTCCTCTCAAATATGAGTTCTTAGAGGACCGCACCTTTCTCCCACAACAAACCGCCCTGTAACCGCTGGATTCTGGTACGGTTCCGCGTAATGGGTGAACGCAATTATTTGAGAAAGAAGGCATCTAAAACAAGCAAACAAATAAGATGGCGGCGTTCACTGTGGGAGAGTGCTGTCGCACTCAAATGAGTTCAAGGCCGAAATAATCGCTAAAGTTTGCTGTCATTGTCTTTTATTTACAAAAGCCCTAATTCATCCGCACACATTTAATGACACTTGCTCATATAGGCTAAAATGTTCCTCACATTTTCATCGTATTTCATCTCGGTGGCAGTCGAAGGTCTCCCAAGACAGCGGGTCAAATTCACCGCCGATTCTTAAAAAGGAACCATAGAGCTCCAGAACGCTTCCATGTGTAATTTACAGCAAAGGCCGCGATTAACCCTAACACTTTGATCTTTGTCAACACATCATCCATACCCTTCACCTTACTTTCGGCAATTATATTTAAGACGTCTCGTTCAGTTCACCAAAGACACCGAGGAAACATACTACGAACCTCGTGAAATGCAGGAAATTGGGGAGAAAAAGAGAGCTTAGTAGTTATTTGCAAAGTTCATAATTGAGCAGGGAACGTAAAATTTTTCTCACACATCACCTCTAACACGGTTCCTGTTTCCACTGAATGCGTTCTCCCGGGTGATTCGAAAACAGTATTTAAGGGCCGTATAATTCTTTTGAACACTTGCTCAGGTATTTCTTTAAAAAACAGAACACTTATTCACACACACATAACTTAGCATGCCCGTAGGCCATAACGTTTTCCACACTTCTGCAATATTCGATCTCAGTGGCTGTTGCAGCTTAACGGGAAAGTTGGCTAAATCCGGCTCCGTTCGTAAAACACGCTTATAATTCTCCGGAGCGCATTCCGTGCGCAGTGTGCATCAATGAACGTAATTAGACCACTCAATATGGACTTCGCCTACACAATTGCTCATACTATGCCCATTAATTTCACCAAATATAAACAAGACAGTTCGTTTAGTGCACCGAGGACACCGGGGAAACTTACTATGAACCACGTATAACGCATACAAATAGGCAGAAAACGAGAGTTGAGTAATTATTTACAAAACTCCTAATTAAGCCCGAAACGTTAAGCTTGCCCTACAGGCACCCGCTAACAAGGCACCTACTTGCCCTGAATATGAATTGGGGTTTCGGCACGGTTTCGTCTGGAGACTAGGAAACAGCGTTTAAGGGCCATATAAAGCTCTCTAGTACCTGATTAAAACTTTTTCTCCAAAACCAGTCATCAACTGACGCTCTTGAAACTTTTCCCACACATTATAACTGGATAAGTTCCTCCCGATTCAGTTGAAATGTCATCCCTGTGGCACGTCGACTTCATTCAGGACACTGGGAAACTGTCTACGCGGTTCATAAAAACACGCTTGTAATTTACTGCGAATGCTGCAAATAACCTGCAGAGTTCAAAGTTTCTGTAATGGTCACCCAAAATAAGGGACCTATCTTTTACAAATATAGAATTGCTGCCATCTTTGGTTCTCCCAGAGCAGCGGGCAAACTATGTAAGCTTTTCGTATAATGCCTCTAAACAAGTAGAAAAGGGACATTTATCAAATTTAATTTAGCCCTTAAGGTGCCCCGCCCTCCCCCTCCACTCATATCCTCTGCATATAAACATCGTGAATGAAGTAATTCTTTCAGGAAACGATGAAAACGCGCTTATACTGTTGTTTCCGGGCGCTTCTATAGTGGTACTAACAGCTTCGTTGTATAAGAAGCAGATACGTATGTAGGGCCGACAGTGAGCCGCACTGAATAAACATTGTGCGACAATTTTAGTAAAACCGACTGCTAGGCTCAATAGCTACAATAGCTACATGCTCAATAGCTACAAACCAAGCCCGAAGTCAAGACGTGACAAGAGAGACAACAAGGCAAGTGCTAACTGCTGCAGCAGTGTATCCGCTGCGGTAGTGTATATTCTATTGGCTATGGCGTCGCATGCTGGGCTCGAGGTCGGGGTTTTGATCCCTGCAACGAGAGCCAGATTTCGATTGGGGTGAAATGCAAAAAAAAAAACGCTAGTGTGCTTGGATGTAGCTGCGCGCTTTCTTAAAAGTCTAAATTATTTATGTGCCTCATAATGATAACGTGATTTTGGCAACTAAAGCAACAGAATTTATTTGAAGTTTAGGTTCAGAAACAATTCTACATCCCTGACAGAATTCGCCTGATGAATAAAAATGAAGTTGTGTAATTAAAGTTCGGTTGCGTAAAAAAAATAGTTTCTTTGTTGACAGTGTGTTTGCTGCAGCCAGATCATAGCACCACAAGTTAAGAAATGTTTGTCGATTATCTGCAACATGCTTGATATTCTGCCCCTATGGTGTGACTTAGTTGGAGGAGAGGGAGGTAGGAATCACGTGCTAAACCGTTTAATAATGTCATTTTTTCAGCCCTATTCAAATAGAACGGTAAGCTCAGGCTCTAAAAACAAACAAATAATCTGACTCATGCAATGCGATCTTGCAGTTCACACCTTAGCCTTTATGCTTGTATGAGAACTGTAGTTACGCCTACTCAAGTTCAAGTTTTACAGTGTAATCTTACGCAGGATATAAGCTGACAAATCATAAGTATTGTTACGCGTATAAAACTATTTACGCGAAGTATTTAGGACTCAAAGAAGAAGAAGCCGAGGTGCGGACGTCCCTCACATCGGCTCCGTCGTTTTTGAATGTTTGTGCAGCCTTCTTTGCCACCATCACGAATTCAAGCACATCACTGGATTTGTGAAGTCACCGGGAATTTGCGGACACCTTTCTTTAAGGTGGGACTTTCATTTTTGGACTGTTACTGGCCTTTCTTGGTGCAAGACCCAAGTAGGCCTACTGGCCCCGCCGTGCCGCGATGGCGGAAACGCGCATGGAAGATGAAGACGCTACCGGATTAGAAGAGAATGAGGAAGATCTAGGTTGGCAAATTGTGACAAGCCGAAAATTTCGCTCCACCACAAGGATTACTGGCGATGGGAAAACATCGCCGCAGAGCCAGCGAGAGCAAGGCAACAGCAGCAAGAACAAGGGACCTACAACCACTATGTTCAAAAACCGGATTGTCAAGGCATCAAGGATGCCCCAATTGCCCGAGGAGCACAGCAAAATTATCATCCGCCCACGAGGAGGTCTCAACTTGAGCAAAGTGAGCACCACAGCGATAGGCGTGGCGGTTATTGAAGCATCGGGCCTGACTCCGCAACAAGCCCGAGAGGATGTCGTTTGCCCTAACTTCACGCAAAACATCGTGGTGGTTAGTACACCAGATCCCAGCCATGCTGCCAGGTATGTGCGAATCAGGTCAATCATTATAGTGGAAACCGAATACGAAGTGAACGCCTACGAGACAGCTCCGCATACCACGTGTAAAGGAGTGATTCGGAGAGTTGACCTCAGAGACAATCAGGCCACGATAACCAAGAACATTGTGCATGACTTTAACCCACTGGCATTGGCAGCCAAACGTATTAAATCCACGGGTTCGGTTATTGTTCTGTTTGATGGGCTCAAGGTACCCAATTATGTAAGATACGGGTCGACCCTCGTAAAGTGCTACCTGTATAGGAAGCAGTTTGATGTCTGCTATGCCTGCGGAAAGATTGGACATCGATCAGATGTATGTCCAACACCGGACGTGGTACAGTGCAGAGGATGTGGAACTCAAAACTCGGAGGACAATCACATGTGTGTGCCTAAGTGCAAATTCTGTGGAGGGGACCACCCAACTGGGGACAAGACTTGCCGACAGCGGTACCAAATTCCATACGTAGTACGAGTTCGACGACGAGAACGCAACAGATCTGCATCGGAGGCGACATCAGCACAGCTGCAATGGGATGCCCAAACGGGCACCAGGGGGCGCACGTGCTCATGGAGCCCCACACGGTCAAGACGCCGCTCGCCGTCGAAGGGCAGAAGCCGCTCCAGATCACGCGAAGTGCAGGTGCGCTTCGAAGGAGGAGGGCAGACGCCTGGCGACAAGACGACATCTGGAACAACCTGGGCCGACAAAGTGAAAGGTACTGTGAGGGCTGCGGAGAGCGGTGCGGAGCGGCTGGTCGGAGATAATGATGCCAGGGTAGAACAGCTAATTAAAGAAGTAACGTATCTGAGAAAGGCAAATGAAGAACTTACTAAGCAGGTTGTAGAACTTCGCAAGAACTCGCAGACTAACTCCACAAAAGTAGCAATAGCCAAACCGGTGAATAATGACAACAGCCAGGATGAAGAAAACACACCAGCTCCAAAGAAGCGGGCAATAAGCCCAGTAGAAACGACAGTGTGCTCTGCTTTGGAAGAGATCAAGGAGGCGATTAAACAACTTAGAGATGCCATAGATAAAACTACCTTCAAAGTTGATAAGTTATGGAACTGGAGACTGACGGCTGAAAAGAGGCTCACCAAAGTAGAAGCACAGGGCGATGACGACGAATACCTGCCCTCAGAAGCAGAAAGCGTCAGATCGCTCCCTGGCGTGTCGGGGGGTTCTACGAAGCGCACTCTAGCGGGTAGCAGTAAGGCGGGTTCTATAAGCAATGGCTAGCAGGGGGAGCTTTACCGTGTGGCAATGGAATTGCCGAGGATTTTATCACAAAAAAGCACCTCTTATGCAGTTAATAAAAACCTCTTCAGACAAACCGAAAATAATTATGCTACAGGAAACCTTGGCGGATGAGATCAGCCTATCCGGATACAAAGCGACATGCAGGGGCAAAGAGCCGGGTAGGGGGTTAGCCACGCTCGTAGATAAGAAAATACCTTACATAGAACATGATTTGCGCCTTGGACTAAACAAATTAGAATACTTACTAGTGGAAATAATTTTGAAAAGGAATAGAAGCAAACCGCAAAGCCTCTTTTGTCTTAATGTTTATAGCAGCCCTAGCGACATGAAACAGAGTTTCAGGGCACTTCTTAATAAGACTATGGCTGTTACTAAGCACGCTCCACTCATTATTGGAAGGGATTTCAACGCCCCACATCAAACCTGGGGATATCGCTGGAATACCAAGAAAGGGGATGGACTCTGGCACCTAGCTACAGATGTTAATCTCTCCCTCATCACAGACCCAGCTTATCCCACTAGGTGTGGTACATCTACATGCAGGGACTCCACCCCAGACCTTACTTTTGTATCAAACTTAGCGAACGCTGGCTGGAATAACTCCAATATTGACCTGGGTAGTGATCATTACATATTAAAAATACTATTGGAAACACCAAGTAATGAGATAAAGCACTTTAACTACATTGACTGGGATCTTTTTCGGAAAGCAAAGAAAAGCAGAGCTGAGACAGAGGCAGGACAAAAGAAAACACTCCAAACTTGGACCACTCAGCTCAGGGAAGATGTAAAGGCGGCAACGAAGGATATTACCACAGAGGAGGATATCGAAATCATGGGCAGTAGGCTGGCGCACTTGATTGAAGCGAAACAATCTATGTTAAATAGATGGAAAACGCAACGGCTGAACAGGAGACTCAGGAAGCGCATAGCATTGTTGAATAGGGAGATTGAAGAACACTCCAGAAATTTACAGAAACAACAATGGGATGAGCTTTGTAATTCCATAGATGGTCGAATCAGACGTGGTGGGAATTGGAACTTACTTAGGCATTTGCTTCATGAGAACGACACGAAATCTAATAGGAGAACAGCAGTAGCACGACTCGTCCATCGTG
Source organism: Dermacentor variabilis (assembly GCF_050947875.1). Lineage (NCBI taxonomy): Eukaryota > Metazoa > Arthropoda > Arachnida > Ixodida > Ixodidae > Dermacentor > Dermacentor variabilis. Next base: position 22,773,263 of record NC_134568.1, on the reverse strand, counting down.
AGAGTCAGGACACAACGGAGGAGGCCATTCTGGATCGGCTCGCAGCTAGGTATTTACCACTTAAGGATAGCGCGGAGAGTACAGACCTGCCTGAATATACAGGGGAAGACTGTGAGCCTATGGATCAAGACTTCACAGAAAGCGAAGTTCGTGCAGCCCTGTACGACCTCAACAGTAGATCTGCTGCCGGTCCAGATGGCATTTCCAATAGGCTGTTGAAAAATTTGGACGATCATTCCATAAAATATTTAACAGAGTATTTCAATGAACTCTGGAAAAACGGTGATTATCCGAAGGAATGGAGAATCGCTAACACAATTCTTATTCCCAAACCAGGCAAGCAACTCAATCTAGATAACCTAAGACCCATATCATTAACATCCTGTCTGGGCAAAACCATGGAGCATGTCATACTCAATAGACTGACTAAGTATGTAGAAAACAGAAATGTTCTTCCGCATAACCTGATCGGTTTCCGTCCTGGACTTTCGACTCAAGATGCAATGCTTTTAATCAAGCATCACCTTATTCTTGCTAGCCCGCTACATACGAGAGCTCTTCTAGGCCTAGATGTAGAAAAGGCCTTTGATCGCATCAAGCACAGGGCCATATTGGATATCCTCTCGGAGATGGGATTGGGTAAGCGATTGCACAATATAGTCAAAGCCTTTCTCGGTGGCCGTTCTGCTTGTCTCAGGTTAGGCGAACTCCAATCGACAACCCTGGAACTTGGGAATCGTGGGACACCACAAGGGTCTGTCCTATCTCCCATGTTATTTAATTTGGCAATGTCAAAAGTGGCTCGAGGTCTCGCGCAGAAAGAGGGTATCCACTTTGCTATATATGCAGATGATGTAACAATCTGGAGTGCCGAAGGTAATATGGGACAAACAGAGATCAAACTACAGGAAAGCATTTATGTGGTAGAAACAACACTTGAGGGTATGGGACTGAACTGCTCTGCTAAAAAATCAGAACTATTGGTATTACGGAGCAGTAAGCGTGGGCGCAGGCCGAACGGATATATCCCAGAGGAAGAACCCCGCATTGACATATGCGCCAAGAATGGAGAACCAATCAGGCAGGTGGAGACTATTAGAGTGTTAGGACTTCTCCTGCAAGCGAACGGATCTAATTGCAGGATGATAGAATACATCTCTAACAAGTCAGAAGAAGTCATTAGGCTTCTGCGTAGAGTTACCAACAAGCATAAGGGGCTAGGAGAAGACAGTGCCATAAGATTGGTACATGCATTCGCCTTTTGCCACTTCTCGTACGTGGCTGGCATGCTACAATGGACACAGGCTGATAAGAACAAGCTAACCGCTTTAATCAGACGACTTATAAAGACTGCACTAGGACTTCCCATCAGCACGGCCAATGATAGCTTATTGCGCCTAGGGCTGCATAACACACTAGAGGAGATAGCTGAGGCTCAACATGTGGCCCACCAGGAGAGACTAATGGGGACACGCCCTGGGAGGGCGCTACTTGAAGAAATTGGCGTAGAAATTAACCACACCAACGAAGGAGAATTATTAACACAATTGCAAGCGGGACTACAAGAAACAATAAAGACGACCCCGTTCCCTAGGAACATGCACCCGACACATAACCTCGAGAGACAGAAGGCAAGGGCGAAGGCACTCCTTCAAGACATAGATCAACATAAGCAGCAGGCGGTGTTCGTTGACGCTGCCTGGGTTAAAAATAAGGATGCGTATACCTCCGTTGTCGTAGACACTCAAGGTAACATACAGGATGCCATCACCGTCTATACCAAGGACCCCACAGTAGCAGAACAAGTAGCAATCGCCTTAACCATCCGGGCTAATCGGTGGACACATATTTACAGCTACTCTAGAACAGCCATACGCAACTTTACCAACGGATATGTGACACGGATAGCAACAAAATTATTAGAGAAGGTCAAGAGTGAGAGGATCGAAATCCGCTGGTTTCCTGCACATCTGGGGGTGCTGGACGGAGCTCGGAGAAACCTCAATGAGGTGGCAAATGAAGCAGCACGAGGACTTTCTAGCCGTGCTCTTCAAGACCGAGCAACTTACACTTCACCCGGGGAACACAGGGATCGATTATTAACATATAACGAAATCACAAAGCATTATTATTTAAGCAGAAGGGAATACCCATTGCCACACGGTAAGCTTTGCAGAGCCCAAGCGGTCACATTACGTTTGCTACAGACAAGAACATACCCAAGTCCATATTTTATTAACCGGATCTATCCGGAGAGGGAAATTCAAACCAACTGTAATAAGTGCAATGGCATCATTATTCTTGACCACATGCTTTGGCAGTGCCCCGCGGTCTTCACAGACCGTGACAAGGAACAAGAATGGTGGCGGCAAATGCTACACAGTGAATCACTCTCTGACCAATTACGGGCAGTCCAGAAGGCCCGCGATGTGGCTGAAGGGCTCGGCCTGACAGTCCCAACGTGGGAGCGGCCCGCGTCAACGTATGGTTGACCTTCAGGACCCAATAAAGTTCTCCATACCATACCATACGAAGTATTTACAATGATACAGAATGTTGATGGAGACGGAAGAAGAGAGTCACACCAGCCACGCTGTCTTTTTTTCTTCGTGTTCAGAGACGTCGTAATTTTCTACATGTCACCGAAACAACATACTTATGTCTTATTTTATACTCAGTCCAGTGATTTCAATATTTGCAAACCTTAATCGATGCGCATAAGTGAACATTCATGCAAGTGTAGGAGCAATTATTTTTCATCGTATGAGCTTCGTTCAGTCATGGAAACTGTGATGGGGATACAATTTCTAAATCGGTTTGGCGCAGATGCTGATAGTGCGGTCCGCAATAATGCACCAGGTAAAAAAAAACAACAAAGAAAACCCGGTACAGGAAGGCTCCCTAGGTGGGTAACCGAGCACCAGCCAACGAAACGATGAGTTAGCGAGGAGACACGGTAACATTAGCATGTGCTTACCAGGGACTCCGATTATGCTCGAGGGCATTTCTTTTATTGCGACGACAATTATATGGACACTTCGGCGCATCGCTGCCGTCACCGTCGGTGTCGCCGTCGCCGTGAGGTTCCGTACAACGTCCAAGGGTGATAAACTCGTCGCCGTGCACCGTATGCTGTATGTGCGAGTGAAAGCGTGCGAGGGTGAGCCCGCGATCGCCACTCAATCTCGCGCACGCAAGGGAGAAAAGGGGGGAGGAAGTGCGCCGTCTTCCGTCGTGCGCAAGGCTCTGGCGGTAGGGTAGGGATGGGGGGTGCGTCCTACTCCGGGCCGCTGTATATTTAAAGACAGACTCCGTCTAGTTGATGCGAGACGCAGCACAAAGGTTGATTCGCTCGCTGCTACTGCCGCGTTTCCTCACTCCAGTGTTCTGACAGAGTGTTTCCGCGGTCATCGAGTGAGATGTGTCCATTGTTGCTTATGGCGACAATGCTTTCTTGCCCGAGAGCTAAATTAACCATGCTTGTTAATTTAGTTAGTATGCCTATGTTTACAAGTTTGCCTATGTTTCCGGCTTTGTGGCGCGAGAGAAAATCCCAGCCGAGGATAACATCCTGAGAGCACGAGGAAAGGATGATGAATTCTATATGGCGTATAGAACATCGGCAATGACAACATGAGCAGTGCAAGCCGCTAAGGGGTCCTGTTGCAATGCAAGCCACCGGGATCTGTTGGGGCGGCGCAAGGACTTCAGGGTAGCTTAGTGGAGCGGCCGCAGGAAAATGATGGCGCTAGTCTGGTGAGACCTCGGCGATATCCAGCGCGATCGCGCGCTTTAGCGGAGGCATAAAATTCGAGGCAGGCTGTTGTATACGCGGCGGCTGAGCGAAGGTCATCAAGGAGAGCTGGCGTGCAACTTCCTCCCGGACGAACGCTTTCATTTCTCCAAGCAGCGCTGACTGGTCGCAGTTGGTAGCCAAACCAGCAATGTGTTCGTTGCGCGATGAAGGGCGAGGTGTCAACGAGCACTGCTGCTTGCGTAGCTCCTCGTAGCTTTGGCATAGATTGATGATGTCGGTCACGGACTGGGGGCTTTTTATAAGAAGCACGTTGAAAGCATCGTCCTGTGCTCTATCCCTTTCATGACATGCCGCATTTTGTCGGACTCCGACATCGTCGTGTTCACTCTCTTACACAAGTCCAAAACATCCTCAATGTAGCTGGTAAATCATTCACCAGCTACATGGACCTTCTCGCAAACGCGATCCGCACGCAGCTTGCGCAGAGCCGGGCGACCAAACACAGCCACAAAAGAACGGTTGAACGAGCATCACATCACAAAATCGGGCTCATGGTTGTTGTACCAGATACTGGCCACAGCCGCGAGATAGAAGAGAACGTTGCTCAGTTTTGCGCGGACGTTCCATTTGTTGTGGGCGCTTAGCTTCTCATATGTCGTCAGTCAGTCCTCCACGTCGGTGTCGTACGCGCCGCGGAAAATAGCAGGGTCCCTGTGGCGAAGCACACCAGAGCACATGATGGTCGGAGGAGGCACTTGTTGGGATAGGAGGAGTTTGCTGGGATGCGCCTTCAGGCATGCTTGAGCGTATGGTACGGGAGCGAAGTTCTAGGATGGACGTCGTAGGCCGAAGCACCCTCCACCACTTGTAAAGGCGTTTATTAGTCACCGGCGTTTCGAACCGAGCCTTATAGCAGGGCACGGACTCCCAGCACGAGCAGCGTTTTCCGAGCAAGAACGCTAAAGAGGACAACTAACTGTAACGTTCCAATCCTCCTGTACAATGTATACACAGGGTGTTTCAGCGAAAACTTTCAAAATATTTTAAACGTTGCCTGTGGCAGATAGCTCAATTCTAGTTTATGAGCCGGTCTACTCGAAGCGGCGGACACTACTTGCGCAAAGAATTCAAATGAAAAATCGACTAATTAACGTGATTCACTAATTAACCTTTAGCTAATTATCTTATCACCCATATTGCAATTTACAAATTCTAGCGGTGGACTTCGCAAGGCGGATTCACTTGGAACGAATTCTCAGGACGACACCAGTTTCGAGACATAAATTCCTGAACTTTGCGGAGAAATGCATTGGCGTTCCAGTTATTTGTGTGCTTCAGTGCATGAAACGACGTTTCGTTAACAAATTAACTGGAACGCCAATGCATTTCTCCGCGAAGTTTAGGAATTTAGATCTCGGAACTGGTGTCATATTGAAAATTCGTTCCAAGTGGATCCACCTTGCGAACTCCACGGCTAGAATTTGTAAATTGCAATATGGGACATAATGTAAATAGTGAAAAACTTAATTACTTAATTTTTGTCAATTAGTCTATTTTGCTTCTCAATTTCGTGTGCAAGTGTTGTCCGCAGCATCGCGTGGACCAGCTCATGAACTAGAATTGTGATATCTGCCACATGCATCTTTTAAAGACTTTTGAAAGTGTTCGCTGAAACACCATATATATATATATATATATATATATATAATTATTTATTGCTGTAGTCTCACCAAGGCTGGTCCACCAGCCGAAAACGTTAAGTACACACGTCTTCCAAAAAGTTCATCGTCTCTTTCCTGAATATATGTCGTTTTTTTATATGGCCGGGAAAAGAGGCCGCTGTTGCGACACGATCGCGAGCGAGGGCGAGCGACCTGCAGAGCGATAAGGTCCCGCACACACATAGGGCACACAGAGCGCCGTCGTATGAATCGCTTGAATAAATTCCAGTGCAGCGGCGGCGTAGCCAACCATGTAATGACATTGAATGGCGAGCGGGAGTGAAATGCGGATACATGAAATTTTGATGCCCAAATATGCGACGAACTGTAACCCCACTTTTTACTTACGTTGTCCGTCTCCCTGGGAGTACCGCGCCGACGTAGTTCAAAGTTTGCGTAGTTGCTTGTTTCAATAAGAGCTTGCTCCCCGTTCGTTCTTCTTTTTTATTATTGTCTATCACGGGGTGCATGTTGTCTTTCGGATACACTTTGTGAATTATCTGTTTATATTTTTTTTTGGAGCTGGGGCTTTTATACACCTCGTCCCAACTCATTCGTATTTCGCTCGCATGCTTGCTTCATTTGCGTGCCTCATTTTGGAGCTACAATCGAAACCGTTCCTTCTTTTTAGGCAACGTTGTGCAAACAGCGGCTCGCGAAAGCCGCGGCAATTAATTGGAAAGTCGCCTTATGTTTGCTGTACCGGCGCTCACGAAAGCAAAGTTGCGCTGAATAGAATAACAAAAATTGTCACGCAGACATTGTCCAAACGCAAATTACAGTTTTCTTCAATACCATAGAAAAACAACCCCAGGGAGCCTGTGCAGGCAGCTCTTCAACATTTGATAATTAAACACAAGACCTACACAGCAGACAGTCTGCCAACCGTATGGCGAAGATCGGTGAGTGTAGAGCCGTATTTATGAATTCAAGCTGGACTGCTTGTCTGAGTTTATGAAAAAAAATCTATTTACTCGTGGTAAATACCTCTTGTTATACATGTTCAACCTATAAGGTATTCCTTTGACCGTACGCACATGAGTCGCAAGCTCAGAAAGCGACACGCGTATTGACGCAGTGCCCAAAGTCAACAAGGTCTGTGACCGGCTGCCGTCTCAATAACCGCCTCGGGATGAACGCACGCATACCTGCGATGCTCACTCTCTCTCTCTCTCTCTCTCTCGTTCTTTAAATAAAATAGTTTTTATTTTTGGCGCTTTCGGCCGTTTTCGTGGTAGGACACTGGTATTACAGTAGTAGGACTTGGGCGAGGGTAGACGACGAAACGCTCTAAGGGAACGGGCGCATGCTCTCGGGCAATCAAGTTGCAAAGAGGAGCGGGAGTGAGGGCGAAGTGGGAGGCTTGGGGAGAGTTGTGCGTCAGCTCTCGCGCAACCGAGTGGCGTAGAGGGGACGAGGAAGGAGGGGGGCACTGTCGTTCGTTAGCTCGCTCGCTCCTTCGTCGCCCCGAGGAAATGAAGGTATGATGAAGGAAGGCTATCACTCGCTCACTCGTTCGTTGCGGGATTGCGAGGGAAAGCACGCGTGCTCTCGGGCAAGAAAGCGGCTTGGAGGAAATGGTGGGATGAGGAAGGGAGGCTATCACTCGCTCACTCGTTCGTTGCGGGATTGCGAGGGAAAGTACTCGTGCTCTCGGGCAAGAAAGTGGCTTGAAGGAAATGGTGGGATGAGGAAGGGAGGCTATCACTCGCTCACTCGTTCGTTGCGGGATTGCGAGGGAAAGTACTCGTGCTCTCGGGCAAGAAAGTGGCTTGAAGGAAATGGTGGGATGAGGAAGGGAGGCTATCACTCGCTCACTCGTTCGTTGCGGGATTGCGAGGGAAAGTACTCGTGCTCTCGGGCAAGAAAGCGGCTTGGAGGAAATGGTGGGATGATGAAGGGAGGCTATCACTCGCTCACTCGTTCGTTGCGGGATTGCGAGGGAAAGTACTCGTGCTCTCGGGCAAGAAAGCGGCTTGGAGGAAATGGTGGGATGAGGAAGGGAGGCTATCACTCGCTCACTCGTTCGTTGCGGGATTGCGAGGGAAAGTACGCGTGCTCTCGGGCAAGAAAGCGGCTTGGAGGAAATGGTGGGATGAGGAAGGGAGGCTATCACTCGCTCACTCGTTCGTTGCGGGATTGCGAGGGAAAGTACGCGTGCTCTCGGGCAAGAAAGCGGCTTGGAGGAAATGGTGGGATGAGGAAGGGAGGCTATCACTCGCTCACTCGTTCGTTGCGGGATTGCGAGGGAAAGTACGCGTGCTCTCGGGCAAGAAAGTGGCTTGAAGGAAATGGTGGGATGAGGAAGGGAGGCTATCACTCGCTCACTCGTTCGTTGCGGGATTGCGAGGGAAAGTACTCGTGCTCTCGGGCAAGAAAGCGGCTTGGAGCAAATGGTGGGATGAGGAAGGGAGGCTATCACTCGCTCACTCGTTCGTTGCGGGATTGCGAGGGAAAGTACGCGTGCTCTCGGGCAAGAAAGCGGCTTGGAGGAAATGGTGGGATGAGGAAGGGAGGCTATCACTCGCTCACTCGTTCGTTGCGGGATTGCGAGGGAAAGTACTCGTGCTCTCGGGCAAGAAAGTGGCTTGAAGGAAATGGTGGGATGAGGAAGGGAGGCTATCACTCGCTCACTCGTTCGTTGCGGGATTGCGAGGGAAAGTACGCGTGCTCTCGGGCAAGAAAGCGGCTTGGAGGAAATGGTGGGATGAGCAATGGAGGCTATCACTCGCTCACTCGTTCGTTGCGGGATTGCGAGGGAAAGTACGCGTGCTCTCGGGCAAGAAAGTGGCTTGAAGGAAATGGTGGGATGAGCAATGGAGGCTATCACTCGCTCACTCGTTCGTTGCGGGATTGCGAGGGAAAGTACGCGTGCTCTCGGGCAAGAAAGCGGCTTGAAGGAAATGGTGGGATGAGCAATGGAGGCTATCACTCGCTCACTCGTTCGTTGCGGGATTGCGAGGGAAAGTACGCGTGCTCTCGGGCAAGAAAGCGGCTTGAAGGAAATGGTGGGATGAGCAATGGAGGCTATCACTCGCTCACTCGTTCGTTGCGGGATTGCGAGGGAAAGTACTCGTGCTCTCGGGCAAGAAAGTGGCTTGAAGGAAATGGTGGGATGAGCAATGGAGGCTATCACTCGCTCACTCGTTCGTTGCGGGATTGCGAGGGAAAGTACGCGTGCTCTCGGGCAAGAAAGCGGCTTGGAGGAAATGGTGGGATGAGGAATGGAGGCTATCACTCGCTCACTCGTTCGTTGCGGGATTGCGAGGGAAAGTACGCGTGCTCTCGGGCAAGAAAGCGGCTTGGAGGAAATGGTGGGATGAGGAATGGAGGCTATCACTCGCTCACTCGTTCGTTGCGGGATTGCGAGGGAAAGTACGCGTGCTCTCGGGCAAGAAAGTGGCTTGAAGGAAATGGTGGGATGAGCAATGGAGGCTATCACTCGCTCACTCGTTCGTTGCGGGATTGCGAGGGAAAGTACGCGTGCTCTCGGGCAAGAAAGCGGCTTGGAGGAAATGGTGGGATGAGCAATGGAGGCTATCACTCGCTCACTCGTTCGTTGCGGGATTGCGAGGGAAAGTACGCGTGCTCTCGGGCAAGAAAGCGGCTTCAAGGAAATGGTGGGATGAGCAATGGAGGCTATCACTCGCTCACTCGTTCGTTGCGGGATTGCGAGGGAAAGTACGCGTGCTCTCGGGCAAGAAAGTGGCTTGAAGGAAATGGTGGGATGAGCAATGGAGGCTATCACTCGCTCACTCGTTCGTTGCGGGATTGCGAGGGAAAGTACTCGTGCTCTCGGGCAAGAAAGTGGCTTGAAGGAAATGGTGGGATGAGCAATGGAGGCTATCACTCGCTCACTCGTTCGTTGCGGGATTGCGAGGGAAAGTACGCGTGCTCTCGGGCAAGAAAGCGGCTTGGAGGAAATGGTGGGATGAGGAATGGAGGCTATCACTCGCTCACTCGTTCGTTGCGGGATTGCGAGGGAAAGTACGCGTGCTCTCGGGCAAGAAAGCGGCTTGGAGGAAATGGTGGGATGAGCAATGGAGGCTATCACTCGCTCACTCGTTCGTTGCGGGATTGCGAGGGAAAGTACGCGTGCTCTCGGGCAAGAAAGCGGCTTGGAGGAAATGGTGGGATGAGGAATGGAGGCTATCACTCGCTGACTCGTTCGTTGCGGGATTGCGAGGGAAAGTACGCGTGCTCTCGGGCAAGAAAGCGGCTTGGAGGAAATGGTGGGATGAGGAATGGAGGCTATCACTCGCTCACTCGTTCGTTGCGGGATTGCGAGGGAAAGTACGCGTGCTCTCGGGCAAGAAAGTGGCTCGAAGGAAATGGTGGGATGAGCAATGGAGGCTATCACTCGCTCACTCGTTCGTTGCGGGATTGCGAGGGAAAGTACGCGTGCTCTCGGGCAAGAAAGCGGCTTGGAGGAAATGGTGGGATGAGGAAGGGAGGCTATCACTCGCTCACTCGTTCGTTGCGGGATTGCGAGGGAAAGTACTCGTGCTCTCGGGCAAGAAAGTGGCTTGAAGGAAATGGTGGGATGAGCAATGGAGGCTATCACTCGCTCACTCGTTCGTTGCGGGATTGCGAGGGAAAGTACGCGTGCTCTCGGGCAAGAAAGCGGCTTGGAGGAAATGGTGGGATGAGGAATGGAGGCTATCACTCGCTCACTCGTTCGTTGCGGGATTGCGAGGGAAAGTACTCGTGCTCTCGGGCAAGAAAGCGGCTTGGAGGAAATGGTGGGATGAGGAATGGAGGCTATCACTCGCTCACTCGTTCGTTGCGGGATTGCGAGGGAAAGTACGCGTGCTCTCGGGCAAGAAAGCGGCTTGGAGGAAATGGTGGGATGAGCAATGGAGGCTATCACTCGCTCACTCGTTCGTTGCGGGATTGCGAGGGAAAGTACGCGTGCTCTCGGGCAAGAAAGCGGCTTGAAGGAAATGGTGGGATGAGGAATGGAGGCTATCACTCGCTCACTCGTTCGTTGCGGGATTGCGAGGGAAAGTACTCGTGCTCTCGGGCAAGAAAGCGGCTTGGAGGAAATGGTGGGATGAGGAATGGAGGCTATCACTCGCTCACTCGTTCGTTGCGGGATTGCGAGGGAAAGTACGCGTGCTCTCGGGCAAGAAAGCGGCTTGAAGGAAATGGTGGGATGAGCAATGGAGGCTATCACTCGCTCACTCGTTCGTTGCGGGATTGCGAGGGAAAGTACGCGTGCTCTCGGGCAAGAAAGCGGCTTGGAGGAAATGGTGGGATGAGGAATGGAGGCTATCACTCGCTCACTCGTTCGTTGCGGGATTGCGATGGAAAGTACGCGTGCTCTCGGGCAAGAAAGCGGCTTGGAGGAAATGGTGGGATGAGGAAGGGAGGCTATCACTCGCTCACTCGTTCGTTGCGGGATTGCGAGGGAAAGTACGCGTGCTCTCGGGCAAGAAAGCGGCTTGGAGGAAATGGTGGGATGAGGAATGGAGGCTATCACTCGCTCACTCGTTCGTTGCGGGATTGCGAGGGAAAGTACGCGTGCTCTCGGGCAAGAAAGTGGCTTGAAGGAAATGGTGGGATGAGCAATGGAGGCTATCACTCGCTCACTCGTTCGTTGCGGGATTGCGAGGGAAAGTACGCGTGCTCTCGGGCAAGAAAGCGGCTTGGAGGAAATGGTGGGATGAGCAATGGAGGCTATCACTCGCTCACTCGTTCGTTGCGGGATTGCGAGGGAAAGTACGCGTGCTCTCGGGCAAGAAAGCGGCTTCAAGGAAATGGTGGGATGAGCAATGGAGGCTATCACTCGCTCACTCGTTCGTTGCGGGATTGCGAGGGAAAGTACGCGTGCTCTCGGGCAAGAAAGTGGCTTGAAGGAAATGGTGGGATGAGCAATGGAGGCTATCACTCGCTCACTCGTTCGTTGCGGGATTGCGAGGGAAAGTACTCGTGCTCTCGGGCAAGAAAGTGGCTTGAAGGAAATGGTGGGATGAGCAATGGAGGCTATCACTCGCTCACTCGTTCGTTGCGGGATTGCGAGGGAAAGTACGCGTGCTCTCGGGCAAGAAAGCGGCTTGGAGGAAATGGTGGGATGAGGAATGGAGGCTATCACTCGCTCACTCGTTCGTTGCGGGATTGCGAGGGAAAGTACGCGTGCTCTCGGGCAAGAAAGCGGCTTGGAGGAAATGGTGGGATGAGGAATGGAGGCTATCACTCGCTCACTCGTTCGTTGCGGGATTGCGACGGAAAGTACGCGTGCTCTCGGGCAAGAAAGTGGCTTGAAGGAAATGGTGGGATGAGCAATGGAGGCTATCACTCGCTCACTCGTTCGTTGCGGGATTGCGAGGGAAAGTACGCGTGCTCTCGGGCAAGAAAGCGGCTTGGAGGAAATGGTGGGATGAGCAATGGAGGCTATCACTCGCTCACTCGTTCGTTGCGGGATTGCGAGGGAAAGTACGCGTGCTCTCGGGCAAGAAAGCGGCTTGGAGGAAATGGTGGGATGAGGAATGGAGGCTATCACTCGCTCACTCGTTCGTTGCGGGATTGCGAGGGAAAGTACGCGTGCTCTCGGGCAAGAAAGCGGCTTGGAGGAAATGGTGGGATGAGGAATGGAGGCTATCACTCGCTCACTCGTTCGTTGCGGGATTGCGAGGGAAAGTACGCGTGCTCTCGGGCAAGAAAGTGGCTCGAAGGAAATGGTGGGATGAGCAATGGAGGCTATCACTCGCTCACTCGTTCGTTGCGGGATTGCGAGGGAAAGTACGCGTGCTCTCGGGCAAGAAAGCGGCTTGGAGGAAATGGTGGGATGAGGAAGGGAGGCTATCACTCGCTCACTCGTTCGTTGCGGGATTGCGAGGGAAAGTACTCGTGCTCTCGGGCAAGAAAGTGGCTTGAAGGAAATGGTGGGATGAGCAATGGAGGCTATCACTCGCTCACTCGTTCGTTGCGGGATTGCGAGGGAAAGTACGCGTGCTCTCGGGCAAGAAAGCGGCTTGGAGGAAATGGTGGGATGAGGAATGGAGGCTATCACTCGCTCACTCGTTCGTTGCGGGATTGCGAGGGAAAGTACTCGTGCTCTCGGGCAAGAAAGCGGCTTGGAGGAAATGGTGGGATGAGGAATGGAGGCTATCACTCGCTCACTCGTTCGTTGCGGGATTGCGAGGGAAAGTACGCGTGCTCTCGGGCAAGAAAGCGGCTTGGAGGAAATGGTGGGATGAGCAATGGAGGCTATCACTCGCTCACTCGTTCGTTGCGGGATTGCGAGGGAAAGTACGCGTGCTCTCGGGCAAGAAAGCGGCTTGAAGGAAATGGTGGGATGAGGAATGGAGGCTATCACTCGCTCACTCGTTCGTTGCGGGATTGCGAGGGAAAGTACTCGTGCTCTCGGGCAAGAAAGCGGCTTGGAGGAAATGGTGGGATGAGGAATGGAGGCTATCACTCGCTCACTCGTTCGTTGCGGGATTGCGAGGGAAAGTACGCGTGCTCTCGGGCAAGAAAGCGGCTTGAAGGAAATGGTGGGATGAGCAATGGAGGCTATCACTCGCTCACTCGTTCGTTGCGGGATTGCGAGGGAAAGTACGCGTGCTCTCGGGCAAGAAAGCGGCTTGGAGGAAATGGTGGGATGAGGAATGGAGGCTATCACTCGCTCACTCGTTCGTTGCGGGATTGCGATGGAAAGTACGCGTGCTCTCGGGCAAGAAAGCGGCTTGGAGGAAATGGTGGGATGAGCAATGGAGGCTATCACTCGCTCACTCGTTCGTTGCGGGATTGCGAGGGAAAGTACGCGTGCTCTCGGGCAAGAAAGCGGCTTGGAGGAAATGGTGGGATGAGGAATGGAGGCTATCACTCGCTCACTCGTTCGTTGCGGGATTGCGAGGGAAAGTACGCGTGCTCTCGGGCAAGAAAGCGGCTTGGAGGAAATGGTGGGATGAGGAATGGAGGCTATCACTCGCTCACTCGTTCGTTGCGGGATTGCGAGGGAAAGTACGCGTGCTCTCGGGCAAGAAAGCGGCTTGGAGGAAATGGTGGGATGAGGAATGGAGGCTATCACTCGCTCACTCGTTCGTTGCGGGATTGCGAGGGAAAGTACGCGTGCTCTCGGGCAAGAAAGCGGCTTGGAGGAAATGGTGGGATGAGCAATGGAGGCTATCACTCGCTCACTCGTTCGTTGCGGGATTGCGAGGGAAAGTACTCGTGCTCTCGGGCAAGAAAGCGGCTTGGAGGAAATGGTGGGATGAGGAATGGAGGCTATCACTCGCTCACTCGTTCGTTGCGGGATTGCGAGGGAAAGTACGCGTGCTCTCGGGCAAGAAAGCGGCTTGGAGGAAATGGTGGGATGAGGAAAGGAGGCTATCACTCGCTCACTCGTTCGTTGCGGGATTGCGAGGGAAAGTACGCGTGCTCTCGGGCAAGAAAGCGGCTTGGAGGAAATGGTGGGATGAGGAATGGAGGCTATCACTCGCTCACTCGTTCGTTGCGGGATTGCGAGGGAAAGTACGCGTGCTCTCGGGCAAGAAAGCGGCTTGGAGGAAATGGTGGGATGAGCAATGGAGGCTATGACTCGCTCACTCGTTCGTTGCGGGATTGCGAGGGAAAGTACGCGTGCTCTCGGGCAAGAAAGCGGCTTGGAGGAAATGGTGGGATGAGGAATGGAGGCTATCACTCGCTCACTCGTTCGTTGCGGGATTGCGAGGGAAAGTACGCGTGCTCTCGGGCAAGAAAGTGGCTTGAAGGAAATGGTGGGATGAGCAATGGAGGCTATCACTCGCTCACTCGTTCGTTGCGGGATTGCGAGGGAAAGTACTCGTGCTCTCGGGCAAGAAAGCGGCTTGGAGGAAATGGTGGGATGAGCAATGGAGGCTATCACTCGCTCACTCGTTCGTTGCGGGATTGCGAGGGAAAGTACGCGTGCTCTCGGGCAAGAAAGCGGCTTGGAGGAAATGGTGGGATGAGGAATGGAGGCTATCACTCGCTCACTCGTTCGTTGCGGGATTGCGAGGGAAAGTACGCGTGCTCTCGGGCAAGAAAGCGGCTTGGAGGAAATGGTGGGATGAGGAATGGAGGCTATCACTCGCTCACTCGTTCGTTGCGGGATTGCGAGGGAAAGTACGCGTGCTCTCGGGCAAGAAAGTGGCTTGAAGGAAATGGTGGGATGAGCAATGGAGGCTATCACTCGCTCACTCGTTCGTTGCGGGATTGCGAGGGAAAGTACTCGTGCTCTCGGGCAAGAAAGCGGCTTGGAGCAAATGGTGGGATGAGCAATGGAGGCTATCACTCGCTCACTCGTTCGTTGCGGGATTGCGAGGGAAAGTACGCGTGCTCTCGGGCAAGAAAGCGGCTTGGAGGAAATGGTGGGATGAGCAATGGAGGCTATCACTCGCTCACTCGTTCGTTGCGGGATTGCGAGGGAAAGTACGCGTGCTCTCGGGCAAGAAAGTGGCTTGAAGGAAATGGTGGGATGAGCAATGGAGGCTATCACTCGCTCACTCGTTCGTTGCGGGATTGCGAGGGAAAGTACGCGTGCTCTCGGGCAAGAAAGCGGCTTGGAGGAAATGGTGGGATGAGGAATGGAGGCTATCACTCGCTCACTCGTTCGTTGCGGGATTGCGAGGGAAAGTACGCGTGCTCTCGGGCAAGAAAGTGGCTTGAAGGAAATGGTGGGATGAGCAATGGAGGCTATCACTCGCTCACTCGTTCGTTGCGGGATTGCGAGGGAAAGTACTCGTGCTCTCGGGCAAGAAAGTGGCTTGAAGGAAATGGTGGGATGAGCAATGGAGGCTATCACTCGCTCACTCGTTCGTTGCGGGATTGCGAGGGAAAGTACGCGTGCTCTCGGGCAAGAAAGCGGCTTGGAGGAAATGGTGGGATGAGGAAGGGAGGCTATCACTCGCTCACTCGTTCGTTGCGGGATTGCGAGGGAAAGTACGCGTGCTCTCGGGCAAGAAAGCGGCTTGGAGGAAATGGTGGGATGAGCAATGGAGGCTATCACTCGCTCACTCGTTCGTTGCGGGATTGCGAGGGAAAGTACGCGTGCTCTCGGGCAAGAAAGCGGCTTGGAGGAAATGGTGGGATGAGGAATGGAGGCTATCACTCGCTCACTCGTTCGTTGCGGGATTGCGAGGGAAAGTACGCGTGCTCTCGGGCAAGAAAGCGGCTTGGAGGAAATGGTGGGATGAGGAATGGAGGCTATCACTCGCTCACTCGTTCGTTGCGGGATTGCGAGGGAAAGTACGCGTGCTCTCGGGCAAGAAAGTGGCTTGAAGGAAATGGTGGGATGAGCAATGGAGGCTATCACTCGCTCACTCGTTCGTTGCGGGATTGCGAGGGAAAGTACTCGTGCTCTCGGGCAAGAAAGCGGCTTGGAGGAAATGGTGGGATGAGCAATGGAGGCTATCACTCGCTCACTCGTTCGTTGCGGGATTGCGAGGGAAAGTACGCGTGCTCTCGGGCAAGAAAGCGGCTTGGAGGAAATGGTGGGATGAGCAATGGAGGCTATCACTCGCTCACTCGTTCGTTGCGGGATTGCGAGGGAAAGTACGCGTGCTCTCGGGCAAGAAAGTGGCTTGAAGGAAATGGTGGGATGAGCAATGGAGGCTATCACTCGCTCACTCGTTCGTTGCGGGATTGCGAGGGAAAGTACGCGTGCTCTCGGGCAAGAAAGCGGCTTGGAGGAAATGGTGGGATGAGGAATGGAGGCTATCACTCGCTCACTCGTTCGTTGCGGGATTGCGAGGGAAAGTACGCGTGCTCTCGGGCAAGAAAGTGGCTTGAAGGAAATGGTGGGATGAGCAATGGAGGCTATCACTCGCTCACTCGTTCGTTGCGGGATTGCGAGGGAAAGTACTCGTGCTCTCGGGCAAGAAAGTGGCTTGAAGGAAATGGTGGGATGAGCAATGGAGGCTATCACTCGCTCACTCGTTCGTTGCGGGATTGCGAGGGAAAGTACGCGTGCTCTCGGGAAAGAAAGCGGCTTGGAGGAAATGGTGGGATGAGGAAGGGAGGCTATCACTCGCTCACTCGTTCGTTGCGGGATTGCGAGGGAAAGTACTCGTGCTCTCGGGCAAGAAAGTGGCTTGAAGGAAATGGTGGGATGAGCAATGGAGGCTATCACTCGCTCACTCGTTCGTTGCGGGATTGCGAGGGAAAGTACGCGTGCTCTCGGGCAAGAAAGCGGCTTGGAGGAAATGGTGGGATGAGGAATGGAGGCTATCACTCGCTCACTCGTTCGTTGCGGGATTGCGAGGGAAAGTACGCGTGCTCTCGGGCAAGAAAGCGGCTTGGAGGAAATGGTGGGATGAGGAATGGAGGCTATCACTCGCTCACTCGTTCGTTGCGGGATTGCGAGGGAAAGTACGCGTGCTCTCGGGCAAGAAAGTGGCTTGAAGGAAATGGTGGGATGAGCAATGGAGGCTATCACTCGCTCACTCGTTCGTTGCGGGATTGCGAGGGAAAGTACTCGTGCTCTCGGGCAAGAAAGTGGCTTGAAGGAAATGGTGGGATGAGCAATGGAGGCTATCACTCGCTCACTCGTTCGTTGCGGGATTGCGAGGGAAAGTACGCGTGCTCTCGGGCAGGAAAGCGGCTTGGAGGAAATGGTGGGATGAGGAATGGAGGCTATCACTCGCTCACTCGTTCGTTGCGGGATTGCGAGGGAAAGCACGCGTGCTCTCGGGCAAGAAAGCGGCTTGGAGGAAATGGTGGGATGAGGAAGGGAGGCTATCACTCGCTCACTCGTTCGTTGCGGGATTACGAGGGAAAGTACTCGTGCTCTCGGGCAAGAAAGTGGCTTGAAGGAAATGGTGGGATGAGCAATGGAGGCTATCACTCGCTCACTCGTTCGTTGCGGGATTGCGAGGGAAAGTACGCGTGCTCTCGGGCAAGAAAGCGGCTTGGAGGAAATGGTGGGATGAGGAATGGAGGCTATCACTCGCTCACTCGTTCGTTGCGGGATTGCGAGGGAAAGTACGCGTGCTCTCGGGCAAGAAAGCGGCTTGGAGGAAATGGTGGGATGAGGAATGGAGGCTATCACTCGCTCACTCGTTCGTTGCGGGATTGCGAGGGAAAGTACGCGTGCTCTCGGGCAAGAAAGTGGCTTGAAGGAAATGGTGGGATGAGCAATGGAGGCTATCACTCGCTCACTCGTTCGTTGCGGGATTGCGAGGGAAAGTACTCGTGCTCTCGGGCAAGAAAGTGGCTTGAAGGAAATGGTGGGATGAGCAATGGAGGCTATCACTCGCTCACTCGTTCGTTGCGGGATTGCGAGGGAAAGTACGCGTGCTCTCGGGCAGGAAAGCGGCTTGGAGGAAATAGTGGGATGAGGAATGGAGGCTATCACTCGCTCACTCGTTCGTTGCGGGATTGCGAGGGAAAGCACGCGTGCTCTCGGGTAAGAAAGCGGCTTGGAGGAAATGGTGGGATGAGGAAGGGAGGCTATCACTCGCTCACTCGTTCGTTGCGGGATTACGAGGGAAAGTACTCGTGCTCTCGGGCAAGAAAGTGGCTTGAAGGAAATGGTGGGATGAGGAATGGAGGCTATCACTCGCTCACTCGTTCGTTGCGGGATTACGAGGGAAAGTACTCGTGCTCTAGGGCAAGAAAGTGGCTTGAAGGAAATGGTGGGATGAGGAAGGGAGGCTATCACTCGCTCACTCGTTCGTTGCGGGATTGCGAGGGAAAGTACGCGTGCTCTCGGGCAAGAAAGCGGCTTGGAGGAAATGGTGGGATGAGGAAGGGAGGCTATCACTCGCTCACTCGTTCGTTGCGGGATTGCGAGGGAAAGTACGCGTGCTCTCGGGCAAGAAAGCGGCTTGGAGGAAATGGTGGGATGAGGAATGGAGGCTATCACTCGCTCACTCGTTCGTTGCGGGATTGCGAGGGAAAGTACGCGTGCTCTCGGGCAAGAAAGCGGCTTGGAGGAAATGGTGGGATGAGGAAGGGAGGCTATCACTCGCTCACTCGTTCGTTGCGGGATTGCGAGGGAAAGCACGCGTGCTCTCGGGCAAGAAAGCGGCTTGGAGGAAATGGTGGGATGAGGAAGGGAGGCTATCACTCGCTCACTCGTTCGTTGCGGGATTACGAGGGAAAGTACTCGTGCTCTAGGGCAAGAAAGTGGCTTGAAGGAAATGGTGGGATGAGGAAGGGAGGCTATCACTCGCTCACTCGTTCGTTGCGGGATTGCGAGGGAAAGTACGCGTGCTCTCGGGCAAGAAAGCGGCTTGGAGGAAATGGTGGGATGATGAAGTGAGGCTATCTCTCGATCACTCGTTCGTTGTGGGATTGCGAGGGAAAGCACGCATGCTCTCGGGCAAGAAAGCGCCTGGGAGGAAATGGTGGGATGATGAAGTGAGGCTATCTCTCGCTCACTCGTTCGTTGCGGGATTGCGAGGGAAAGTACGCGTGCTCTCGGGCAAGAAAGCGGCTTGAAGGAAATGGTGGGATGATGAAGTGAGGCTATCTCTCGCTCACTCGTTCGTTGCGGGATTGCGAGGGAAAGCACGCGTGCTCTCGGGCAAGAAAGCGGCTTGGAGGAAATGGTGGGATGAGGAATGGAGGCTATCACTCGCTCACTCGTTCGTTGCGGGATTGCGAGGGAAAGTACGCGTGCTCTCGGGCAAGAAAGCGGCTTGGAGGAAATGGTGGGATGAGGAATGGAGGCTATCTCTCGCTCACTCGTTCGTTGCGGGATTGCGAGGGAAAGCACGCATGCTCTCGGGCAAGAAAGCGCCTGGGAGGAAATGGTGGGATGATGAAGTGAGGCTATCTCTCGCTCACTCGTTCGTTGCGGGATTGTGAGGGAAAGCACGCATGCTCTCGGGCAAGAAAGCGCCTGGGAGGAAATGGTGGGATGATGAAGTGAGGCTATCTCTCGCTCACTCGTTCGTTGCGGGATTGCGAGGGAAAGCACGCGTGCTCTCGGGCAAGAAAGCGGCTTGGTGGAAATGGTGGGATGAGGAATGGAGGCTATCACTCGCTCACTCGTTCGTTGCGGGATTGCGAGGGAAAGCACGCATGCTCTCGGGCAAGAAAGCGCCTGGGAGGAAATGGTGGGATGATGAAGTGAGGCTATCTCTCGCTCACTCGTTCGTTGCGGGATTGCGAGGGAAAGTACGCGTGCTCTCGGGCAAGAAAGCGGCTTGGAGGAAATGGTGGGATGAGGAATGGAGGCTATCACTCGCTCACTCGTTCGTTGCGGGATTGCGAGGGAAAGCACGCATGCTCTCGGGCAAGAAAGCGCCTGGGAGGAAATGGTGGGATGATGAAGTGAGGCTATCTCTCGCTCACTCGTTCGTTGCGGGATTGCGAGGGAAAGTACGCGTGCTCTCGGGCAAGAAAGCGGCTTGGAGGAAATGGTGGGATGAGGAAGGGAGGCTATCACTCGCTCACTCGTTCGTTGCGGGATTGCGAGGGAAAGTACGCGTGCTCTCGGGCAAGAAAGCGGCTTGGAGGAAATGGTGGGATGAGGAATGGAGGCTATCACTCGCTCACTCGTTCGTTGCGGGATTGCGAGGGAAAGCACGCATGCTCTCGGGCAAGAAAGCGCCTGGGAGGAAATGGTGGGATGATGAAGTGAGGCTATCTCTCGCTCACTCGTTCGTTGCGGGATTGCGAGGGAAAGTACGCGTGCTCTCGGGCAAGAAAGCGGCTTGGAGGAAATGGTGGGATGAGGAATGGAGGCTATCACTCGCTCACTCGTTCGTTGCGGGATTGCGAGGGAAAGTACGCGTGCTCTCGGGCAAGAAAGCGGCTTGAAGGAAATGGTGGGATGAGGAATTGAGGCTATCACTCGCTCACTCGTTCGTTGCGGGATTGCGAGGGAAAGTACGCGTGCTCTCGGGCAAGAAAGCGGCTTGGAGGAAATGGTGGGATGAGGAATGGAGGCTATCACTCGCTCACTCGTTCGTTGCGGGATTACGAGGGAAAGTACTCGTGCTCTCGGGCAAGAAAGTGGCTTGAAGGAAATGGTGGGATGAGGAATGGAGGCTATCACTCGCTCACTCGTTCGTTGCGGGATTGCGAGAGAAAGTACGCGTGCTCTCGGCCAAGAAAGCGGCTTGAAGGAAATGGTGGGATGAGGAATGGAGGCTATCACTCGCTCACTCGTTCGTTGCGGGATTGCGAGGGAAAGCACGCATGCTCTCGGGCAAGAAAGCGCCTGGGAGGAAATGGTGGGATGATGAAGTGAGGCTATCACTCGCTCACTCGTTCGTTGCGGGATTGCGAGGGAAAGTACGCGTGCTCTCGGGCAAGAAAGCGGCTTGGAGGAAATGGTGGGATGAGGAATGAAGGCTATCACTCGCTCACTCGTTCGTTGCGGGATTGCGAGGGAAAGTACGCGTGCTCTCGGGCAAGAAAGCGGCTTGGAGGAAATGGTGGGATGAGGAATGGAGGCTATCACTCGCTCACTCGTTCGTTGCGGGATTGCGAGGGAAAGCACGCATGCTCTCGGGCAAGAAAGCGCCTGGGAGGAAATGGTGGGATGATGAAGTGAGGCTATCTCTCGCTCACTCGTTCGTTGCGGGATTGCGAGGGAAAGTACGCGTGCTCTCGGGCAAGAAAGCGGCTTGGAGGAAATGGTGGGATGAGGAAGGGAGGCTATCACTCGCTCACTCGTTCGTTGCGGGATTGCGAGGGAAAGCACGCATGCTCTCGGGCAAGAAAGCGCCTGGGAGGAAATGGTGGGATGATGAAGGGAGGCTATCTCTCGCTCACTCGTTCGTTGCGGGATTGCGAGGGAAAGTACGCGTGCTCTCGGGCAAGAAAGCGGCTTGGAGGAAATGGTGGGATGAGGAAGGGAGGCTATCACTCGCTCACTCGTTCGTTGCGGGATTGCGAGGGAAAGTACGCGTGCTCTCGGGCAAGAAAGCGGCTTGGAGGAAATGGTGGGATGAGGAATGGAGGCTATCACTCGCTCACTCGTTCGTTGCGGGATTGCGAGGGAAAGCACGCATGCTCTCGGGCAAGAAAGCGCCTGGGAGGAAATGGTGGGATGATGAAGTGAGGCTATCTCTCGCTCACTCGTTCGTTGCGGGATTGCGAGGGAAAGTACGCGTGCTCTCGGGCAAGAAAGCGGCTTGGAGGAAATGGTGGGATGAGGAAGGGAGGCTATCACTCGCTCACTCGTTCGTTGCGGGATTGCGAGGGAAAGCACGCATGCTCTCGGGCAAGAAAGCGCCTGGGAGGAAATGGTGGGATGATGAAGTGAGGCTATCTCTCGCTCACTCGTTCGTTGCGGGATTGCGAGGGAAAGTACGCGTGCTCTCGGGCAAGAAAGCGGCTTGGAGGAAATGGTGGGATGAGGAATGGAGGCTATCACTCGCTCACTCGTTCGTTGCGGGATTGCGAGGGAAAGTACGCGTGCTCTCGGGCAAGAAAGCGGCTTGGAGGAAATGGTGGGATGAGGAATGGAGGCTATCACTCGCTCACTCGTTCGTTGCGGGATTGCGAGGGAAAGCACGCATGCTCTCGGGCAAGAAAGCGCCTGGGAGGAAATGGTGGGATGATGAAGTGAGGCTATCTCTCGCTCACTCATTCGTTGCGGGATTGCGAGGGAAAGTACGCGTGCTCTCGGGCAAGAAAGCGGCTTGGAGGAAATGGTGGGATGAGGAAGGGAGGCTATCACTCGCTCACTCGTTCGTTGCGGGATTGCGAGGGAAAGTACGCGTGCTCTCGGGCAAGAACGCGGCTTGGAGGAAATGGTGGGATGAGGAAGGGAGGCTATCACTCGCTCACTCGTTCGTTGCGGGATTGCGAGGGAAAGTACGCGTGCTCTCGGGCAAGAAAGCGGCTTGGAGAAAATGGTGGGATGAGGAATGGAGGCTATCACTCGCTCACTCGTTCGTTGCGGGATTGCGAGGGAAAGTACGCGTGCTCTCGGGCAAGAAAGCGGCTTGGAGGAAATGGTGGGATGAGGAATGGAGGCTATCACTCGCTCACTCGTTCGTTGCGGGATTGCGAGGGAAAGCACGCATGCTCTCGGGCAAGAAAGCGCCTGGGAGGAAATGGTGGGATGATGAAGTGAGGCTATCTCTCGCTCACTCGTTCGTTGCGGGATTGCGAGGGAAAGTACGCGTGCTCTCGGGCAAGAAAGCGGCTTGAAGGAAATGGTGGGATGAGGAATTGAGGCTATCACTCGCTCACTCGTTCGTTGCGGGATTGCGAGGGAAAGCACGCGTGCTCTCGGGCAAGAAAGCGGCTTGGAGGAAATGGTGGGATGAGGAAGGGAGGCTATCACTCGCTCACTCGTTCGTTGCGGGATTGCGAGGGAAAGTACGCGTGCTCTCGGGCAAGAAAGCGGCTTGGAGGAAATGGTGGGATGAGGAATGGAGGCTATCACTCGCTCACTCGTTCGTTGCGGGATTGCGAGGGAAAGCACGCGTGCTCTCGGGCAAGAAAGCGGCTTGGAGGAAATGGTGGGATGAGGAAGGGAGGCTATCACTCGCTCACTCGTTCGTTGCGGGATTGCGAGGGAAAGTACGCGTGCTCTCGGGCAAGAAAGTGGCTTGAAGGAAATGGTGGGATGAGGAATGGAGGCTATCACTCGCTCACTCGTTCGTTGCGGGATTGCGAGGGAAAGCACGCGTGCTCTCGGGCAAGAAAGCGGCTTGGAGGAAATGGTGGGATGAGGAAGGGAGGCTATCACTCGCTCACTCGTTCGTTGCGGGATTGCGAGGGAAAGTACGCGTGCTCTCGGGCAAGAAAGCGGCTTGGAGGAAATTGTGGGATGATGAAGTGAGGCTATCTCTCGCTCACTCGTTCGTTGTGGGATTGCGAGGGAAAGCACGCGTGCTCTCGGGCAAGAAAGCGGCTTGAAGGAAATGGTGGGATGAGGAATGGCGGCTATCACTCGCTCACTCGTTCGTTGCGGGATTGCGAGGGAAAGCACGCGTGCTCTCGGGCAAGAAAACGGCTTGAAGGAAATGGTGGGATGAGGAATGGAGGCTATCACTCGCTCACTCGTTCGTTGCGGGATTGCGAGGAAAAGCACGCGTGCTCTCGGGCAAGAAAGCGGCTTGAAGGAAATGGTGGGATGAGGAATGGAGGCTATCACTCGCTCACTCGTTCGTTGCGGGATTGCGAGGGAAAGTACGCGTGCTCTCGGGCAAGAAAGCGGCTTGAAGGAAATGGTGGGATGAGGAATGGAGGCTATCACTCGCTCACTCGTTCGTTGCGGGATTGCGAGGGAAAGCACGCGTGCTCTCGGGCAAGAAAGCGGCTTGGAGGAAATGGTGGGATGAGGAAGGGAGGCTATCACTCGCTCACTCGTTCGTTGCGGGATTGCGAGGGAAAGTACGCGTGCTCTCGGGCAAGAAAGCGGCTTGGAGGAAATGGTGGGATGATGAAGTGAGGCTATCTCTCGCTCACTCGTTCGTTGTGGGATTGCGAGGGAAAGCACGCGTGCTCTCGGGCAAGAAAGCGCCTGGGAGGAAATGGTAGGATGATGAAGGGAGGCTATCACTCGCTCACTCGTTCGTTGCGGGATTGCGAGGATAGCATGCGTGCTCTCGGGCAAGAAAGCAGCTTGAAAGAAATGGTGGGATGAGGAAGGGTGATTATCACACGTTCAATCGTTCGTTAAGGCATTGCGAGGGAAAGCATGCGTGCTCTCGGGTAAGAAAGCGGCTTGGAGGAAACGGTGGGATGAGGAAGGGAGGCTATCACTCGCTCACTCGTTCGTTGCGGGATTGCGAGGGAAAGTACGCGTGCTCTCGGGCAAGAAAGCGGCTTGGAGGAAATGGTGGGATGATGAAGGGAGGCTATCACTCGCTCACTCGTTCGTTAAGGCATTGCGAGGGAAAGCATGCGTGCTCTCGCGCAAGAAAGCGGCTTGGAGGAAACGGTGGGATGAGGAAGGGAGGCTATCACTCGCTCACTCGTTCGTTGCGGGATTGCGAGGGAAAGTACCCGTGCTCTCGGGCAAGAAAGCGGCTTGAAGGAAATGGTGGGATGAGGAAGGGTGGGTATCACTCGCTCACTCGTTCGTTGCGGGATTGCGAGGGAAATCATGCGTGCTCTCGGGCAAGAAAGGGGCTTGGAGGAAATGGTGGAATGATGAAGGGAGGCTATCACTCGCTCACTCGTTCGTTGCGGGATTGCGAGGGAAAGTACGCGTGCTCTCGGGCAAGAAAGCGGCTTGGAGGAAATGGTAGGATGAGGAAGGGAGGCTATCACTCGCTCACTCGTTCGTTGCGGGATTGCGAGGGAAAGCATGCGTGCTCTCGGGCAAGAAAGTGGCTTGGAGGAAATGGTGGGATGATGAAGGGAGGCTATCACTCGCTCACTCGTTCGTTGCGGGATTGCGAGGGAAAGTACGCGTGCTCTCGGGCAAGAAAGCGGCTTGAAGGAAATGGTGGGATGAGGAAGGGTGGGTATCACTCGCTCACTCGTTCGTTGCGGGATTGCGAGGGAAAGCAGGCGTGCTCTCGGGCAAGAAAGCGGCTTGGAGGAAATGGTGGGATGATGAAGGGAGGCTATCACTCGCTCACTCGTTCGTTGCGGGATTGCGAGGGAAAGTACGCGTGCTCTCGGGCAAGAAAGCGGCTTGAAGGAAATGGTGGAATAAGGAGGAGTGGCTATCACTCGCTCACTCGTTCGTTGCGGGATTGCGAGGGAAAGCATGCGTGCTCTCGGGCAAGAAAGCGGCTTGGAGGAAATGGTGGGATGATGAAGTGAGGCTATCTCTCGCTCACTCGTTCGTTGTGGGATTGCGAGGGAAAGCACGCGTGCTCTCGGGCAAGAAAGCGCCTGGGAGGAAATGGTAGGATGATGAAGGGAGGCTATCACTCGCTCACTCGTTCGTTGCGGGATTGCGAGGATAGCATGCGTGCTCTCGGGCAAGAAAGCAGCTTGAAAGAAATGGTGGGATGAGGAAGGGTGATTATCACTCGTTCAATCGTTCGTTAAGGCATTGCGAGGGAAAGCATGCGTGCTCTCGGGTAAGAAAGCGGCTTGGAGGAAATGGTGGGATGATGAAGTGAGGCTATCTCTCGCTCACTCGTTCGTTGTGGGATTGCGAGGGAAAGCACGCGTGCTCTCGGGCAAGAAAGCGCCTGGGAGGAAATGGAGGGATGAGGAAGGGAGGCTGTCGGTCGCTCAATCGTTCGTTGCGGGATTGCGAGGGAAAGCACGCGTGCTCTCGGGCAAGAAAGCGGCTTGAAAGAAATGGTGGGATGAGGAAGGGTGATTATCACTCGCTCACTCGTTCGTTAAGGCATTGCGAGGGAAAGCATGCGTGCTCTCGGGCAAGAAAGCGGCTTGGAGGAAACGGTGGGATGAGGAAGGGAGGCTATCACTCGCTCACTCGTTCGTTGCGGGATTGCGAGGGAAAGTACGCGTGCTCTCGGGCAAGAAAGCGGCTTGAAGGAATTGGTGGGATGAGGAAGGGTGGGTATCACTCGCTCACTCGTTCGTTGCGGGATTGCGAGGGAAAGCCTGCGTGCTCTCGGGCAAGAAAGGGCCTTGGAGGAAATGGTCGAATGATGAAGGGAGGCTATCACTCGCTCACTCGTTCGTTGCGGGATTGCGAGGGAAAGCACGCGTGCTCTCGGGCAAGAAAGCGGCTTGGAGGAAATGGTAGGATGAGGAAGGGAGGCTATCACTCGCTCACTCGTTCGTTGCGGGATTGCGAGGGAAATCATGCGTGCTCTCGGGCAAGAAAGCGGCTTGGAGGAAATGGTGGGATGATGAAGGTAGGCTATCACTCGCTCACTCGTTCGTTGCGCGATGGCGAGGGAAAGCACGCGTGCTCTCGGGCAAGAAAGCGGGTTGGAGGAAATGGTAGGATGAGGAAGGGAGGCTGTCGCTCAGTCACTCGTTCGTCACGGATGGCGATGGAAAGGACGCGTGCTGTCGTGCAAGAAAGCGGCTGGTAGGAAATCGAGGAATGAAGAAGGGAGGCTTGTGCTTGCTCACTCGTTAGTCGCAGGATGGCGAGGGAAAGCACGCGTACTCTCGGGTAAGAAAGCGGCTCAGAGCAAATAGAAAGATGAGGGGGGAGGCTCTCACTCGGTCACTTGTTCGTTGCGGTATGGCGAGGGAAAAGACGCATGGTCTCGGGCAAGAAAGCGGCTGGGAGAAAATGGAGGGATGAGGAAGGGAGGCTGTGGCTCACTCACTCGTTCGTCGTGGGATGGCGAGGGAAAGCGCGCGTGCTCTCGGGCAACAAAGCAGGTGGGAGGAAAATGGAGGGATGAAGAAGGGAGGTTGTAGCTGGCTGACCCTTTCGTCGCTGGAAGGCGACGAAAAGTGCGCGTGCTCTGGGGCAAGAGAGTGGCGGGGAGGAAATGGTGGTATGAGGAAGGGGCGCTGTCGCTCGCTCACTCGTGGCACGTCTCGTTGTGCCCAGCGCTGGCAAGCCCATCATGGACGTTGCAGCGGACGAGATTCTATAGCGGATTCTCGCCCATGAAAAATACACTGCGGCCGCAGTCGAGCGTTTTGTCGAACGATGATGGCGTTGAACGCCCAAAGACCGAGGAGAGCAAGAACGCGTTCGTTCCCAACTGTCCCGAAGGAACTCAGGGAAAGCGAGACAAGGCGCCGGGGATTGGGTGCGTCTCTCGGGCCACCGTGGGGCGACAAGGAGAGGGGAAGGCAGGACTGTCGCTTACTCGTTAGTTCGCTCGGGCATTGACATTGACAGTCACTGTGAATGGTTTTTGCATGATTTCTTTTTACATCCCCTAGAAAAAAGGGTAATTTTGAAGTGAAATCAAATTTCACAATTCAAGTACATCAAACACGCAGAAATGCTCTTTTCCCACAGCCGCGCATCTATTTAATGAAATGTGTTCCATCTGATAGAAAAAAATCATGTCTAAGCTCTGTAGGAACCGGTATTTTGAAATAAGGCCTAATATCTTTTACAAAACATGCCGGTGTGTGGTAAGCTTTAAAAACAACTTTAGCGCGAAGTTTACAGATTCATAACTCTCCAAGAAAAACCTGTTTCTGCAGTTCTCTAAACTGCATGTACTATGGCATCTAAAGCAGACAAACTTTTAATATGAAGCTTAGAGGTTGTGTGAAATTGTTACGGTGCTTAGGAGGGTTACGAACGCAAATTTAAAGTACAAAGTTTATAGGCTGTGTGAAATTGTTAGAGTGGTTACGACAGTTTCAGATGTTTTAGTGTGTGCAGTTTACAGAATTGTGATATCGTTATTTTTTTACTGAGCTAGAGTTCAAAACGTGGTGCTTCAGTGTTTTTCTTTTTTTTTATTAATTTTGCAATGTTAAACAATGTTGTAAAAGAGCGCGACGGCGTAAATAAAAGCGTTTTACAGAAACGTTAAAATACGAAATAAAAAGAGCAATCGCGAGAGAAAGAAACTGGTGTTGCCGTCAGTATTTGGAAGCGCTTCTTCTCCCGACTACGTAAAAAACGCTGAACAGGAATGATGGCAATCTTACACCTGCGTGCGTTAGGTGCCTCAGTCCCGTATGAAAACGGACATAATTTCACCTCATCGAGCCACTTTTTTATGAACAAGGCTTCCGTATGCAAGTCGAAACGTCTTGAAGTTTTTAAACCTTTTCATTTTTGGTCGGTGTTTCTCTGTTTTACCTTTTATTAAGGTATAATGAGAGGCCAATGAATCTTTTCTATATTTTTGCCTTAATTCTACTACTGCAATCTTTGAAGGTGCTCATTTGACACCGTATATACATACCGCGGTAGGGTTAGGTACTTGAGGATACGATGATGACGTCAGGAATAGCAGCAATATTTCATAGGAAATTGAACAAATTCGTCCAGAATTTTTTACAATGTTTCTTTTGCCGTTGTTTTCTAAGACAGACCAATGAAAGTATCTTGAGCCCCAATTTTTTTACTCATTTCAGCTTCGATCACGGCTGCAAGCTTAGAAAAGAGTGTGTTGATGTTAGGCAGCCCTTCGACAATAAAAAGCTTACAGGGCCCCTCACCAGACCACATAGAAAATTTCGGTTATACGCTGGAATTTGTTACGTGTCCTCTAGGGAGCGTTATGCAGCAAACATTTTTTTTTCAAATCGGATCATTAGTAGCCGAGGTAAAAATATTACGGTGCCGCAAGCGCATGGTTCAGGAGGCGTGCGCCTCTGCCAAGAGAGGCGCTTTCTCCACTTGCCGCGTCTAGCCTCTGCAAGCGAAATTCCTTCCCTACGCCCTACGTTCCCTGCGTTTGCGTCGCGTGACGTTTGCGTCACGTGACGCAAACGTCACGGGCCCCGCCTTCATTTCTTTTCTGATCGCTTTTTGCGGCGCGGCACACTTCAGCTGACGGCGTCACGCGCGAGCACTTATGTTTGTCTCGTTTCACGCGGCGCACGATTTTGCACGCAGTGCACGAGGACGCCTGAATAGCAGTACAAGTCAGTGCTACACAAACACTGAGGCACACACAAGCGGATCGCAGAGCTTGATCGCGCGTTGGAACACGGCAGAAAATGGCTCAGTTTCGGTGCCAGCGCGCGCGACTGCAAGACGTAGGAACAGGCAGACTAAACGGAAATACACCCCTCTTGCTGCGGTGCGAAGTAAAACAATAACACGTCTACTCGAACAACAGATTACACAAATAACAGATGTTGCCCTGAATAATTCTCGAAGTCACGTGTCACTACGAGTGACGTCACAGCAGTGCGATGT
Organism: Dermacentor variabilis; assembly: GCF_050947875.1. Lineage (NCBI taxonomy): Eukaryota > Metazoa > Arthropoda > Arachnida > Ixodida > Ixodidae > Dermacentor > Dermacentor variabilis. The sequence continues at coordinate 22,744,174 of NC_134568.1, read as the reverse complement.
GTGTAGGTGCACTTGTAGGTGTAGGTGCATAAGTCGACTCTCCGGCTCGTAGCGCGGTGCCCGCGAGAAGAAGGGCAAACGCCGTTCCGTTTGAAATTTCAGCTCTTTCCGCGGCACGTAGCGATGTGATACTTAGAAGATGCGATCGTTAGCGCGGATTGTGCGCACGGCGCTTGTCACCTCAAAATGGCCAGAACTGGTGAATGGCCCTTCAAGAGAATATTTAGCATACTGAGGCTGTCACCATCTCTATGTGACATTTCTGTCTCAGTATTGCAGTACGAGAGGTCTGCGAGCTCGTTGCATGAAAACGCCGCCCCTGTTACCCAGGCTTCAGCTGAACTCTTTGTGGATAGCAAATTGTGTTCACCGGGCATTCGGATCCTCCTGGACGCGGAGAAGCTACACTCTAAGAAAAGTTTGCACCCTTTGAAGTGTATCTCTGCCACACAACGATAGTCGTCATCTGCCTTGATGCGTTTCCTTTCTCGAAAGCGCCGCTCCCGCTACTTTCCTGTCGGGAATGCTATGTCATGCAGATAACGCGCACGCCGTTCGTTACTGGAATGTACCGGGCTCGGAGCGTCAAAGAAAGGAAACGCGTCAAGGCAGATGGCGATTATCGTTGTGTGGCAGATATGCACCCCAAAGGGTGCAAACTTTTTTTAGAGTGTATTATATCCGGCCAGCGACGTGCCTGCTGTCTATGTCTCTCTGAAGGCAATATTCGCGCCGCAGCCAAATGCTTGACCTTCGAGTGAAACGTCGGTTATTGTTAAGCCCGGCCACGCACGCATTGCGCACAATTAATCATCTCAGAGCCTGAGCGCGTGTTCGCGTCCCCTAATGTGTGCACTCTTAAAAAAGTTTGCACCCTTTAGCGCGTATCTCGTCCCACAACAAGAATCGTCACCTGTCTTGACGGCATTGCCTTTTTTTAACGTTGCAAGCCCGATACTTCCAAGTCACGAACGGCATGCGCGCTATCACCGTGACATAGCATTCTCGACAGGAAAGTAGCGAGGGCAGCGTTTTCAAGAAAGGAAATGCAAGCAAGGCAAATGGCGATTATCGTTGTGGGACAAATATGCACCCTAAAGGGTGCAACTGTTTGCGTGCCATTCCCCTTATTGCCCGAAAATCAACAGCGTGGCAACTTCTCTCCTCTTCCGTTCTCGACCGACTCAACGGCGCCGTCTCCGAGATTGTGAATCATCTTTTGAAAGAAGACGACTACGGAGGAATGCCTCGGACAGAAGCTCTGCTGGGTGTCAACATAACAGCTGGTTACTTGCCTATAACCACTGACGAAAGTCAGTCCACCGACGGAAACTGTAGGGCAATAAAACAAAAGATCATCGTGAAGTTGTGAAAATCATTTTCACTCAAGTCTGGCCTGTTAAAGCACCGTACTATAAATATTGCAACTGACGCTGGTCTGTTCTGGACCACCTTCAGTTGCACTTCGCTCCTCGAAGAGGCATGACGTATGTCGAGTGACCTCCTAAGCTACACGTTGCCATGTGGTGAACACTGTTTGCATCGTGGATTTGGGGCCTCAAACAGGTGCGACCTAATGCTAACGCCTTTCTCTCGCATTTACTGCTAAATCACCATTGATTTCTTTATTCCATGAAACAACCGCAGGTAAGCTTCTCTCGTACCAACACCAACTAGCGCTTTCGGATGGTTGCTACGTGTTCATTATGGTGATGATTTCCATACCACAGTACGTACACACAAGGAGGGTTCGGCCAAGAAACGGGCAGTACATGTAGTGCAAACGCCAACAAGTCCTTCGAGATAATTGCCCCGTGATAATTTATTTTAGTAAGGATTATGATTCCCACACTATGGCACGTACCCACAACCGGAGACCGACTTAGAAGCTGCCCGTGCCTTTAAACTAAATAAGAAATGAGGAAATAGAAGCGTACATAAGATTTGTCACACTAAGTAGCATGGGTACGCAGGGGCACATGAGCGCATCAGTTTACTCGACGCCAACGACGCAGAAATTAATTAGGCAAATTTATAGCAATTCATCAACCGCTTCACAAAAGCTTCGTCACACATAGATTCTAATATGTACGTTGGATCTGCATCGTTTTTTGTTTCATTTGATTTGGCCAGTTTCAAATTCTCGGTTGTTATTTTACTGGGAATCGGTTGTTTGTTGCATAGCGTGTTTTGCACAAATGCCTTGCGGAAAGGGTTAATCAATCTTATAAAACAGCTCTGTCATGGAACTGTGAGAAGGTTGCAAAGTTGAGGGTTCGTTTGCGTAAATAGCTTGACGTAAGCGTTGATGGGGATATAACAGAAGCTGAAATTCGCAAAACGATTCTCAAAGGCGATAATGATCTGGAAGGTGTCGAACATTTCAGTAACTTTATTCAAAAAGAATAGGACAGAATTAGGCAGGAAAAAGAAACATATGCAGTGAATAGAAGCATTAGAAAAAAAATTAAACCACTGAATATCTGTACATTCTATTTGCGAAGTCGATTAACGAAGGATCACTACCGGAAGACTGGAAAATTGCTATAATAAAACCTTTACATAAAGCGGGGGATAAATCTCGCATCAATAATTACACACCGATTTCATTAACATCAACATCTTGTAAGCTCTTAGAACATATAATTCATAAACATATAAGTGGTTTTCTAGACGAAGATAACGTTTCCACAAACATGCAGCATGGTTTTAGAAGTGGCCTTTCGACGACTACTCAACTAGTTGAAATCATACATGACTTTGCTAACACTGTAAACAAAGGGAAACAAACAGACGCGATATTCATGGATTTCAGCAAGGCATTTGATAGGGTGTCTCATGTTAAATTGCTTCATAAGCTAGGGGCAGTGCTTAAAAATGATAAAATATTAGCATGGATTAAAGCCTACCTTACAAACCGCCATCAGTTTGTTACTGTAAATAAAACAACCTCTGATATAGCTGCTGTGAATTCTGGTGTCCCACAGGGATCCGTTCTTGGCCCCCTTTTCTTTTTGTTATATATAAACGATATTGTCACTAACCTCTCTGTTAAAATCAGGCTTTACGCTGACGACTGCGTTCTGTACGATCAAATAACAACGGAAGAAGACCAACTTAGGTTAAACAGGGACTTTAATAAGGTAGTTGAGTGGTGTAGACAATGGCAAATAAGCATTAATTTCGAAAAGACAGTATATATGCGGATAACATTAAAGAAGAAGCCACTGGTATATCGCTATGGCACAGAAAACGCTTTTTTGTCAAAGGTAGCGCAATATAAGTACCTTGGCTTGTACATAACAAAGGATCTTTCCTGGTCAAAGCACCTTGACACAGTAATAGCAAATTGTCACCGCAAGTTGTTTTTTCTAAGACTCGTATTAAAATCCTCCACACCAACAGTACGTCTATTGGCATACAAAACACTAGTCCACCCCGTTCTAGAATATGCTATAGTTATATGGGACCCGTTCACTAAAAGCGATATTGGAAAGCTAGAAAGGTTACAAAAAAAAGCCGTTCGATTCATCTACAATACATATGGGCGTAGTTCTATGACTAACCTTTTATCTCGGAGCGGCTTGCCTTCTATAAGTGACAGAAATCGTGCCTGTCGTTTAAAATTCTTTTTCCAAATAACAAATGGTCACTACAACATCGACACGTCTCGCATTATCACCTATGCAACAGGTTACGCTACCAGACAGCGACACTCACTAGCTGTAACTCCATTTACAACACGTGTCAACTGCTTCAAGTATTCCCTTTTTCCGAGAACTATGGTAGATTGGAATAAGCTGGCCGATAAAACTGTAACACAGGACTCATTATCACTTTTCGAAACATATCTTTAACTTTCTTTTTTTTGCACTTGCTGAGATTGTCAGTGATAGCACTGTTTTACTGAATGATTGGGAAAGATCGATGATGTAACGTTGAAGCGCTTGTTCTTGCGCCTGTGTTTTTTGCGCTTGTTCCTTGCGCCTGTTCCTTGCGCCTGTTTTTTGCGCTTGTGTGAAACGCTTGTGTGAAGCGTTTGTTTGAAGAATTCTTGAGTGCAATTCCCCCTTTTCATATTTATATTGTTTTGTGAACTTACTCGTGTACCACGCTGCTAAGATCTTGTTTAAGATCGCAGTATTTATAAATAAAAAAAAATATAAGCAGAGGATTGAACGAATGCGACAACAGTTTCACGCACCTTTAGATGTATAATGCTTGGAAAGTGCGAAGTAGCGAGTGCGGTTCCTACGAAAGCCGAATAGAAGGCTAATCCTTGTGAGGTTAATGCTCATAGGTTATCTCACAGTGTAAGCCGCCGAAATTGCCGTGGTGGAAACAGAGGCCGTTGAAAGCCACAATGAATGCAACAAAGTGCTGTGTCAACGGAGCACTACAGAGAGACAGCTAGGACAGGTGTGAATGACTTGCCACAGTTATCGTGAGCATGCGTCGCGAGACTAGCTTTTGTTGGTGTAGTTCTGAGTAATCCTGATTCGGAAGACGTGGACGCTGGTGCAGACTTGAGTAGTGTGTCAGAGCTAGTGCGCCGATGCAGTTGAAGAGAGTTCTCCGATATATATACGAGCTAGCTAGGTAGCTCAGAGGAAGACAACGGCTTCGTTCCGAAGTATGTTAACATTTGTTGAACTGAACTCCGGGGTTTTAGGCGCCGAAACCATGATTTTATTATGAGGCACGCCGTAGTAGGGGGACTCCGGATTGGATTAAATTTGTCTACCAGGGGATCTTTGACATGCCCCCTATGCACGGGACATGACCGTCTTTGCACTTCATCATCATCATCATCATCATCATCATCATCAGCCTGGTTACGCCCACTGCAGGGCAAAGGCCTCTCCCATACTTCTCCAACAACCCCGGTCATGTACTAATTGTGGCCATGTCGTCCCTGCAAACTTCTTAATCTCATCCGCCCACTGTTTGGATCGCACCGCTGGTGCGATCGGTTGTTGGGAACTCGGCGCTGACGCCCGTGGTTGTACCTGGGTCGCAAGCCCCAAGGGTAGCGTTGGCCTGGCGGCCTGGGGTACAACTGGAAGCATCCGAAGGTCCCGGCAAAGCATGAGTCGACTGGTAACAACAAAACAACTTGTTTATTTTAACATCGCAAAGAGTTGGCGGTCAGGTTGACCGAAGTAGAGAGACGGGAGAGCACTTTACTCAACAGAAGAAATCGGAGCCCTCTTTTTTGGCGTCCGGGGGCAGCTGTTTTTATACTCTCGCAGTTGAGGGCAAGAAGGAACCCCTCAATAGACGAGCACGTGAGTGTACAATGGGCTAAGGTGACGCACACTGCCGCCGGTCGGGCACAAAGACTGGAAGGAGAGGGTGACCCCTTGCTTTCGCATCGCCTGGTTCGGGCACAATGACTGGAAGGAGAGGGTGACCCCTTGCTTTCGCATCGCCTGGTTCAGGCACAATGACTGGAAGGGGAGGATGACCCCTGCTGTCGCATCGCCTGGTTCGGGCACAATGGCACATACACTCACACACGCACATGAAGACACGTGGCATCGGAACATGCCTGGAAACGCCTGGCGGGGAGCGTTGCGGCGACGCCGCACGGGCCAAAATGTCTGCCGCCCCGCCGCAGTCGCGCCGGCAAAACCGCGTGTCGCAGGCGAAACGCAACAGACCGCCCCGCCGGGGGAAGGAGATCCCGTTGGACAGGGGACTGCATCCGCTGTCCGGAGGGATGTCGCTCGATGATGCTCATAACCGAAGTCGGGCGTCCCTCGACGTTTCTTGAGCGCAGCGCACAGAGAAGGCCTCGTTCTCTCGTTCAGGTTCGCACGGGACACTGCAAAGTGACTTCGGGAGAGTTCACATTTTTGCTCTCGTTCCCGGCAAGCGTTAGAACTACGCTGAAACTCAACCGCTCAGTCAGCAAGCACGGCACAACCCTCACTAAGCCCTGCCAGGCTCTTTCCCCTTTTTATACCACTGCCTAGTTCCTTACAGTAGTCTAGCATCACTCAGAACGCGTCCATAAATTGAAAAATTGCACTAGAAAGCATATCATCACTTTGAAACACTAAACAAAAGCAATATGTTAAAAAAAATCCTGCCTCAGGAAGAAAAACATCAGTAACAAACAATTTTTAGGCTGATTCCTACGTTAGGGGCTTCGACTTAAGCCATCGGCGTTACCGTTGAGACTCCCCTTTTTGTAACGCACCTCAAAGGAATATTGTTGTAAAGCGAGGCTCCAGCGCAGGAGGCGGCCATTTTTGGGAGAGATGGTCTGCAGCCATTGGAGAGGGCAGTGATCCGTCTCAATGATAAACCTAGAGCCGGCTAGATAGCATGACAATTTCTGAACGGCCCACACGAGACATGCACACTCTTTCTCGGTGGCGCTATACGCCTTGGATCGTACTGGCTCTGGGGAGGTAAGTTCTATATCATGAGTAAGTACAGAAGTCCTACCAGGCCTCTCAGAGAACAGACCTTGAAACTCTTGTAATAGCTGGTGTAGTTCGGTTTTCTGCTCAGGCGACAGCGGTGCTTTACTGATAAGGTCACTAATGACTTGACCGGTGTCTTCCCTGTTCGTCACTGAGCCTAGTCCCGGAAGCTCGACCGGAAGCTCTTCAGGAACGTTTACCATCATGCACACCACTGCTTCCCTTTGTCTATAAGGTTTGAGCAGATTACAGTGGTAAACTTGCTGTGCTTTCCGCTTTCCTGGCAGACTTACCACGTAGTTAACGTCCGACAGTTTCTGAACAATTCGTGCTGGGCCCTCCCACTGCACGTCTAGTTTGTTGTTTAGCGATGTGCGCAATATCATGACCTCATCGCCCACCTCAAAACGACGGGCCCTGGCTGTCCGATCATAATAAACCTTGGCCCTCTGCTGGGCCTTTGTCATTGCTTCACCTGACAACTCCTGTGCCCTTCTTAAGCGTTCGAGGAGCTTAAGTACGTACTCCACCACGACTGGGTCGTCGCCCCTGCCTTCCCATGATTCTCGAAGCATGCGAAGCGGAGACCGAAGCGAGCGACCGTACACCAGTTCAGCTGGCGAAAACCCCGTAGCTGCATGCGGCGCGGTCCTTAATGCAAACATCACCCCAGGCAGACACAGCTCCCAGTCAGTTCGATGTTCAAAACACAATGCTCTCAACACGCGCTTCATGACGGAGTGGAGCTTCTCAACGGAATTCGACTGTGGGTGGTACACTGAGCTGTGTAGCAGCTTTACCCCACACCTTTCGAGAAAAGTTGTCGTCAAAGCGCTAGTAAACACTGTGCCCTGATCTGATTGGATTTCCGCAGGGAAACCAACTCGCGCAAATATGGACAGTAGTGCATTAACTATCTCAACTGAGCTGAGTTCTTTAAGCGGCACTGCTTCAGGGAACTTTGTCGCTGGGCAGATCACAGTCAAAATGTGTCTGTACCCCGTGGCTGTTACCGGCAGAGTTCCCACTGTATCAATAACGAGCCGTCTAAAAGGCTCCGTTATGATAGGTACCAATTTCAACGGCGCCCCTGATTTGTCCCCTGGTTTGCCCACCCGGAGACGGGTGTCACATGACCTCACGAAGTGGTCTGCGTCCCGAAAACACCCTGGCCAATAGTACTCTTGCAAGAGACGGTCCTTAGTTTTCTTAACTCCTAGGTGTCCGGACCACGAACCCCCATGCGTCAAGCGCAACAGATCCTGACGATAGCATTGTGGAACGATCACCTGATCGAACACCACTCCTCTGCGGTCTAGATATTTCCGGTACAGGACTCCACCACGTTCCACAAATCGCGCATTTTTCATGGCGATACCTTCCTTGACATTGCAGCGCACGTTTTCCAGGCTGCCATCCTTCTTTTGCTCGGCTATCAAAGCCGACCGGCTGACTTTTAGCAACCTATCAAGTCCGTCTGACGTAGGCGCAATGAGCAAATCAGTAGATAGCTCTTCTAACTTTCCCGTATCGGGATTTTCCTCTCCGGTATCTGGTGCCTTTAACGTTTCAGACTCAAGTTTATTCAGTTCGGGCGTGCTCTGAATATCAGCTTGCTGCGCCTCTGACCCTTTTTCGTTGTTTGATAACGTCGGCCCCGCAACTACCGCCTTTGCAGCGAGCTCCCGAACCTTCGATCTGGTTAAGGCCTGAACACTAGCTTCACCAAACAAAAGCCCCTTCTCGCGCAGGAGGTGATCGGACCTGTTTGAAAATAGGTACGGGTACTGGGGTGGCAGCATAGATGACACTGCCGCCTCTGTCTCAAGCGCTCCGAAAGGTCCTTCAATAAGCACCTTTGCTACTGACAGACACACGCTATGAGCTTCCACGGCTTGCTTGATCCACGCGCACTCGCCCGTGAACATGTGGGGTTCTACATAAGACGGGTGAACTACATCCATCGTAGCTGCGGAATCGCGAAGCACTCGGCACTCTTTCCCGTTCACGAGGAGGTCTCGCATGTAAGGCTCGAGAAGCTTCATGTTCTCGTCAGTGCTGCCTATTGAAAAAAACACAACTTTTGGTGTTGTTTCCGGACACTGCGCCGAAAAGTGACCCGGCTTCTGGCACGTATAACAAACGCGCGCTTGCCTCATCTCGAACCGCTTTCTGCGTTTGGCTGCCGCCGTCTCTTTACGTTTGGTCGGACTGCTTTCACTCGCATCCTCCCTACGCGTGTCCCCCTTTAATCTCATGGGCGTGAACCTCGGCCTCTCAAACTTCGAGCCAAATTCACCCTTTTGACCGTCCTTAGCTCCGCGAGCCCGACGCGTCACAAACTCCTCGGCTAGCTCAGCGGCTTTAGCCACCGTACAAACGTCTGGCCTATCCAAGACCCAGTATCGCACGTTCTCCGGTAACCGACTATAAAACTGTTCTAGCCCGAAGCACTGCAGAACTTTATCGTGGTCACCAAACGCTTTCTCTTCTTTGAGCCACTCCTGCATGTTCGACATAAGCCTATACGCAAACTCTGTATATGACTCACTTTTGCCTTTCTCATTTTCCCGAAACTTCCGACGGAACGCCTCCGCAGACAGCCGGCACTTTTTTAGCAGACTCGATTTTACTTTGTCGAAATCCTCTGCCTCCTCTCTATCCAAGCGAGCGACTACGTCGGCCGCCTCGCCGGGTAACAAAGTGAGCAAGCGCTGTGGCCACGTTTCCCGAGAGAACCCCTGCTTCTCGCACGTTCGCTCAAAGTTAACCAGGAACAAACCAATGTCCTCTCCAAGCTTAAACGGCCGCATCAGGTCAGTCATTTTGAACAATACGCGTTCTCCTGCACCGTGTGCCTGACTTCCATTACGAGCGCGTTCCATCTCTACCTCAAGACGCTTCATTTCCAAAGCGTGTTGACGGTCACGCTCTTGTTGCTCTCGCTCTTTCTGTTCTTTACGTTCACGCTCTTCTTTTTCTTTTGCAGTCTCCCTCTCTTCAATGGTCTCAAGGCATTCCGACAGCTCGTCATCCTCAGCCTCTAACTCAAGAATAGCCTTTAGCAGTTCAGGTTTTCTTAGTTTGTCTGAGACATCCAGACCCAACTCTCTTGCAAGCTCCAACAATTTCGGTTTGCGCAACGACTTCAAATCCATGGCTGCTCTGAATGCTGCTTTCTCTACTGCTTACTATTGTCTTGCCGCAAACTAACCCGGCAGCAACGACAACCACAATTACCAGCTCTGTTTCTGACACTAACAAAAGCCTGGCAAAGCTCAGAAGAAGAAAGTCCCGCACTCACGAAACCTCGCAGTTAGGAATTCCGCGCAGTCGTTCCGCTGCAGGCAACCAGTCGTCACACAGGGCTCGTTGCACTGCTCCCGGATCGTCGTTGAGCTGCTCAGCATACAGTCAACTGCATCTCTTCGCTGCTGGCCTCCGTTGTCGCGATCTCACCGCTGGCAGACAGTTGTTTGAAGTCGGAGGCGATCTCACCGCTGCCAACCAGATGTTTGGATCGCACCGCTGGTGCGATCGGTTGTTGGGAACTCGGCGCTGACGCCCGTGGTTGTACCTGGGTCGCAAGCCCCAAGGGTAGCGTTGGCCTGGCGGCCTGGGGTACAACTGGAAGCATCCGAAGGTCCCGGCAAAGCATGAGTCGACTGGTAACAACAAAACAACTTGTTTATTTTAACATCGCAAAGAGTTGGCGGTCAGGTTGACCGAAGTAGAGAGACGGGAGAGCACTTTACTCAACAGAAGAAATCGGAGCCCTCTTTTTGGCGTCCGGGGGCAGCTGTTTTTATACTCTCGCAGTTGAGGGCAAGAAGGAACCCCTCAATAGACGAGCACGTGAGTGTACAATGGGCTAAGGTGACGCACACTGCCGCCGGTCGGGCACAAAGACTGGAAGGAGAGGGTGACCCCTTGCTTTCGCATCGCCTGGTTCGGGCACAATGACTGGAAGGAGAGGGTGACCCCTTGCTTTCGCATCGCCTGGTTCAGGCACAATGACTGGAAGGGGAGGATGACCCCTGCTGTCGCATCGCCTGGTTCGGGCACAATGGCACATACACTCACACACGCACATGAAGACACGTGGCATCGGAACATGCCTGGAAACGCCTGGCGGGGAGCGTTGCGGCGACGCCGCACGGGCCAAAATGTCTGCCGCCCCGCCGCAGTCGCGCCGGCAAAACCGCGTGTCGATGGCGAAACGCAACACCACCTAACTTTCTGCCGCCCCCTGCTACGCTTCCCTTCCCTTGGAATCCAGTCCGTAACTCTTAATGACCATCGGTTATCTTCCCTCCTCATTACATGTCCTGCCCATGCCCATTTCTTTCTCTTGATTTCAACTAAGATGTCATTAACTCGCGTTTGTTCCCCCACCCAATCTGCTCTTTTCTTATCCCTTAACGTTACACCCATCATTCTTCTTTCCATAGCTCGTTGTGTCGTCCTCAATTTGAGTAGAACCCTTTTCGTAAGCCTCCAGGTTTCTGCCCCGTAGGTGAGTACTGGTAAGACACAGCTATTATACACTTTTCTCTTGAGGGATAATGGCAACGTGCTGTTCATGATCTGAGAATGCCTGCCAAACACACCCCAGCCCATTCTTATTCTTCTTATTATTTCCGTCTCATGATCCGAATCCGCCGTCACTACCAGCCCTAAGTAGATGTATTCCCTTACCACTTCCAGTTCCTCGCTACCTATTATAAATTGCTGTTCTCTTCGAGACTGTTAAACATTACTTTAGTTTTCTGCAGATTCATTTTTAGACCCACTCTTCTGCTTTGCCTCTCCAGGTCAGTGAGCATGCATTGCAATTGGTCCCCTGAGTTACTAAGCAAGGCAATATCATCAGCGAATCGCAAGTTACTAAGGTATTCCCCGCTAACTTTTATCCCCAATTCTTTCCAATCCAGGTCTCCGAATACCTCCTGCAAACACGCTGTGAATAGCATTGGAGACATCGTATCTCCCTGCCTGACGCCTTTCTTTATTGGGATTTTGTTGCTTTGCTTATGGAGGACTATGGTGGCTGTGGAGCCGCTATAGATATCTTTCAGTATTTTTACATACGGCTCGTCTACACCCTGATTACGTAATGCCTCCATGACTGCTGAGGTTTCGACAGAATCAAACGCTTTCTCGTAATCAATGAAAGCTATATATAAGGGTTGGTTATATTCCGCACATTTCTCTATCACCTGATTGATAGTGTGAATATGGTCTATTGTAGAGTAGCCTTTACGGAATCCTGCCTGGTCCTTTGGTTGACGCAAGTCTAAGGTGTTCCTGATTCTATTTGCAATTAGCTTAGTAACGAGTTTGTAGGCAACTGACAGTAAGCTGACCGGTCTATAATTTTTCAAGTCTTTGGCATCCCCTTTCTTATGGATTAGGATTATGTTAGCGTTCTTCCAAGATTCCGGTACGCTCGAGATCATGAGGCATTGCGTATACAGTGTGGCCAGTTTTTCTAGAACAATCTGCCCACAATCCTTCAACAAATCTGCTGTTACCTGATCCTCCCCAGCTGCCTTCGCCCTTTGCATATCTCCCAAGGCTTTCTTTACTTCTCCTGGCGTTACCTGTAGAATTTCGAATTCCTCTAGACTATTTTCTCTTCCATTATCGTCGTGGGTACCACTGGTACTGTATAAATCTCTATAGAACTCCTCAGCCACTTGAACTATCTCATCCATATTAGTAATGATATTGCCGGCTTTGTCTCTTAATGCATACATCTGATTCTTACCAATTCCTAGTTTCTTCTTCACTGCTTTTAGGCTTCCCCCGTTCCTGAGAGCATGTTCAATTCTATCCATACTATACTTCCTTATGTCCGCAGTCTTACGCCTGTTGATTAGCTTAGAAAGTTCTGCCAGTTCTATTCTAGCTGTAGGGTTAGAGGCTTTCATACATTGGCGTTTCTTGATCAGATCTTTCGTCTCCTGCGATAGCTTACTGGTTTCCTGTCTAACGGAGTTACCACCGACTTAATGATGCCCACTCCTTAATGATGCCTTAATGATGCGCTTAATGATGCGCTTAAAATGCGCTTAATGATGCACACTCCTTAATGATGCCCACAAGATTGTCGTTCATTGCTTCAACACTAAGGTCCTCTTCCTGAGTTAAAGCCGAATACCTGTTCTGTAGCTTGATCTGGAACTCCTCTATTTTCTCTCTTACCGCTAACTCATTGATCGGCTTCTTATGTGCCAGTATCCTCCGTTCCCTCCTCAGGTCTAGGTTCCCTCCTCAGGGTCAAGGTCTAGGCAGGGACCATAGCATACTATGGTCCCTGCAGCGCACCTTGCTAAGCACGTCCACATCTTGTATGATACCAGGGTTAGCGCAGAGTATGAAGTCTATTTCATTTCTAGTCCCGCCGTTCGGGCTCCTCCACGTCCACTTTCGGCTATCCCGCTTGTGGAAGAAGGTATTCATTATCCGCATATTATTCTGTTCCGCAACCTCTACTAAGAACTATCCCCTGCTATTCCTATTGCCTATGCCATATTCCCCCAGTGCCTTGTCTCCAGCCTGCTTCTTGCCTACCTTGGCATTAAAGTCGCCCCTAAGTATAGTGTATTTCGTTTTCACTCTACCCATCGCCGATTCCACGTCTTCATAGAAGCTTTCGACTTCCTGGTCATCATGACTGGATGTAAGGACATAGACCTGTACAACCTCTATTTGGTACCTCTTATTAAGTTTCACAACAAGACCTGCCACCCTCTCGTTAATGCTATAGAATTCCTGTATGTTACCAGCTATATTCTTATTAATCAGGAATCCGACTCCTAGTTCTCGTCTCTCCGCTAAGCCCCGGTAGCACAGGACGTGCCCACTTTTTAGCACTGTATATGCTTCTTTTGGCCTCCTAACTTCACTGAGCCCTATCATATCCCATTTACTGCCCTCTAATAGCACACTGCTAGACTCGCCTCACTAGATAACATTCTAGCGTTAAACGTTGCCAGGTTCAGATTCCAATGGCGGCCTGTCCGGAGCCAGGGATTCTTGGCCCCCTCCGTTGCGTCGCAGGTCTGACCACCGCCGTGGTCAGTTGCTTCGCAGCTGCTGGGGACTGAGGGCCGGGGTTTGATTGTTGTGTTCATATAGGAGGTTGTGGCCAAGTACTGCACCAGGGTGGCCAATCCTGCTCTGGTGAGGGAGTACGTTACCGGTTCTGGTCACCGGGATCAGGCAACACTCCAGGCCTGTTTATGCAATTTTATCAACACGCGGATTTTTTTTTAATCCGGTGGGAAATAGCCGGCACCGACATTCGAACCACCGACCTCTTGCACGTGAGGCGGGTGTTCTACCTCTACGCCACCGCTGCAGCTGCAGCGGTGGCGTAGATCCATTCGCGCTTCCTTCGCGCACGCGGATGTCTCTAGCGCGGGCAACGCTAGCGGTGATATTCTGCTTTCTCAGCCAGCCGAGTCGGGCTAAGTCATTTACCTTTCACGACATAGCGATATAACGTGGCCTAGCACTTGCGTGCATCACCACTGGTAGGTCGCGTATGTTGTCTCAAGGAAGAAAAGAAGCGCGTTGGCGCCAACATACGAGGACTCCATTCTATTTCCTGGGTATACGCATCCTAGCTAATGAAGCAGACGACGATTTGTACACAGCAGACGACGGAAGCGAGAAACGTTTTCGATGGAATAATCGTTGGCTGTGAGCTAGCTGCGTTATTTTTTACTGAGGACAAAAACTGTTTCGCTTTACCAAGAACGTTAGGTTAGGTGCCTTCATTTCAGTTTGTTAGGCTAAACGTCAAGTTTGCGTCACGTTACGAAAGCAAAACGGAGCTATCAGCGCCAATTTGAACGCGTCGCGTCTACATCAGGCTACGAAGAAAATGGCGGAATGTCGAGAATAGAGCTCATAATTCGCGCGGCTCGTCGCACCACAAACTATGGCGGAAAATCTCTGCAACGGCGGCCCAGCGCAATGTCATGCAACGTCAAATTGACGTTTAAGAAACGGCCCTTCCTGTGACGCTCCCCACAACATATTCCTTCAGTCAATCAGCAAGCTGGCATGGCGCAAATCTTGGATCGCCACCACATATTCGCGAAATTGCATATGCATTGCAATGGCTTCTGCAAGGCAAATATACCTGGTAGCGAAGTTTCCATAGGAGCCCATACGTTCAAAACAAGGTGGTCCATCGGCGGTTCATGGGGCTTAGCGCCATTTGTATGTGGTGGGAACACTTCCGGCGGAAGAAAAAATAATGCGACGCCATGTCCGTTAAAAGCAGAAGTGACGTCATTTTGTTTTCGAATGCGCGAAATTTGTTTTGTTGGCCTGCTTTTGGAGCTATATATTCAAATGCCCCGCCATTCGACTTGATGGGCGTTCCGAGCTTTCAGCGCGGAAAGCGATTCAGGAAAAGCCAGCCGTACAGTTGTCCAAATCGCACCCCTGCACAGAACATACTTTCTTTGGACGCCGACGAAAGCTTTAGGTGTAGAGTGCTGATCCTATCGTCGGACGCCACGCTCGTCGGCCGGCGCAGTCGCACGAAAACAGCTACACAATTAAGTGGCGGTCGTAACTCACTACTTTTGACTGAATAGACTAAGAAGCGATGAAGCTACCCGCGTCACCAAATTCAGACAAACGTAGACAAGCAAGAAAGCACAAACTTTGAGGGGGGCGTATTTCATCCGGTGAACTTTACGAGTGCGCCTTTCTGCCCATTTCAAGACGTGCATTGCATTGCGAGTGATAGTGGCGTCAACACCCCCTGTAACGATGGGCGCCGAAAATAAATGCATTTATTAATAATAATAAAATTGAACAAACTTGTATTTTCTTAACTCGTCACGAATATATAAAATTGACCAGGAATTTTATTTTCGTTGAATGAATCTAACTGTGTCTCGCTTGAATTAAAAAAAAAAACGCTTTTTAGAGCGCAGCTCTTTGGCGTCCGTTCCTGGGTTTCGCGTCGTCGTCGGCGTCGTCGTCGTCGTCGGCCTCGTAACCAGCTCCGCCCCCCTTTCATCCCCCCAGCGCTAGCAGGGACCGACTGATACCGCTGGATGCCGCTGACGCCGCTAGAGAGTCAAGATAACGTGACTGCATAGAACACCGTCGCCGCCATGCAGAAAGAGGAGGAAAGGGTCCCCCCCCCCCTGTTCTTGTGTGGCGGATAGCTGGGGTTGACTCACTATCGCCGTCAGCGGCATCAGTCAGTCGCTGCTATCTCTTCCCTCCTCCCTTTATCGTGTTGTCCGCTTGCTGCGCGCGCTTCTGCCCCCATCGTTTGCCGCTGGGTGTACACGCCGCCCCCCTCCGCTTCCGCTTACTGCTGGTTGCTCTCGACGGCGGCGATGAGCCTCCGCTTCGGCGGCGCGAACGGCAGGGTCTTCTCGGCGGCGGCGATGAGCTTCTGCTTCAGCCTCGCTTACTGCTGGTTGCTCTCGACGGCGGCGATGAGCCTCCGCTTCGGCGGCGCGAACGGCAGGGTCTTCTCGGCGGCGGCGCTTAGCCTCTGCTTCCCCCACGGCTGTGACAACCTCGCGAGGCACTTGTATAGATCTCGTCTTTGAGAATCAAGCATTGCTGTACCAAGTCGAACATATATCAGTCTATTTCTCCGACCACAAAGCTTCCTTCATGACTGTCAAGAACTGTTAGTGGAGTCTTTGTTAAAGGAATACGTGTGAAAAATAAAAAAAAAATTATGTGATAGCGCATACATGTGTTGCTCGATTTCTTTGCCTCAATCTATCCAAAAGGTGAAACAGCTTATTTGCTGCGCTCAAATTTTGCATTAGGAAGTAACGTAATCGTCGGTAATTTTTTTTCTTTCCCAATGTTTGTTCCCTCCGAACATAGTCGCGCTTCAATCGCTGCTCCCATAACCCCCCTTGCTGATGTCGGTGACAATCTGTACTGAACCGCTTTTCGCCCGAAGCTTCGCGACCTGTTTGGATCGACCTTGGCTTCTGTACGCTACCGCTCACTTTCTTTTTGAAGCGGTAACGTCGCAATATAGCTGCCAAGGACCAAAAATATGTATTAGTCGACAAAATTTGCAGCTCCACGTCACGTTTCGTCATCATGATGAAAATGCAAAATTGCATTCTGCAAAACTTCCGTTTCCCGGCACGAATTTCGAGGCACGTGAGCTCTCCACAGCCAATCAGAGAGTCAACATGGCGGATAATGGCTGCCGTGCAGCCGCCATGCGTGTCGAGAATAGCGCCCTAAGCCGCCTGCCAGTCGAGGTATTAGATTAGACTGCGTGCACAGCCGCCCTGATTTTTAATAATATAGCGCGAGCGTCGACTGAACTCCTGGTGAGCGCCTTATAACGGCGATAAGCGTGCAACAAGGCGAGAGTTCGCGCACTCGCCTTGTTGCCTTGTTGCACTCGCCTTGTTGCACGCTCTTGTTGCACGCTTATCGCCGTTATAAGGCGCTCACCAGCAGTTCAGTCGACGCTCACGCTATATTATTAAAAATCAGGGCGGCTGTACGCGACAGTGATTGAGACGGACGGTAGCACCGGTCAGCCCGCGATGCGAGCTGACGCGTATGGCTGAGGGCTCAAAGCATCGGGAAGCGTGCTAGAAAGAAACGTCACAGGGACAGGAAGGCGGCAAAAAGTGCGACGCGGCCGACTAAAGGTGCCAAACAATGGTGCCGAGAAAAGATAGGCGCGCTTGTCGCTTGCCACGTCTTCAGATCGAGCGCGTCCGAGCCACCAGACAAAAAGGGAAAGGTATGCTTTGCGCGAACGTGGACAAAAGGCACGGGGCAATTATGTTCCTCTTTGTTTCGCCCCGTAGTTGTCCTTTTCCCGACGTTGTATGCATAGCGCAGGAGCCCCAAAGGGCAGGACCCGGTGAGGAAGAAAGCGTGTCACCAGGAGGCAAACTCGCAAGGTGTGGCTGCGAGTTGAGTAACTTCACTCTTAAAAAAAAAGTCGTATAGTAGTTACTACCAAGTGACACACCATTTGCTGCCTTAGTATAACGGCAATTGGCAACAATATATTTTAACATAACTGACTAAATAAGGTAGTCACTGGTAGTCAATGGTAGTCATAGGTAGTCAAAGGTAGTCAATGGGTCTCAGCTACCAATTCTAAACGCAGTTAGCAACATCTGATATAAAGATTCTCACCTCTATTGCATATATCGAACCAGCTGGGGTGTATTCCACAGTGGGTCCGATATTATGCGTTTTAGAATAGAAACTTTGAATCCGGTGGTGCTGAGTTCCTTATATACCTAAATATTTGCTTGCAATTCCTAAATGATCTATGCCGAAGGAATAGGCCACAGCAAACCTTTGCTAGAAAGAAATCGCTTAAAATGGGAGCAAGACAGGAGCCAATATAGACTCCTTTCTTTTGTAACGGGGCATTGTTATTCCATTATTATTTATTATTATGTATTATTATATATTATTTGGGTGTGTCCCTCTCTTCCATAAAACGGAGATAGTATATGAAGCGGCAAATTTGAAATCAGCCGTTTAATAACCGAGAGTGAGCAGATTGACTATCACGGTAGTTCCTGTATAAGCAAAACGTTCGTAGCGTTGTCCAATAACGAACTGAATTTTTTGCGCACGTGTAACTAGATTTCATTTCCTTGTTCGACCGCTCTGTCTTGTCATCTTGCTTACCGGTGGCAACGTAGTTCACGTGGTCGTTGACGTGTATTTGAAGGCACTTTTATTCGGCTCTGTCAAAGAATTAAACTATATTGTTCCGAGTAGCGCCCGTGTGTCCATGTGGCACCTTTTTTTTTTTTTGTCATCATCTTTAGTAAGCGCTCAACCAAGGTCGATCCAAATAGGTCGCGAAGCTTCAGGCGAAAAGCGGTTCAGAAAAAATTGTCACCGACATCAGCAAGGGTGTTTATGGGAGCAGCGATTGAAGCGCGACTACGTTTGGAGGGAAGAAACACTGGGAAAGGAAAAAGCGTTTTTTTCTTCAATTAAAGCGAGACACAGTTAGATTCCACTCAACGAAAATCAAATTCATAATCACTTTTATATATGCGGGACGCGTAAAGAAAAGACAACTCTATTTTATTTTATCATCATCAGTGATTACCTTTTTTTTCAGCGCCCATTGTTTCAGCACCCATCGACGCCGCTATAGCTTGCAACGCAATGTAGCTCGTGAAGTGTGCAGAAAGGCGCGCTCGTGAAGTTCACCTGTTACATGTACGCCCCCCTCACATGTTTTGCTGTTTTGCTTGTCGACGTTTGTCTGAATTTGGTGACGCGGGTAGCGTCATGGTTGCTGAACCTGTTCAGTAAAAAGTAGGGATTTACGACAGCCAGATAATTGCTTACTTTAGTTGTTTTCGTGCGACTGCGCAGGCCAACGGGCTTGGCGTCCGACGATGGAACCAGCACCCTACGCCTGAAGCTTTCGTCGGCCTCCAAAGAAAGTATGTTCTGTTCAGGAGTGCGATTTCGACACGCGTACAGCTGATCTTTTCTTGCATCGCTTTCCATGCTGAAAGCTCGAAACGCCCATCAAGTCCAATGGCGGAGCATTTCAATATACAGCTCTAATAGCAGGCCACCAAATCAAATTTCGCGCCTTTGAGAACAAAATGACGTCACTTCTGTTTCTAACGGATATGGCGTGACATTGTTTTTTCTTCCCCCGGAAGTGTTCCCTCCTCACACAGATGGCGCTAAGCCCCATGAACCCTGATGAACTGCCATGTTTTGAACGTACGGGCTTCTATGGAAGCCTCGCTACCAGGTATACTTACCTTGGCTCAACTACAGCTATTCAAGATGTACCAACAAACCCTTTTCGCCATACTTGTCCACGCTCATCATCACGCGCTCGAGAAACGAGACGCCCTTGTATTTCAATGGTCGCCGAGCCATTGCGAAATTTTCGACAACGACACCGCAGATCAAGCTGCGCGTTCGGCTCATCAAAAACATCAGTGGGTTCCTATAAAACTCTCAAGAACGGATGCTGCGCGACAACTTCAATCACTTGCTCGCCACAGCACACTTCTCCGATGGAATTCACCGGGTATCGCCAATTCACGCTCGCACGCTTGCACTCTGTCGACCCTAACTTGCAACTTCGCCTGCCACCTGGACTCTGCCGGCGCGAAACAACATTGTAAAAAAAGCAATTAAATTAAAGAAAATTTACAGAAATTTTCTGTACCGCAAAAGAAATGTTCTGTGAATGCTGTATGACAGAAACCTGCTAAAAGAAAAAAAAAACGTATTTTCTGTTCTTCTTGATCACCAGCCTATAAATTTAGTCAAAACTAACACATAACCGTTCAAAGGTACTATAACTGCATTAAAACTATAAAATAACGTTTTAGAGTTTTCTTTCCTTTCATTCACGCCGTTTCTTGCATATATCACGCACGACGCGCTGTTTACGGTGCTGTTTTCCTGCCCCATGCCACAATCAAGATGGCTGCTCTTCGAGTTAACGCATGTCGACTGTGCTCCGATTCTTCTATCGAAAATCGTAAAAGGTGAGTGGTTTTATCTTCAAGTACATTACAGACAGTGCACGACGTATTCATTTACCCAATAGTTCCGTGTGTTCATGAGATAGAACAGCACTACAATGTAGCCTGCAAGGAAAATTCAGGCGAAAGTGACAAAATTTAGCAACTACGTGTTCCGACATTGCAGCGTACGTTGCGCTTTGTGACGCAACGTGAGATTTGGCTATTAAATTTAGCTTTATTTTTTTGTTATAGCACGCGCAAGGGCTAACCAGGGGGTTTGACAAATGTATTATTGTCTAATCTTGCCTTTTCGGAATGTGCTTGTTTTTGCTGTGGCTGCGAGAAAAAAAAAAGCACGCGTGAGTTCTCATCAAAGCTCGCTCAGCAGCGTTAGCTCTTAGCTACAATCAAGCGTTTAGTTTATTCATGTGACTGGAAAGTCACATCAATATTTTCTATTGTGTAATACTTTATTTGTTTTGATGCTGGCATGTGAACCGGCCGCATATGAGGGCCCATGGTAGCCAGTATTGATTTTGTTGCTTCTTTAGCTGCGGTTCGAGTGTTTTAGTGCGTTACCGTCGGGAAATGATTTTTCCTGACCACTGACTGCATCGTTTCATGTTGAAAATCGTTAGCGCGAACGCCGGACTGCGTAGCTTGCTGTACTATATGCGCATTTTAAAAGCACAGGGCGGAAGGTGCTAGTACCCGAGCCGCGAAGATATGCTGTCAACACGCACATGGCCACAAAGAATTTCTCGCATGTCGTCTGCTAGCGTCACTTCCTGACTGTGACAAAGAATAACTAAAGGTATGAATGGTGAACTGCGAAAATAACACACATATGGTCAATATTTGCGCAAATTGAATTGCAGCAAAACATTTAGTAAAAAAAGTAAAAAGTTACCATGCATCATTGTTTCACGAAACTAATACTATACAGTTATCGTAACGTGTCCACCGCTATAAATTATCAATACTATTTTCTACCTTGTGCCATTCAGCTTGACATTGTTGCAAAAATAGCTGACGTGTGATTTATTTGTGACTTACGTACGGGGCGTGTCGAAGGGTCGTGTCGGTGTTGTATAGTAGTAGTAGTACAAGACTCTTACTCAGCCCAAAATTACAGGCCGAGCATATCGACCGCCTGGGAAGCCAGTCGACGCTGTTGTTCTCACCCTTCAGTGCCAAGCCAGTTGAGCCAGGTGGTGATAGAAAGGGAAGGGTGAGGATAGGGACCTGATTTCTGAGCAGCCGGGCAGTAGAAGAGGCAATGGGATAGGTCCGCATAAGTAGAGGGGCAGTTGGGACAGTACGGGTTGGAGCAATAGCGATAGAGCAAGAGGCGGGAAGGGTAATCAGTGCATTCATTTGGATGTGTCGCAGAAGGCGAGCTTCTGGCACAGTGAGTGATGGATGAGGGAAGGGTAGATGTGCTTGTGGAGCCGGAACTAAACTTCCTTGATGGTGCGGTGCAGGGAGAGTCTCCCATGGTCCTCCGAGGGCCTGGACGAGGGGATCAGCGGTGCCCGTTTAAAAGCGTCACGGGCGAGCTGATGGGCCAGCTCATTGCCCTCAATCCCCGAATGGCCCAGGGACCCAGCGGAGGAAAACGGTGGTTCGACGGTGGAAAACGCTCGTTCGACCTCCTGTTGGAGTGAATGGGGTAGGGTGCGGTTCTGTATGTGACGGATGGTGGCTTGGGAACCGGAGTATATCCTATGCTCTGGGAGTGAGGGAAGGGAGGGAAATGATTGTAGAGCATGGGCAATGGCAGGGACCTCGAGAGAGAGTGCATACTGAGCGTGTAGGTACGGTCGACTGGTGTGGGTTTTTTTTTTCAGGTGGGGATGGGTAAATGGCGTAGCTGCAGGAACATCGAGAAGCTACGAAAGAGGCATCCTTGTAGGCTACTCCCTGGGTAGTAAAGATGGGGGAATGGTACTGTGCGCCGCGTGACGACGGCCGGCATGCAGGACAGGTGACATATTGGACGGGAGGGGGAGCATGCGAAGATTGGGAGCCGGGGTGGACATTAGAGAGGTAAAGGGGGAAACGGGAATGAGATAGATACCCGCCTGGGCCAGTAACCACTGACCCTGACGGGTAAGAGAAAGCCGGGCAAGCTTGGAGTCACGGTGGAGAGAGAAAACGGGTAGGATGGAAGAGGCCTGTGGCAAATAGCTTAGCGGTAGGGGTGGTGATAGGGAGGTTGAGAACTTCCACAAAGAGGCCCACAAGGGCGGTTTCGAGGGTGTTAAGCGGAGTGTGGGTGAAGGAAACGTAAGGTACAAAGTACCTGAACTTGTTGAGGGCGAGCGCATGGGCAACTCGGCACGCATGAGCCTCGTGGAGACCCGAACGCCAAGTGACCACGCGCCGCAGGAGGTCAGTTACCGAGTGGCAGGTCGTGACAGCCTGGTGGAGAGCTTGCACATTCTTGGTTGCATGCAACGGGAAGCCAAGAACTTTTCATTGGGGTACAACAGGAATGGGAGAGCCAGAAAGATAGAGGGAGATTAGGGCGTTGTGGGAGCGCTTGTATGAGGAGTAGTTAAGAAGTTCCAATTTTTCCGGAGCAGGAGACAGGCCAACAGTGGAGAGGAAGGAGTCGATGAGATCTAGGCCATGTTGCAGGGTGTCTTGTACGTGACCGGGAGAACCAGACAAATACCAGAGGGTGATGTGGTCGGCATAAAAGATGTGGTGGAGGTAAGAAATTTGGGCTACTTGGGAGGTGAGAGGGGTCACAGTAAGATTAAATAGGGTAGGATAGAGAGAACAGCACCTTGAGGAGTGCCACGGGTGAGGGGGTGGGGTTCGGACAGATGATTATTTATTCGAAAGCGAGCCACTCATTTAGAGAGGAAGGAGCAAAGATAAGAGTACATGCGGTTGCCGCAGACCAGGGAGCAGAGTTGAGACAGAATATGGTCGGGGCACACACCGTCGAAGGCCTTGCGGACAACAATGGTCACAAGAGCTTGGATCTGGCTGGGGCTGGGTGAGAGAAAGGTGTGCTGGAGGATCAGGAACAAGTCCTGTGCACAGATGCGGCGTCGAAAGCCAGAAAATGGGGGAAGAACTCTCTCGTCTCAAGAAAATCAGAGAGGCGAGTAAGAGCCATTCACTCAAGGGACTTGCCAACGCACGACGTCAGGGAGATAAGGCGAAGGTTAGAAAGGGAGGGAGGTTTGCCCGGCTTCGGAATCATAGAAATAAGGGAGGATGTCCAAGAGCTCGGCAAGCAGCCGCTGTCCCAGGCATTGTTGAAAGTCTGAAGGAGGAATTCCTTGGCGTGGTCAGGAAAATTGCGGAGTGTGGTGTATGCGATGGCGTCTTCACCGGGAGCCCAGTGAGTAGCATTAGCAGCCAGGAAAGCTTCGAGCTTCCAGAGAGTGAAAGGGCGGTCCAGGTCTGGGTTAGGATCGCCCGAGTAGGCTGGGTAGGAGGGTGTGAGAGGGGGCGGGAGATACAAAGAAGTGAGCTTGGTAAAGACATCGGAGGGAGTCTCCTGAGTGAGAACTTTTGCTAGAGTGTGAGCAAGGGCAGGCTTAGTACCTATGAGAAATTTAAAAAGGGACCACGGGGATCGCGAGTGCAATGCGGAGTCGAGGCCGTCACAAAGCACACTCCAAGGAGAATGCTTGAGAGACGCGACGTGGGCGACTATCTCTGCCTCCAGAGCAGCAATCCGGGACGAAAGTTGGGTATTTTGGGGTTTGGAGTGGAAGGAGCGTTGGAGATGTTTACGCCTGCGCCATAAACCAAAAAAAGTGAGGATCCAGGTCTGGGTAACGCGAGCGAACGCCACGGCTACTGGTCGAAAGCGTTGCGGAGATGCGCAACATCCACTCATCGTAATATTCGAAGGAGGCGGAAAGGGGATTAATAAGTACGCTGACTGGAACTACTGGAGCAATTGCCATCAATAACAACCTAATTACCTTCACATTAAGACATACTCCACTCCATATAGTTAAAAGCTCGCCTTAGCCTCAAAAGAAAAATAACTGCTGTCGTAGCGGCCGTAATGTCGGACGCTAATGAAATTCAAATATTCGCGCCAAGTGGCTTCTTGACGTCACTGCCATTTTCGGTTATGACGTCACTATTTTGTTTTTTTTTATTTTTTGCTTGCGGTTAATTGTCTCCACGATACGTAGGTGGCGACGGTTACAACAAGCCCCATTTTCTTGACATGTATGTGGGCTTCTATGAAGCTTCGCTACCAGTTTACATATAACTTGCACATAACTACGCACAACAGAGCAACATGGAACACTTCCACGCACACTGCGCAAAACAGAGCAACCAGAACACACAGCACATACACAAACACAGCTCAAGCTTCCTACATCCACTTGCTTTGGAACCTTCTCATATAGCTATGATGTTTCGATCTGCATTGTAGTGCCAGTGACTGACTCTCTGTTATACGTAATTAAGCAATAAATTTCGATAGAATACTTCTTTGGATGTAGTCACCTGATAGGCACAGCAAATCCACGCAGACCTATTAATATACAAGTGCACTATAATGAATGCTTTTGACTAGCAATTTTCAATTATCAACACGGGGGTGACGGCGATATAAACCTTTCACTTCGAAGCCGTAGCGGATGGCACTTCAACCGCTGACGTTTGAAAAATACATTCTGTTGAGATCGCTTCAACGTTTCCTCACCTAATTTCATACAGAAATGGCAAACAATCTGCCATACGCGGCGTCCGTACGCGGCTGCAAAGCGGGTACGTGCGAGCCGGCGCACGGTGTGCCGCCGTCTTCCGGCGGCCAGACTAGAGGCCGGGCGTATAGTGTAGGGATGAACCTCACCTGGGCGCTGAAGCCACCGCTTTCGAGCAAGCCTTCAACATCATGTTTTGCCTTCCTGTTCACAGACTAAAAGTATTCTGCTACGTCGAGGACGTCGTTCGCTGCTACGCGCTGAGCAGCTGCGTGTAATTTGTAAGGATATTGAAGGAGAGCGGACGTAAATACTAGCGTAGCATCCAAGGAGGCTACGATAGAAGTTACTCGCCGTGATGTCAGGATACTGCTACATACGAGAACCAAAAATTACTCACCGCGGTTGGCGTGACTGGCCCCGCTCGAAAGTGACCATATCAGAAGGCTAACTGCTGGTGCCTGTTTTGTTATATCCATTGCCAGGAGAGTCGTGGTAACCAACATTGTTGCGATACAGTCTACTAGGCTACAACTACCATAACCATAGCGTAAATACAGTTGCTGAAGCCTAACCATCGCGACAAGTGACCGGGAAGGATAGCTCCTAGCTTGACGTATGCCGTCTCTCTCGGAGGGCCTCTACTGTAAAGCTGGGTTTGCGCCGTGCTAGCCATGGTTTCTGCTAGAGAGAGGGTGGTTTCGCTTCCTACCGATGTTCGAGTTCGATAGTGCCCTGCAGCTTTCTAGAATCCCGGCACTCGACACAGCGCACAACGCTGCCGTACCCATGTGTGTCCCATTACCTTGGCCTCCCGTTCACTAAAGCTTTGGTTGAGGCTAGTTGTTACATGGTATTTTGAAAGTGAAAAACTCAGCACAAAACTCAGGACAACCCACAAAGCGCCAACCCACAGCGCCGGTGCTTGTCTCTTCTTTGTGGGTTGTCCTGGGTTTTGCGCCCAATTTTTCACATCCCCGTTCACTTCTGGGCATATCCGTTTGCCCCGTACCCTTGTGCCTTTCATTAGGCTTTTCGCACTTTGTAGTTTCAATTGTCCCTCTACATATTATCTTCGAAAGTGTCTCCTTTTCTTCGCAGACGCCGAAAGCCGTATGTGCATAACTGCAACGCGGAAGTCGGCAATTTCTAAAAGGTTTCTTCAAATTTATTTTCTGGATACTTTTTGTTTGTGCGTTTGCTTGTACCCTGCCTTTTAGAAAATACATCTTCTATTGTCGGTCGATGCTTCCTGCCTCTGTAGTGTCGTGCGCGCTACACGAAGCATCACGGAGAAGCCGCTGTTGGCGGCCGGAGACGCAGACGAACCGGTACGCAAGTGACGCTGGATATAACGCTGTATATCTGGTTGCATGGTGCGCCCGAGCGCCTCCTTGATCTGGCGGCAGGGTTTCTGTTCCAGCTGTGGATTTGACGGTGTCGCTTGCGGCAGTGATGCGCGCACACTGCCGAGCTATGTGCCGACGGCGCCAGCAAATGCATTTTGCTTTCGCTTCGAAGCCATCGCCGATGGCGCTTCAAAACGGTCACAAATGCATGCATTTGAGATAGCTTAGCCTTCTCCCTCATCCTAATTTCACGCATCAAAACGAGAAAGGCTGGCTGATATCTGCGCTGTCTAGGCCCAGATGCCTGAGAACGGGCTTGTCTCGCTGTGCGTCAGCAATCGGGTGCTGCTTTGATTTGAACTATTCTCGTATCGCTGCTCCCATTCGAGCTCGAGGTTTAACACTGGTGGTCGCTTGTCATGAAAGGTTTGGACCTCAGGTTATGCTACTTAGCATTACTTTCCGTCGAAAAGAAGTGATTGTAGCCGATGTTCGGGTCAATGGCGGCGGCGACGCAAGTTACGTACGCAAGTGAGGAACGTCCCTCCCCTTTTGATTGCCACAAGAGGGCGCGATATGTGAAGTGCGTGTGAAGGAGGAACTCACCGGCCTGAAGGGGGAAAACAGCTATTTCCTCCTTTCTCGCTCCCCCTCTTTTTTTTAAGTGTAGAACAGTTTTGGGGGCACGTTCCTTCTTTCTGGCCGGGGGGAGCGAATCCTGGAGAGAGCGCAGCATAGAAGCGAATGATTCCAATTGCTTGGATTGGACTTGGAGTGTGGTGAGAATCTGGACAATCAAAGTTTAGAGCTGAACCAAGCGAGTGATTGGTGGTGGTTTCGACCAGGTTAGCCAATGGGGAGACCTGGGCGTTAGAGGACGGGGGTGATGAACGTGGCAAGGTGCTCATTTAGCTTGGCAAACTCGGATGTAAGAGAGGAGGCGGTTGTCTGGAGGGTTTGTGTTAATGCGTGAATTTGCTGTTGTAAATCATGGGAGTTGCGCTGGTGACGCTCCAACATTGTGATCCGGAGACCGAAGGCGCGCTTCTCGTCAATCAGGGATGGCGAGGGAATAGTAGCCGAAGAAATGGATGCTGGCACTGTAGCGCCGGAGGAGCCCGATGGTGATGGGGCCGGATCAGAAGGGGATGCATGATTACCTAAATAAGAGGCGGAGGAATGGGTGGGCTGCGTGACCCGGCGCAAAGCTGTGCGACGGAGAAACGCGGCGTTGACACACACTCGCGTTGCTTAGCAAGGAGGAAGGGGCAGGTGGGGTCGAGAGAGGGGTGAGTGTTTACTTGGCAATGAATGCACCAGGGCTGGGCACACACGGGAGTGGTACGATGTGTGGGTAGAGGAGCAGCACAGTGGCGGGACTTGGCCGTAACACTGTGCTGCAGGCATTGGTGAGCACGGCGTCCCAAAGCAAGACAACGGGTGCATGTGGGGGGCTTAGGCTTATGAGGGCGGCATCGGAAAGCGACGCGTTTAAAATATACAAAGTGAGGTATGACGGTGCCAGGCGAAGGTTATGAGCACTGATTCAGTGCTGCCCATCATACGAGCAGCAAGAATATCAGTCGTGAATGATTCAAGGTCATGCATGAGCTGAGCAGGAGTAAAGTGACCGCCGACGTTATGAATGACGCCGAAGCATGAGATGGGAGGATTGGGGTCATATGTTTTGACGGTGATTGGCTTACTGTAGAGCTGAAAATGCGTGAGAGAGAGTAGGAGTCTAGAGGGGAGTGTGTTTTCAGAATTACAAGGCGCTCAGCTGGCTTGGCCTGAAGGGTGATCCCTGCACTGGTTTTGGAGGAGAGATGTCCGGCGGAGAAGATGGCGGTGAGCAAGTCGTAGAGAGACTTGGGAGTGAGGTTACCGGGGGGAAGTTGGATTCCAACTGAGATGAGCTCGGTGCGAGAGCGGGCGGCGGAGGCAGTTTTACGGCTGATACTGACGGTGCTCCAGCTGCTTTCCGGTGATGGCGTATTATGATTATTTTCCGGGGACGTCATGAAATCCATCCCCGCCGACGTGTCGTCAGCCGGATACACGGTGGTCAAGGAGGTAGATGCGTCAGGAACACAGCTCGAAACATTGGGAGTTTCATCGGCAGGCATAGAGTTTGCATTGTCCAGCACCGCAGAAGTAGATCCGATGGACGCGGCTGCAACAAGCGCGGTCGGCTGCGACCAGTTGTCTGGCTCCAGCTCTTTGCAAAGGCCGCAATGCGTTTGGAATAGACGTTTGGAATAGGCGCAGCCGGCGTCGGAGGTTCTCCGGACATGGCGACGCAGAAGATCACCGGGTATGACCCGACATCCATGAATTGGACCGCAATCGAGCACAAACCCCGAGATGAGGACATCCTGCCCACCGAAAGTGAGTGTCTTCAAGCACTTGTACGCCTGCGGCAACGCAAGCAGCAAGCGAACATGGCTACCAAAGGCTGCGTTGGCGCGGCGTCGCCGACGTCAACGGCGGCGGGGAATTCCCTCCGCGCCAGGAATACGGACGGTGCTCGCACTGCGCCACTGCTGCAAATGAAGACGGCTCGCAACTGGCGCCCGAAACAGACGCCCAGACTCCGTTCCGAGGACCTAATCGTGGTGTTGAAGCCCTGAGGCAGCCTGTACCTGAAGATGGCCTTCAAGCATGGTGACGTGGGATCGGCGGTTGCCCAATACGTGGGTGAAGTAGCCGCCGGGGATCTCAATGTGTGGCCCGTATGGGAACAGAACGTTATCGTGTGCAGAACCCAGACAACACCGATAGCTGACAAGCTGATCAAATATTTCGACCTGCAGGTAGGGGAACGCTCCTATCCCTTCCGCGGTCATCTCAAGCTGAATGGAGAGGTATGCAAGGGGGTGATCAACGTCCGCGAGGATGAAACCTCCGCCTCTCTCAAGCCCAAGCTCGATCTACTGGAGGGAGGGCGAGATCGCCTTTGTCCGAAAATTGGGAACTACTAACGTGGCGGTGGTAACCTTTGAAGGCCGAAGACTCCCCCGTTACATACAATATAATTATGAATGCGTTCCGGTAAGGGAGTATAAGAAGACCATACCCGCGTGCTACAGATGCGGCACGGTATGCTACTGGGTGCATAACTGCCACCACCCAGAGGAAGGAAGATGCGGCTTCTGTGGCAAACAAGCCGGCTCCACAATGGACGGACTTGCAGAACACGAGTGCGCACCATCCTGCATGATCTGCGGAGGAGCCCACCTCACTGGATCCGCAGAGTGTGTAGAAAAATTCCGGAAACTTAAGCGGCCAGGATGAACGACCCCAGCAAGAGGAGCGGCAACGCCATCAACGCGGCAGCAACGGGGAGGACTACAAGAACCACCACAACAAAAGAAGACAGGCAAGTCCGGACAAGCACCACTGGGACAGAAGGAGCAGAAGACGCAAAATACTGTACAATCCGAGACCGGGCCGAAGCCGCCTTCCTTCAAAGCAGTGGATTTTCCCCCTCTTGGAAACACTTCAAAACAGGTGAGCATCTGGGCGGTAGTCGCCTCTCATTCCTCCTCTCCCCCCTCCCAATCTTCCCCAATGGAACTTGAGATGCGGAAAGAGCTAGAAGCTGTCAGGAGACAAAACGCGCAGCTAGCTAGCAAAATTCATGCACTGGAAAATGCCAGGATGAACAGTCCGATTCCGGGAGGACCCATGGATGACGAGGGGGGTTCGGCACCTGTGTGCTCGGGCAGCACCGTAAAGTCGGCAAGCGCGTCGCCTACTAACAACCTAGAAATCCGGGTTATCGCCCTGGAGCAGCAAATGAAGGCCTTAACGGGGCAAGTGGCTCAACTCCCAAATCTAATCAGTGAGCCAGTCCAGTCTGCCATTCAACTGCAAACACAGCAAATAGCCACAATAGTCACGCAACAGGTGACTCAAAACACCAAAACATGGATCCAAACTAACCCAAGACTCTTCCGCCGCACCGGTCCCATTAGAGAGGCCGAGCGTCCAAGCAAATTCCTCCGCGTAACGGAGGACGAGGAACATGAAGAATTTGCTGATTCACTGGATACCATACAGAGTGCCGGCAGGGTTATTCATAGCCTGCCAGAGTCTACTAATGCTAATCATGGCGCACGGATCTAGAAAAAGGCAAACTAAATAAAGACAGGAACCACTGTCAATCGTACAGAGGAATTGTAGGGGCTTGAAGAATCGCACTAAACGCGCTCATTTTCGTCTCTACTTAGAAACATTGCAACCTCTAGCAGCCATTGTGGCTCTACAGGAACCAGGGGCCTCAGCTAAAATTTCAGGGTACACTGCATTTCAGCGAGATCCATCTACTTGCATCCTTGTACACAAAGCGTACACCGCACAAGAGGTAGACCTCGACCTACAGACAACTTATTCGTACACCATGGTCACAGTGTTACCTCTACGACGCTCTGACCCACAAGTACACATCGTTAACATATATTGTCCGCCCAAGCTAAAACGTATCACTTTTGCAGACATCCTCACCCGGCACTGAAGATAGCTCGTCGGGACCCCTTACTTATTTTGGGCGACTTCAATGCTCCCAGTAAGGAGTGGGGTTACAAGAAAGAGGAGGTGCGCGGTAGGAAGCTAGCGGAGCTCATCTCCACGCTAGGCATAACCCTTCAGACCGACCCAGCACAACCAACACGTGTTGGAAACTCCGTGACTCGGGACACTTGTCCCGATCTCACGCTTTCCAAACATATACAATACGTTGAGTGGTACAACACCGAAGACACGCTAGGAAGCGGTCACTGCATCATTAACACTTTAATTCATACCCGGCCCCTAAAAAGGCAA
This sequence comes from Dermacentor variabilis, assembly GCF_050947875.1. Classification (NCBI taxonomy): domain Eukaryota; kingdom Metazoa; phylum Arthropoda; class Arachnida; order Ixodida; family Ixodidae; genus Dermacentor; species Dermacentor variabilis. Next base: position 22,713,359 of record NC_134568.1, on the reverse strand, counting down.
ATAACTCAAGCGAAACTGCCGGACTGGACTGCTTTCCGTAAGTCTCTGCCGCAGGCCAGTCTTCTCGGGGTAGGGCACAGCTCGTGGGCTCAAAATCTTATGACAACACTCAAGAAACATGTGAAAAGCATACAGATTGCGGAGGACTGTCCAGCGGTGGATAATCATTTACTCCATCTCTGGGAAGCTCGCCGCAGTCTCACGAAAAGATGGAAACGACAAAAACACAACAAAAGACTGAAAAGACGTATAACAGACCTGACCCAGCGGGCTGCCGAGTATGCTTCTCAATTAGCTGATTCCAACTGGGTTGATCGCTGCAACACGGAAGCCCGACAGATGTCAGGGAAGAATACATGGAAGCTCTTCCGCAGCTTGATTGATCCCGCTCAATCTCGAGGAGAAACACAGAAACACTTACAACGTGCTTTACACAATTTCCAGGGCACAACAACACAACTGGCAGAAACCTTAAGAGACAAGTATCTCTGCACCAAACAGGACCCTCGAGGTCAGGAATATCTCTATGCAGGCCGAGATAATCCAGAGATCGATCAGTCGTTGGAACTCTACGACCTCAAGGCAGCCTTAGCCAAAATGAAGAGAGGCATTGCGCCCGGTCGGGACAAGGTCACAGTGAAGCTGCTGGCCAACCTCCCGGATCGCGCGTACGCTGCCCTTCTTGACTACATTAATGCCATATGGAAAGGGGAGACTCCCATACCCCTCGATTGGGAAACATCCCTTGTCACTTTCATTCCTAAAGCAGGAAAGGAAATTAATACGGACAACCTGAGACCTATCTCGCTCTTGTCGTGTGTGGGCAAACTAATGGAGACGATGGTGCGAGATAGGCTCTCAGAATATTTGGAAAAGCGTAACACTTTTGCAGACACCATGTTCGGCTTCCGCCCACACAAGTCGGCACAAGACATATTATTACAACTCAATCACGACATATTACAGCCAGCGGAGCACACTCACAACGACAAAGTTGTCCTGGCGTTAGATCTAAAGGGAGCTTTGGACAACATTAAACACAGCACTATCTTAGCACACCTCCGTGAGACCCACTGTGGCAAAAACACATTTAATTATATCAAGGATTTCTTGACGGATCGAGCCGCACTCGTCAAAATCCAAGACACTGAATATGGACCCTACGAAATGGGTACTAGGGGGACGCCACAAGGCGCTGTGCTTTCCCCGCTGCTATTTAACCTTGCGATGGTGCATCTCCCGGCCCAGCAAAACGGTATTGAAGGCGTGCGGTATGCGCTGTACGCCGACGATATCACTATCTGGGCCACAGAGGGAAACATAGGGCATACAGAGGAAAACCTGCAAGCAGCCGCCCACGTAGTGGATCGCTACGCAGAGCGCTGTGGACTTCAGTGTGCACCAAACAAATCAGAATTTGTGCACCTTAGACCAACACCTAAGGACACTACACAAATACATCTCTTTTTGGCTAGTGGTCCCATACACGAGACCAAGGAGCTCCGAATTCTTGGACTCTTTATCCACAATCAAAGAAGAGTCGACACAACACTAGAAAAGCTCCGCAAGGTTGGGGACCAAGTGGGCCGAATGGTCCGGCGTGTGTCCAACAAGAGAGGGGGATTATCAAGCAGGGACGCTGTGCGGCTAGCTCATGCTTTCGTAACAAGCCGAATTCTATATTCGGTCCCGTATCTCTATCTGCAGAAACATGATGAAGCCAAACTCGAAGTCATCCTCCGCAAAGTGATGAAGAGGGCCCTTGACCTCCCTGTCACAACTTCGAACGCGAGACTTCTCGCTTTGGGAGTGGTGAACACCTTTCAGGAGCTCAAGGAAGCCCACCTTACCAGCCAGTACACACGTCTAGCTCAGACAAACTCGGGACGGCATTTGTTGGACCGGCTCCACTTGAAACACACCTTTCACATTCAGGAGCGGATCCGAGTGCCCGAACTCTGGAGACGCGCCATCATAGTTCGACCCCTCCCCACATAAATGGATAGGGAAGACCACAGCGGTCGTCGCCAGGCGAGGGCGGACGCTTTTGAACGCCACTACGGCGACAAACGCGGAGTCTTCTACGTGGATGTGGCCGGTCCATGCCGCGGGGGGTGGTATACGGCAGCGGTCATTCACAAGGAAAAACAAGTAGATGGGCTCACTTTCAAAGCCTCGGGCTCAACACATGCAGAAGAAGTAGCTATTGACCTGGCTGCCTCTGACTCCCGGTCTCAATATATCATAACCGACTCGCGCGGGGCTTGCCGAAATTATGAAGCTGGTTGGATCACCCTACTAGTGGAACGAATATTGGCGAACTACAGCAACGGGGGAATTGATCCTACCTCCCATTGCCTGGTCTGGACTGCGAGCCACCAGGGCCTAGCAGGGAATGAAGCCGCGAACACGGCGGCCCGAGCACTCATACACCAGGCGTCCCAGTTAGACCGTGAGTACCTGGAATCCGAAGGCATTTATCTTGTAACATTCAAAGATATCACGACCTTTTACAAAGATAGGCATCGCCAATACCCAACTCCTGCAAAAGGGCTTGGCAAGGCTAATGAACGGATCTTGATTCCACTTTTCACTAACACTCTATTGCGCCCGGCAATCTTGAAACATTTCGATTGTTCTTCACTGGCAAGTGCCAATACTGTGGGGAGGTGGCTGACACCTACCACATGGTTTGGGCTTGTCAGCTAAACTCAGCTCTTCCCCTCAACCCTAACCCAACCCGAGAGGAGTGGGAGGCGATGCTGCTCGGTTGCTCGGACCTTCAGTCCCAAAAGGCCTTGGTCTAGAGGGCTAAGCTGGCGGCTCGTACCGATGGGGTCCCGGAATAGAGACTCCACCCATTGCGGAGCCCCATAAGGGCTCTACCTCTCTTCCTGTTTCGAATAAAATCTTTCAAGCAAGCAGGCGCCGGTCCGGAGTTTTGGAGGGGCCTGGAGCGCCAGCCTGGCGTCGGACCTGGATGCGAATGGTGTCCACATGTCGCGGAAATCTTCGTGAAACGATGAAGAGCAAATCCAGGGGCGGGCAAGGCCCTGAACTGGGCCAGGGGCAGGTGAAAACGGAGCTCGATATGCAGCCAGCTAAACAGGGCGGCGCCACCTGGTGTCTGTATATAGTAAATGCCCTAAATATCTGGTACCGAAATAAATTCCGATTTCGCCCCAGTTTCTCGTATTCAACGTTACTGTAGACGAGACGTAGAGCAGACAACACACGCGATTTCGGGTTACAAGGGTCTCACGATGAATATAGTTTTGTCTTTCGTGCCCTGTGATCTTGCGCGGTATTTTCAGCGTTGATAGTCGAGGCGGTACACAGAAAAGGCGCTTAGCACAGGTGTCCGCAGAGAAGGAGATTTTGTGGTAGACTCTGTGGGCGTCTCCATCCAAAGAGTGAAGACGTTAGCATGTTTTCGCACTCTGCGGAACGTGCATGCACCCAGCGTGGCCGCACGTAGCGCGGACGCCGTGACGCCGGGGAGCCCGTCGTGCCTGTCTGCTTGCCGACTGCTACATGTTTTGACCGCACCTAATCTGCGTTGCGCGGAAGCAAACTTCGCTTTCAGTATTATATTTCAGTAGCAGGAAAGAGCCAGCTTAGATTATTGTGATAGCAATTACACGGACACTCCAGGCGCATTTCTGCCGTCACCCACGCCATGATGTGCCGTATATATATATATATATATATATATATATATATATATATATATATATATATATATATATATATGAAGTCCAAAGGCGATCACACCATCGTCTCGCGTCGTATGCTGTATGTGCAAGTGAAAGCACGCGAAGGAAGCCGACAATCGCGGCTAAATCTAGCGCGCGCGAAGGAAGAAAGCGGAGATCAAACGCGCCGTCTTCCGTCGCGCAAGAAGCCGTGGGGAGGTGGGAAGGAGGGTGCGAGGGCGGTGTTGTGCTCCGACCGCAACTGCGCATGTCGCGACCGGGCGAAAGGAGAACTGATGATCGCGGCTCAATATCGGTGGGGATATACGGAGGAAAGCGGGAAGGCAGCGCAGGATGGAGGGGGGCCGGCTTTTACTTCGCCCACAAGTGCGTACATTGCGCGGTCGCGCGCACCCTATCTTGAAAGGGATCTGCAGACGGCTCACTCCCTTGCGCGCTGTGTCCTCGCCGCTCTTGCGTCGAAGCGATAGATCGCACGAAGATGACTTCGCTCGCTTGCTTCTTCCTGCTGCGCTTGCTCACACCAGCGTTTTGACAGCCAGTGTCAGCGCTCATCGAGTGTGATGTGTTCATGTCTGCTTGTGCGCGCTGACACCATGCTTGTCCGCATTTCGATGGGGGCGAAATGCGAAAACACCCGTGTACTTAGATTTAGGTGCACGTTAAAAATCCCTAGGTGCTCGAAGTTTCCGGAGTCATCCACTAAGGCGTGCCTCATGATCAGAAAATGGTTTTGTCACGTAAAACCCCATAATTTTTTACCATGCTTGTAAATTCAGTTACTGAATGTTTCCACGTTCAAGCTGCCGATAAAACTGATATCCTACTTTGTATAGCTGTCTACTAATTTGCTAACGAAATCGATGCTTCACCTTTTGGGCAAAACTGCGGCTTTTTTCATTTTTAGTTCGGAAAAATAAAAGAAAGGGCATGGAGCATATAGCACAATTCGGCCTATTGATATGAATTACATGAAGAAGTGGACGTTACTTGAGCGACAGATTGCAATGCTCATGTTGCTAGCTAAAACGATTCACTGAATCACTTCATAAGTACTCTATTTGAAGGTTATGTAGAAATTCTGAAATTGAGGTCAAGAAGTAATCAAGCCGTTGCATCCCTTCTGCACTGAACAACTTCAATTCGGCACTTTCATCATGTGCCCTCAAGTATATAGTAAGATTAATTTCGAAGAATTTTAAAATACGATATCATGAGAGAATGTGCATATTCGTTTTTACTATCACATTCTAACTGGTTGCATAGTTTAGAAAATGTTTCGACCATAGTTGCACAGATGGTATGTTAATATTGTCATGAATGGGTGATCAAAACAAATATCAACAAAACAATCAAAATAGTGGGAGGGTGGTAATTACACTTGTAGCTGAGCCGGTGGAGACCAACCTGGAATTTGTTTTTTCCTTTGTGTTCATTGACTGATGTTCCTTTAAAAATGAAGCAATGTTCTTTCGGAATGTGTCTCCTTTTGTATACTTAACTGTACTTAAAGAAGAAAACCACATACGCCTCAATTAACGTTAGGCTCACAAATTCTCTTGGTTAGTGCACATTGGCAATAATGAAATGAAGCTTGTCAGGGCAATGTTCTGTATAGGCTTCTACATCTTTGAAACAAACAGTGACCACCAACATGAAGCTGCGTCTGTGTTGAGTGCGTGTGTGTGTGGGGGGGGGGGCATACATGTTGTACCATTATGAGTGCTGTTTGTTTCAAAGTCTATACGGTGCGACTGACTGGCCACATACTAATATTCTGCAGTTACCTGAGATGAAATATGATGATGATGATATGTGGTGTTTAATGGCGCAAGGGCCAGGTGTGGCCAAAGAGCGCCATGACAAGTGGTGATGTTGACGATGTATTATGGAGATGTGACTTGGCTGTAAAGTGGCCTAAAAATAGTTGCTGTAAAGTGCATAAAATCTACGTGATATAAAATTATGGCGATGACTAATGACGAATACTATGAACATTAAAATCCATCGTAAAAGAATGACATAGAATTGAAAATATATGAGATGGTAAAAATAGCTGGAGCACTGTTGCCTCGCCGGAGCCCTTGAAACACAAGGGCCTAGAGGCACGTGCTATACGAGAAGAATTATCACAGCGCCATCCTCTGAAGAGAGGAGACGCTACGAACATGTGGGACTAACAACATGCAATACAACATCTTTCAGATAACTTAAGACTGCGTTGGTGTCAAATAGTGGTTCTGGGCCGAGTAACATTAATGGGTGAAGGGGGATGTGCTGCTGGTATGCTAAGGGAAAATGTTTCTTTCTATCAGATTCGGCTTTCCGGCACTACAGGAGGACGTGGAGGACGGTAAGCCTCTCCTCGCATCTACCGCAGGTGGGAGGGTCATTTCCGGTGAGTAGAAAATTATGGGTGCCGAATGTGTGTCCTATTCTGAGACGACAGAATAGGACATCTGTTCGGCGTGATCTTGTTACAGAGGGCCAGAATCCTAACTGTGGCTTTATCACGTGGAGCTTATTATTTGTTTCCGCGTCCCATAGGCGCTGCCAGTGGTTCCGTAGTTTCCTCCGTAAGAAGGGCTTCAGGTCTGTGACAGGAACTGCAGCGGTGGAATTAGCAGAATGCGATGCAACTGACGTGGCCATCTGGTCCGCCAGATCATTACCTTCGATGCCCCTGTGACCTGGCACCCAGCATATGATGACATGCTGGTTACCTATATACGCTTTACACAGAACGGAATAGAGTTCAATAATTACCGGATTTTTGTGGTTAGAGAATGACATCAAGGCCTTCACAACACTAAGGGAGTCCGTATATATGACTGATTTCTGGAATTTTGATTTCCTGATATGCTTCACAGCTGACAATAGTGCGTAGGCCTCAGCCGTAAAGATACTAATTTCCGGATGAAGTACATCGGTTTCCGAGAAGGATGGACCGATGGCTGCGTAGGACACCCCGTCGTGTGACTTCGATGCATCTGTGTAGAACTCCGTGCAGGAGTACTTGTACTGGAGTTCCCGGAAATGCATTTGTATTTCAATCTCTGGAGCATGCTTTGTGACTTGCACGAAAGATATATCGCATTCTATGAGCTGCCAATCCCAAGGAGGTAGCAGCTTGGCTGGATGCATTAGGCGGAGCTCGAGTAGTGGGACATGCATTTCATCACTAAGCTCCCTCACACGCATCGAGAAAGGCTGTCTTACGGAAGGACGATTATGGAAGAGCGTAGCATATGTCATATCGTTGATGGTATTAAAACATGGATGTTGGGGATTAGACTGGGCTTTCAGGAAATATGTTTGGCTGATGTATGCTCTCTGCAGCTGAAGTGACCACTCATTTGATTCTACGTATAAACTTTCAATGGGACTTGTTCTGAAAGCTCCAGTGGCCAGTCGGATTCCTAGATGGTGGACCGGATCTAGCATCTTTAGCGCGCTCGGGGCTGCAGAATGGTAGATCACGGCACCGTAGTCCAACCGAGATCGAATGAGGCTCTTGTATAAATTCATTAAACATTTCCTGTCGCTGCCCCATGTTGTGCGGGATAACACTTTCAGTAAGTTCATTGTTTTTAAGCATTTGACCTTGAGATTCTTTATGTGTGGAATAAAAGTTAATTTTGAATCAAGTATGATGCCCAAGAACTTGTGTTCTTTGTTCACAGGGATTCGCTGACCATACATTTCGATACTGGGTTCTGCAATGAGCCCTCTCTTTCTAGTGAAAAGCACACAAGAACTTTTGTTGGGGTTCACTTTAAATCCGTTTTCATCTGCCCATTTGGATACTTTGTTCAAGCCCTGTTGTACTTGCCTCTCGCATACTGTAAGGTTGCAGGATTTGAAACCTATCTGTATGTCGTCTACGTAAACAGAATAAAAAATGGCTGGCGGTAATGAAGCACGAAGCGTGTTCATTTTTAAGATGAAGAGCGTGCAGCTAAGTACACCTCCTTGGGGTACACCAGTTTCCTGTATAAAACGTCGGGACAATACATTGCCGACTTTCACACGGAATGTACGGTTGGACAAATAGCTTTCTATTAGGAAGAGCATATTGCCACGGATGCCAATTCCCGACAAGTCTCTCAAGATTCCATAACGCCACGCAGTGTCGTACGCCTTCTCCATATCGAGGAATACGGATAGGAAATATTGTTTATGTAGAAAGGCGTCGCGAATGTTTCCCTCAATGCGCACAAGGTGATCGGTTGTGGACCGCCCTTGTCTAAAGCCGCACTGAAAGGGATCGAGCATATTGCTGAGTTCAAGGAAATGTACAAGTCTGCGGTTAACCATTTTTTCAAAAAGCTTACAAATACAGTTTGTAAGGGCTATCGGACGGTAACTTGCCGCCAAGGAAGGGTCCTTGCCCTGTTTAAGAACAGGAACCACAATCGCTTCTTTCCATGTGGATGGGAGGTATCCCGTAGCCCAAATAGCGTTGAAAAAAAGTGTGAGTAGTGTAAGTTTGGTGTCAGTATGTAAATTTATGATCATGGCATACATGACTCTATCAGGTCCCGGTGCAGTGCTTTTGCATGTGTTCAAGGCAGCTGTCAACTCAGCAATATTGAAAGGCCGGTTATAGGGTTCATTCTGTCTGGATTTTCGTATTATTGGCTTACATTCTTCTATTTGTTTGTATTTCAAAAAGGATTGCGAATAATGGTTTGAACTCGACACGCTCTCAAAGTGTTCCCCAAGCGAGTCTGCCTGATCTTTAAGTGTTTGACCTTGTGTGTTTACCAAAGGAAGGGAATATGTTTGTCGCCCTTTTATCCTATTAACCCTGTTCCAAACTTTGGCCTCATCTGTATACGAATTGATACCGGATAAAAACTTCTGCCAACTCTCTCTTCTAGCCTGTCGGCGTGTTCGCCTGCCTTGCGATTTCACTTTCTTATAGTTAAACAGATTTTCCGCAGTGGGAGAGGCGCATAGCAACCCCCACGCTTTGTTCTGTTTCTTACGAGCGATCCTACAGTCCTCGTTCCACCACGAGACCCGCCGTTTGCATGCCAAGCCATTTACTTGTGATATACATTTAGTTGCGGCATCTATTATGAAGGCTGTAAAATATTCCACGGCAGCATCAATTCCTAACGAGGACATGTCATCCCATGATATGCTAGTTAAGTTTCGGAATTTATCCCACTCTGCTGTGTCAATCTTCCACCTAGGAGCCTGTGGTGGATATTCGTTTTCTTTAAGTGTTCTTAGTAGTACGGGAAAGTGGTCGCTTCCGTAAGGATCATTCGTAACTTCCCATTCTAGTTCAGGCAGTATGGACGGAGAAACTATGCTCAGATCAATTGAAGAAAAGGTATTGTTTGCAAGACAGTAATATGTGGGTTTCTTCTTATTCAGAAGGCACGCACCAGAGGAAAAAATGAACTGTTCAACAAGTCGACCTCGCGCATCTATACGAGAGTCGCCCCACAGGGAGCTGTGCGCATTGAAATCGCCAAGTAGAACGTAAGGTTCTGGCAATTGATCAATAAAGGATTGGAATTCATGCTTCGTTAATTTGTAATGTGGGGGTATGTAAAGAGAGCTAATGGTGATGAGTTTGTTTAGGAATACAGCTCGAACCGCCACTGCTTCGAGAGGCGTTTGTAGCTGTAAAAGTTGACATGCAATGCTCTTATGGATAGAAATGGCAACACCGCCCGATGATGCGATAGCATCATCGCGATCTTTCCGAAACGTGACATACGGTCGTAGAAAGTTTGTGTGTTGTGGTTTTAAGTGTGTTTCCTGTAAACACAGCACTTTTGGATTGTGTTGGTAGATGAGTTCTTGTAGATCATCGAGATTCCTAAGAAGACCTCTGACATTCCATTGAATGATTTGTGTATCCATATTAAAGAAAAATTGGTGCTGTGTTTACGGAAACGGTGGTGATGTCTTAGGTTACAGAGCTCTTTCGAGGCCCTGTAACTGGAGTTCTGCCCTTTTTGAAGCGTTCGAGGGAGCCTCGCCGCTCCTTAGGCGCTTGGTGCGCCTTGAGGATAGGTGTTGTGTCCATTGCCTCTTGTGAGGCGCCGGACACGTGCTCTTGCGAGCGAGAAGTCACCAGGGAGAGTCCCGCCTTGGAGGGCAAGACCCCTGCGCCCACCAGCCCGGAGGTCGATGGGGCTCCCTGGGGGATTTGGCTGCGCCGGCTGTTGCCAGCGCTGGATGGGACCTGGGAGGTTGAGGCAGCCTCGGCTGCGCCCACCTTCGGGGTCGATGGTCCCTTCTCCTCGGTTGGCGGAGCAGCGCTAGCTGCAACCGCCGCGGGGGCAGACGGCGTAACTGGCGACTCACTGACTGTGGGTCGGACAGCCGCCGGAAGCCTTTGTGTCGCTGCCCCCTGACGCGTCACATCGGCAAAGCTTTTCTTGGGCAGGTATGAAACCCGCCTGCGTGCCTCTTTAAAAGATATGTTTTCTTTAACCTTGATTGTAACTATTTCTTTTTCTTTTTTCCATGATGGACAGGACCGCGAGTACGCGGCATGTTCCCCATCACAGTTCACGCAGTGGAGAGAGTTCTCACAAGCTTCAGAGGTGTGTTCGTGGGCACTGCATTTCGCACAGGTTTGGCGGCCTCGGCAGCTCTGCGAGCTGTGGCCGAAACTTTGGCATTTGAAGCATCTCAGGGGGTTTGGCACATATGGCCTAACACGAAGCTTGATGTACCCGGCCTCTACAGACTCGGGCAGATTACTTGAGCCGAAAGTCAATATAAGGTGTTTTGTGTTGATTTCTTTACTGTCACGCCTGATCTTAATTCTTTTAACATTGATAACATTCTGGTCACTGAAGCCCTCCAAGAGTTCATCCTCAGTGAGCTCCAGCAAGTCATCGTCCGAGACAACACCGCGGCTGGTGTTCATCGTACGGTGCGGGGTTACAATTACTTGGGTTTCCCCAAACGACACTAGTTTTGTCAATTTCTCATATTGTTTGTGATCGCGGAGCTCCAAGAGGAGATCACCGCTTGTCATCCTCGACGCCTTATAACCTGGACCAAAGACTTCAGTCAATGTCTTAGAAACAAGGAATGGTGAGATAGTTCGCACTGGTTTAGCTGGTTTTTCAGAGTGGATCACGTGAAAACGAGGGAAGGATTCTTTTTGCCGACCAAAAAACTGGAATACATCATCGCTGCGCCCTCTTTTCTGAGGGCGATCAGGAAGCGGAGGGAAAGAGGTTGCCATAAAGGGATTGAATTTTCGGCAATAACGCCAGCCACCCACCGGGGAGTCCTACAAGGGGACGCTACAGGGACTGTAAGAACAGGTCCTGCAAACGCCAGCTGTACGTTATCACTATAACCAAATATGAGATAACCTAGGTTGGTTATTCACACAAGGTTAACCCTTGCTGCCTGGAAATATTGGAAGTAAACGGAAGCTAGGAGAAGACAGGAAAGATGAAAAAGTAAGAGAAAGACGAAGGCTGGATGGAGAGAGAGACAGGAAAAGGCAACTACCGATTTCCCCCGGGTGGGTCAGTCCGGGGGTGCCGTCTACGTGAAGCAGAGGCCAAAGAGGTGTGTTGCCTCCACCGGGGGGCCTTAAAGGTCCGAACACCCGGCATCGGCTCAACCCCCAGGATCCCCCTTTCCCCGGACACGGCTAAGCCGCGCACGGTTACACGCGGGAGGGTCCAACCCTCGTGTGCTCGGGTACGTGGTGTCGCAACACACCAAACGCCTGCTCACGCAGACGCCCCTGCGGGGGGAGATGAAATAGTCGTCTGGCTGGTATAAACATTATTTGGAAGTGGCGTCGCTCATGGTACTCAGATACGCACACACTGCAGGGCTTTGTTGACCACGCTTCCCAAAAAAAGTATTGTGCTAATGCGCCTCACTGAGCTCTGTACAATCATGCTACTGTCATATTTATAGTAAAGCACCACTCTTGTTTTCCAGGTCAGTCGCGCTCAAGCAAGCAGCACGGCCTTGCACCAAAAATTGCCTCCGTTATCAGCTGCCTGCACGATTGAGCTTTAAGATAAGTCTTCAACAACGTAATGTAGAGGCCACTTTGAGTTTTTCCTTTCTTTTTTTTTTCAGCGCCATTATGGTTTGATATATAAGCTGGTTTCCTTGCACTGTAGTAAGAAGTTTTCATGTGCTTATGTATCCATCAGTTTTTCTTGCTTTAATATAAAACACTTGTACGAAACAAACTGTAGCCTGGCTCTTCTGTGTAGCATTATTTACCATACTGTTAGCACTGCCACCTCCTCTTTGTCACGAATGGACCCATGAAATGTTTGGTTCCTTGCTTTATATATATATATATATATATATATATATATATATATATATATATATATATATATATATATATATATATATATATATATATATATTAAGGAAGACACCCGCCGCAGTGGCTAAGCGGCTATGGTGTTGCGCTGCTAAGCGCGAGGTCGCGGGATCGGGATTTTGATGGGGCGAAATGCAAGAACGCCACTGTCCCTTGCGTCAGCTGCTCGTTAAAGATCCCCTGGTCATCAAAATTATTCCGGAGTGCGCCACTGCGGCGTCTCTCATAATAAAATCATGGTTTTGGCACGTAACGCCCCAGATTTCATTCAGAGCAAAAAATAATTAGGCGTTACAGTGAAATTAAATTAAGCAATCTTCAGGGGAGAACCGTTTTGCTATTTTGTCAGTCAGCTACGATGGTTAACCCAATGTCCCACTTTCCACAACAGTTGCTTTTTACATCCAAAAAGCATTCCGTTGTATCTGTATTTTGAAAATACGCACACGTCTTCAATGTGCACTTCACAATATCTGGACACTGGGACATAATGCACACCTACCATGATCACTCATACACACACATTGCACACCCATCTTGATCCTATTGTGTGCCGAAATTTGTGCATGAATATATGCCGCGACTAATTCGAAACAATTTTACTGACAGGGTCAGGGGAGTTCCGTAAATTGGCCGTCAGTGGTTATTATACGTAAAGATGTGCGTATTTATTTACTTCGCTTGCCTTGCTCTGAAAGGGCATGCACATTTTTCCTCTTCTTCATCCTTTACGTAGACGCGTATGCGACCCATGGCAAACCGAAGCTTATCAATAGCCCGGGAAATTGATTTTTAAGTTGTTATAACACCCAGAGGAGAACCGATGCCCCTTCTTTTCTAAACCTAGTGCGCATGAGCAGTTCTATTAATATTCCTGTTTTGATATTTACCTGTCTAGGGATCTTTTGATGCAAAAAAAGACAAAAATTCATTTTCTTCTACCAATGTCCTAAATTACAAATTATTTCTTACAGCCAGGGTGAGAAAAAGTGTTGACTATATTTAACAGCGGCGCCAGAAAACTGAGTGAAGTAAAAACAGAGACAAACACGAGCGCTACGTGTTACCTTTGTCTTTTTGCGCTATGGTTGAATATTTTCAGCTTTTACCACACAGCCTAACTTTCGTGTCGAGACCAGCTGCATATTTAACATGGTATTTGTTGTTTTGTAATGATTATGTGACGCGCGATTGAAAACTCGAACATGACAGAAGTTCCCATGAAAATGGAGGCTAGAAGTGATTAACAATGGTCGAACAAGGAATGTCGGCTGCATTCATCGTTTGGACAAAGAAAATTATCTTTGTGAGGGCAGCAACTGCCGTCACAATGAGAAATGCCCTCACAAAGTGTTGGCTTCAACGACAGTCCCGGTTCGCCCATTATTCATCACGATAGAAAATTGTCTTTACACATCATATTTCTGTAGAGTAGAAGAGCCAAAAAAAACGAAGTAACAAGAAAATATAAACATAAAACAACTTTTTCTGTGCCTCAAAATAGGTCATTGTTTTACACATACTTCTTCTGTAAAATGAAACAGAAAATTTTATAAAAATAACCGACAAATCGAAAACAGAACATTTTTCTGTAATACAAAACAGATAACTGTCTTTAAACACAAAATTTCTCTTAACGTTTAACAGAAAGAACTTGTTAAATAACCGAAAAAGCAAAAATAGATAACAGAGCTTTACAGAAATATTTTGATAAGGCAGCTGCCGGAAAATTTCAGTTTTTTAAGGAAATATTTTTTTTTGCAGTGAACGTTAATGTGTCGCATTTGGTTGGGCGTCGCAATTGAAAATTCCAATTCATTCCTAATAGGAATGACCGACAGTGCGGCATCACGAGACTTTCCAGCACCTTCTGTGTCACTGCCCATTCTTTGATGCTCAACGACGTACTTTACAGGCTAAACTCAGCCTATTAGATAATACAGTGCTCTCGGAGGAAAACATCCTGGGACCATGGACTACGCATTCTTGCATGCAAAAGGCCACAAAGCCCTTCAGCACTTCATTAAGGATACTGGATTGTACGAACGCTTTTGACAGTGGAGATTCCTCTGTGACTGACTCTGTGAATGACTGACTGTATCATTTTTCTTTTCTCTCCTTATCTATTCTTACTCTTTCCCCCTCCCTAAGCTAAGGGTAGCCAACCGGGCACGTCGTTGGTTATCCTCCCTGCCTTTTGGTCTTCGTTTCTCTCTCTCTCTCTCTCTCTCTCTCTCTACACAAATCAGAGAATGCATGGAGAAACTATCTCAACTGCCCGCCAGGATGAACATGCAGAAAAAGAAAACACAAAGCGAACATGACGTATTTCCGGCTCCTGCAATCGCTACGGGTGTTTCCAGGTTGGCTTCCGTTACTCAGGAGTCGTAGCTAGGAGTATGATTCATTTCGTCACCAGTTAGTGTTGCCATACTGCTGCAAGTTTGAACTACGGTATAAAAAAAATCAAATACAAATGTTCTACCCCACCGAATGAACCCAAACCATGCCACTTTGCTCTTGAACGCGTAAGGTTTCACAAGCAATGCATAATTCGAGCTAGAAAACTTCGTGTCATGACCCCTTTAACAGGGAGCAGCTCGAAGTGCGTTGAGAGTATTTTTCGAGATTAAGCACACGCACACTGATTTCGTTTTTTTTTTTTCGAGAACATTGCTGTTTCTTTTTCTCTGGCACTTGCCTTGTAGATATACAAAATAAAGACAAGTTAAATTTCCTCCTGAAGCGCCACCATTCCTTCCGCACACAATAGGGACTCTTGCGGGGAGATTGTTGAGAGATTCTTGATGCCGTCCTGGTAGAGAGAGTTACTGGACGTCCAGGACGAACCTTCAAACCATGGAATCCCAACAGCGTTGTCACCAAGCAACCGAAGTGCGCTTCCTTTTTTTCGCAGTCGAAAATAACTTTAGTTCGTCATCGCCCCTCTGAAAGAGAACACACACTGTCGGAAATCTCGACACCGGTAGACAGGACGTTGTGAACTTGTTTTCGACAGGTTTCTGTGGAATTAATAATGCGCCTGCCGGGGTGGTGCAGTAAGAGAGGCATCGCTATAAATGTGTAGTAAGGTGCAGTGCACTTCGTACTGAAATTGAATTATTTGCTTGTTTCAAGAAACTGGCGGCACTGCGACCTCTCTTTCGG